>NC_139406.1:40673916-41096416 GCF_905368555.1 Meleagris gallopavo
TGAATTTTATGTAAGCAAGAATGAAAAACTGGACATTATATGGTATTCTAATGTGTTAAGGGCAGCAAAGCAATTAATAGACCCTATAATAAAAATTTAAATTGATTTATCATCACTCCCAGTAAAATTGCCTTCTGGATTAAAAACCTGTTCTGAAATATGTAGCAGCTGGTGATAGCATGAAATTCACTGCAAAAACATCATTATTTTCAATATAATTAGCTGTACAAATGAGTCATATTCAGTCCTGAATTAAATACTTTGGCAGCTATAACTCAATATACATCTTAGATTTTTTTCTATTTATACTGAAATCAGTGGAAGTGGAAATTCCTTGACAATTTTATGTAGAATCTCTAAGAAGTCAAAAGCAAGAGAAAGAGTTAATCAGGTCCATTGAGTGTTTTTCTAAAGCTATAGCATATTATCCTTATTGTGTAGACTGTAATTCTTACTCAAAGCTAATTTTTGGTAGACTAACTCCAGTTTCCATCTTAGCTGTGACAACAGTTCCTTTTAGATTTTGGATTACTAAGTTTAGATTAATTAAAGCACACTGAAATGTAATTAGATGGGAGTAGAAGTAAAATATAAATACTCAAGAACACCTCAAAATTCTCAGCACATTAAATAATAATGTCTGATGTGTAAAAAATGATATTCTCACATTTTTATAATGCGTCCACACGCATATTAACAAGCTTATTCAAACATATATGCACATACATGTAATATAAAAAATTAAATTTTCATCCAATGTAGATATTTTAAAATACTTATTATTATTAAAATGATTAACTAAAATGTAAAAGTTGTTTCCCTGCATAATGTAGTGTTAAATGGTGCCATTATATAATGTGATTAATAGACGTTTTCACAGACTTGTGGAAAAATTCAGTTTGAGTGGGAGGTCTTGACACTGTCTCTAAATTGGACAGTTGTGGATTTAACGAATGGACTACTTGGTGGATAAGGAAATGGCTGTATGGTTGCATTCAAACAGATGTGGTGATTCTCCTCCTCTACTCTGCTCTCATGAGATACCTCTTGCAGTACTGTATTTAGCACTGGGGCCCCCAGCATAAGAAAGATGTGCATCTGTTAGAACAAATCCAGAAGAAGGCCATGAGGTAATCAGAGGTCTGGAACAAGTCTCCTGTGAGCACAGAAGGCTCAGCCTAGAAAAGAGAAGTCTCTAGAGAGACATCATTACAGACTTCCATGAATAGGTCCTGCAAGAAATGGGGCTTTGAATAACCTTGTGTAGTGGGAGGTGTCCCTGCCCATGACAAGGAGAGACTAGAACTAGATGGTCTTAAAGGTCCTTTCCAACATAAAACATTCTAAGATTCTATTATCTTGCTGAATTCATCTCTAGGTTCAGAGCAGGGATGGCTCCATTGCTGGAGCAGATTGCCCAGGACTGTGTCCAGCCAAGTTTTGAATAACCCCATGGACAGAAACTCTATAGCCTCTGTGCAACCTGTCAGTGTTTAACAACTTACCCATGGAGTCTACACTTTGAGGCAGTTAATTGAAAATGCATTGTTAGAGAGATATTAGGAATACTAAGGGATTCTAGGGGGATTGTTTGTTTGTTTATTTTCTTCAATAATTGGACAAATTTTTAAAACAAATTTATCTTGAAATTAAGAGGGATTGCTGAGAAATTAACTGTGCAAGTAAAATCATTTCTCATTTGGAAGTGAGATTTAAATTATTATAATGTCCTGGGATCGTTACCACAAACTGAAATGAATACCCAAGCGGTTATTAAAAATAAAAAATTTAAACTGATTAAGGCTCAGCAGCAATATATTCCATCTTTGTAATCAGACCTGAAGGAGAATAAACACTACAGAATGACTTATGTAACTTGGAAACCAAACTTCTGATCCCCCAATTTTTTTTATTATTGAATGCTTTATGTTTTAGTCATTAAGTGCTCATTACAGCAAATTAGATACGCAGATGTTTATCCTAGTAATGTCTTATGTCAGAACCAAAATCATTCTTTTCTTTAGTTGCTGAACTAGCTTATTTTTGCATATCCACAATATAGTTTAATTTTTTAGAAAAAACAACCAGACTTTATTTTCTTAAACAAGTTCTCAGTAATTCTTCATTTATGTGTTTGGAATAATCGCCTCACAGAATGTCTAATAAATGCCTTGCATTATTTTTATGACACCATTTAATTAACTCTAAGGCCTCCTTTTAATGCAACCAGGTGGTAATTGTTGAACAAAGGAAAATTCCTACTATTTGTTTCTCAGGGCTCACCTAGACACAGAGGAGTCTTAGACATATGAAAAGGACATTGTAGCTCCTCTGTAGAAGCAATACTTTGATATTTACTTTTTCTGACCAACAGATTTCTCCAGCTACTTAGCAGGTTAGTATGGAACGATCCTTTCAGCAACATCTAATAGTTCATCTATCCATCATGAAATGGTGAAGGTAGAACAGACAGCATCTAATGCCTCCCAGCAATTTTGAAAGTAAATTTTTAACAATGTTTTTTGAGAAATTTTGAGAAAGAAGTGTTCAGTCCTTTCCAGAAGTTTAAACAAGTGTACCTTTCCAATTAGGAAACTACTCCAATGACACCAGTTAGATGTACAAGCCTATGTGCAATAACTCATTGTTATGTTCACTAAATCCACAATGCATATGCAATAGAAAGACAGCACGAGGAAGCTCCAAGTGAAATGAAAACTCCACATTCAGGTATCTGATCATTTCAGCATTGACTTAAGCTTTGCATTAGAATTTTAATACATGCTCTGCAACTGACCTTTTAGAGAATTTTGGCAAAAAAAAAAAAAAAAAAAAAAAAAAAAAGGTGAGAAGCTTAGACAGGGTTGTACGTTATCTTGGAACTCTTAAGGAACTATGAGATTCGCTACCCTCACATAATAATACCTAGACAGAGTCATAGTTATATTCTTCAGTTTATTTATGTATCCTTTTCTGAAATATGTGATTGGCATACCTAGGAAATAGGCCCATGAGATCAAATTATTCTTCACTTCAGAGTTTCAAACTGTGTGCAAAAGTTTATTCAGTGAATGTAATATATTTTCCTAGTTAACATACCATTTCCAGACAACCAAAAGAGATGGTGATTGGTGTCATTTAGTAAATAGCAGCTCATATATTTGTAGTGCTTATTAAGATATGACATATGACTGGAAAAGATCTGGGCAAAATAGCTCAATTTCCTGCTATTCTCTAATTCTTTTCACAAACTTTTTTAGATCCTTCTTAAAAACTAGATATTTTTCTCTCTAAGCCCTATGGGAGTTTGTTCCACACTTCAGCTCTTCTAATAGTTAGAAATCTTCTAATTTCCAGTCTAAATTTATTCATAGCCTTTTACTAACTTTGTCCTTTAGCTTAAATAGTTTTTCTCCTCCTGGGTATTTTCCTGTCCATCTCACTCCTGAGGTATTTATAGACAGCAGTCATGTCTGTTCCCATTATTTTTTTGAGTATCTGCATTTTTTTATTATGCTGTAAATCACATAGTGTTACTGCTACTCCCTTTCTAAATGTGGTAGGTGGGATACTTGATCCAGTTAAAAATTTCTATATTGATGCTTGGGGAATGATTGTGTAGACAAATGTCTATTTGCATGAAGTGCTTTGAGACTGAATTCTGTGTTATTAATTTTATAAGTTTTGCTCTTATCAACAGCAGCTTCATTTCTAGAATGAAGCGTCTGCTCTGTTGTAACAACAATTGGAATTGAAAATCACCTTGTAGCAACCAGCCCACCTTGGCATCCTTCTTTGCTGACAAAGAAGTAATGTGAGGAGGGGAGAGAAGAGGAAAGATAATGGATAATATTTCCTGGGTGTTAAATACTCTTCATTAGAATGATCAACTTCGGTGCATTTTAGTGACTTTTAATCCTTTTAACTCTTTTTTGAGCATCTGTTTCCCTACTAAGCATTCAAGTGCTGTCTGTAAAAAGTCTTTTGATTGATGTGTAATGAAATCTTACCTAAATCCTTGAAGTAAAGCATTGATTGAACAATTATACTTCATTTATACTGAAGTGCTATTTCTTCCTTCATTCAGTCCTCTCTTCCTTGATCTGAGATTCTATAAATCCTTGTTATGACTCTATTTATAAGAACTGACACCTTAGACTGTAAATCAAATTTTCCATTTTCATCATATTGGAGAAATTGCGTTTCAATATGATTCTGCTCCCTCAAAGGACAGGTTCAGTGCATCACTTATACGTAATTGATCCACTATGTTTACTTTTGAAGAACTTGCCAAGGTGCACAGGTGGAGTACTCTGCCGTATTCATATTGCTGAAAAAGCTATTTCAGTTTAATATTTATGTTGAACTTTCTTACCAAGAAAATGAACAGCTAATAGGTTAGTTTGTGTGACAGTGGAATCATTTCCCTGTTCAATACCATGTTGTTCTTGTACATCCTAGTTTATATTGTTTGTTCAATTGTTATTATTTTCTATTTCCACTCTGTGAAACAATTGGGACCCGCCACCGTCCTGCAACCAAGAAACATTTCTACTGCAGATTAAATAATTAATAGGAATAAGTACATTTGTTAAAGGAAAAGTCACAGTCACCTGGCTGTTGAAACAAATGAAAGATGTATTTTTAAATTGTAATTCGTCTGGCTGGTTTAGGTAGTGTATATCTGTCCTGAGTACCAACTTCAGCAAAGCTCTAACAGAGCACTAGAATTCACTTATGCTGTGCTCTGTACTTAACTTGCCAACTTTATCTTAATTATTTACTTGGAAGTCAACAGTTATGTTAAAAAATCTAACAAAACCAAATGAGCTAACAAGAAACAAAAGAAAGAAGGATCTGGGGAACTACAGGCCTGTCAGCCTGACCTTGGTACCGGGGAAAGTTATGGAGCAAATCATCTTGGGTGAGATCTCACGGCACGTGCGTGGCGTCCAGGGGATCAGGATCAGCCAGCACAGGTTCATGAAAGTCAGGTCGTGTTTGACCAACCTCATCTCCTTCTATGACTGGGTGACTAGACTGGTAGATGAGGGAAAGGTGTTGATGTAGTCTACCTAGACTTCAGCAAAGCCTTTGACACGGTCTCCCACAGTATTCTTCTGGGGAAACTGGCTGCTTGTGGCCTGGACAGGAATACCCTTCTTTGGATGAGAAACTGGGTAAGAGGGCCGTGCCCAATGGGTAGTGGTTAATGGAGTTAAGTCCAACTGGCGACCCGCTTCAAATGGTGTCTCCAGGGGTCGGTACTGGGGCCCATCTTGTTTAATATCTTTATTGATGACCTAGATGAGTGGATTGAGTGTACCCACAGTAAGTTTGCAGATGGCACCAAGTTGGGAGGTGGTGTTGATCTGCCTGAGGGTAGAGAGGCCCTCCAGAGGGATCTAGATAAGCTGGATCGCTGGGCTGAAGTGAATGGGATGAGATTCAACAAGGCCAAGTGTCGGGTCCTGCACTTGGGCCACGACAACCTCATGCAGCGTTATAGGCTTGGGAACAAGTGGCTGGATGACTGTGAAGAGGAAAGGGACCTGAGGGTGTTGGTTGATGCTTAGGCTGAACATGAGCCAACAGAGTGCCCAGGTGGCCAAGAGGGCCAACGGCATCCTGGCCTGCATTAGAAATAGTGTGGCCAGCAGGAGCAGGGAGGTCATCATCCCCCTGTACTCAGCACTGGTGAGGCCGCATCTTTAGTACTGTATTCAGTTTTGGGCCCCTCACTACAAGAAAAGACATTGAGGCCCTGGAGCATGTCCAGAGAAGGGCAGCGAAGCTGGTGAGGGGTCTGGAGTACAGATCTTATGAGGAGCGGCTGAGGGAGTTGGGATTGTTTAGTCTGGAGAAGAGGAGGCTCAGGGGAGACCTCATTGCACTCTACAACTTCCTGAAGGGAGGCTGGGGTGAAGAGGGGTTTGGCCTCTTCTCCCAGGCAACAAACAGGTCCCGAGGAAATGCCCACAAGTTGTATCAGAGAAGGTTTAGCTTAGACATAAGGAAGAACTTTTTCTCTCAGAGAGTGGTCAGGCACTGGAATGGCCTGCCAAGGGAAGTGGTGGAGTCGCCGTCCTTGGCAGTGTTCAAGAGGCGCCTGGATGAGGAGCTACGAGATATGGTTTAGTTTGTGGTAGCAATGGTAATGAGAAGACAATTGGACTAGATGGTCTTACAGGTCGTTTCCAAACTTGTGATTCTATGATTCTATGTTTCTATAGTAATTTCACGCTACAGTAAATTTCAGGAGTTAGTTTCAGAAAGGATGACCTATGTGACATGCAAATGTCTACTTTTTGGCGGTTGTACATTGAGACTAATGACAGGTATGAATAATATGACGTACTAATTGCTGTCATTTACAAATTACTGCAGTAAAGCACTTTGGTTTTAATGTGAAACTTTTTCATTGCAGCTGCAGCTTGTGTGGCTGAATTTGACCAATACCTCTCCAACTTGTATTCTACAGTGTCAAATGCAATTGCATATAAGTGAGGCTTCTGAGGAAGATTTTGGCATGACCTCCAGAAAACAGTCTTAACAATTGTGCCAGTTAAAGTCAGCTTTCATTCACTATTTTGCCTTATTAAGAACAGGAAAAACAAATTATTTATCAATAATTTTTAAATCCTCATTAAAATTCACACCATCATTTTCCCAGATACAGCACTGTCTCACACAAGTTAGTTAAAATACTCTGACTGATAGCAAAAGACAAAAATAATAAAAGGGAACAAAATACATGATACAGCTTAGAAGGTTAACTGTAATTGTTACAATATTTATTTTTCTTCTGGCAGATAGACAGGAAGGAGATGGCTCCCCTATATGCCTCATGCCCTCATAGAAAACAGTATAAAGGATACATCAGTAAACAGATTCAACAGAGTAATAGGGTGGATAAGCTACAAAAGATTTTCAAACAATATTCTCAAACAATCTAGAAGTTATAATTACATTTTTTTCCCACATTTCTTTCGCAAATCTTAAATCCTGCTTTCTTCAGTCATGTCTCATTATCTGTTCTAGCTTTCAAGGATCTTCTTCTGTACAAATAATTTACAATGCCAGCTTAAATAAAACACATTCACTAAACCAAAATAAATACAGGGGATATCTGCCCACATGCAACCTTAGAACTTGATTGCAAATTGTGGCAGATATAAAAATTTAACACTGGTAAAGAAATACATGGTAATTTTACAGTACATAAAAGCCTGCTGAGGTTTACTAGAAAAACACAGAGATCATACATAAAAAAAATCCCTTGACTTGAAGGTTTTTTGGATAATAAAAGAATACTGGGGAATAACATTATTATTCTGTTAATATTCTTTCCTCAACATTTGCCTTTAGAGAGTTTCACAAACTGAATTTTGCCTAGACCCAGTATGCTGTTTCATATGTTCAACACGACTATTCTATCTATATTTTCTTTGTACAAAATGGGCCTACTGATGAAAGACAAGAGAAATGATGAGAAAGAAACTAAAACAGGCTGATAAACTTGAGTGTAAGACAGGTGAGAAGCATTCGAGATGAGGCAATTGTGTTCTCTGAGTGAACAGAGGCAAGAACTAGAAGGAAGATGTGGTAAGAATGGTAAGAAGACATAGGTTGAATAAATAGTTCAAAAATAATAGCCGTAAGGATTGACTAAGCAGCCACACTATCCTTCCCAATATACAAATACAGTAATAGACTATCCACTAGATTTCAGAGATGTTGTTCTTTCTCTCACTTTCACAGAAGACATGGACATATGAAGACATTTCTTCAATTATAAAGGTAAGACTCTTCATCTGATATTATGGTCCAATATTTCAATTGCTTTCCTTTTCACATCTGATCAAGACTACCGTTTTATGTATTGAGTGGTGAGCCATCCCTCCATGTTTTTTTGTTTATGCCTGTGAGCTTAAAGAAGAACAAATAATTGCCCATTCTATGACACATAGAGGGAAAAAACTAACCTTTTCAGATTAAGCACTGTGGTTGCTTTCATCTTGGCAGTATTCAGTGCTATTGTTTTCTTAAACACTGACAGCTATGCTTAGTCATATGCAACTATTCTTCTCCTAAATTTGAAGAATACTTGAAGATCTCTCTGTAGTTCTTGAAATTAATCCTTGAAAGAATAATAAGACACATATTCTGATGCCATCTGGATGTTATAATGATTCAGTAAAGAGGAAGAAGGTGAATTACAGACATATTAAACTTAGATGGCATTAGAGGGAGAATGCTATGGAGAGAAGCCTGTAAGAAATGTAATATAAATAAGACCTTGACTACATCTGTTTCTCTGTCTCAATCATTTGATGGAAATCCTAAAAAAGCACAGCTGGTTACTATACAGGAAGCTTACCCTAAAGATATGGAGTTTATCTGTCCTTCTCTAATGGTTTAGGTATACGTGAGAAAGAAAGAAATATGAGCAGGTCATCTGTTGACAATTTTTCATCCATGTCATACATCTAGTGCAGGTGAACAAGAGATGATTATAAATTAAGTAGCAACTGCTGACTGACTTTGGATATGGAGAAGTTAAAGATTGGCTTGGGGTGATGTAGCCAAGATCCTTGGTGGTTTATGCAGAACTTGTAGGATAGAAAGCATTAAATAATGAAGTCAATAGCACCTTTCAACTCACTGTGGATGTGTTCAGCACTGTCAGTGGCTGAAGTCATTTTCCATGCATGGCTTGGATACCTCAACCAGATACAGCAGTTGTCTCATTCCCTTGAGTCTATGATCCTGATCAAAGCTAGATTGCATGCCTTGTCAGATGTGGGCATCCTGTGCAGAGTTTGCATTTCTGAGATAATGATGAGAAATTGTCATCCACCTGCTATCCTATCCCACTTTGTAAACAAATTGTAGATTATATGTCATTGAGTAGCTTGGTTCCATCACCCCTAGCTTTTCCTGTGACTGAGGAACTAAGAAAAAATAGAAAAAAAAAGGAAGCTACTAGCTTTGCACGAGGTGTGGATATTTTTCTCTATTATTAGTTTATATACACAAAGTGGGAGTCTGTGCAGATCTTGGTGCCTTAAATGTGGATGATCTGAATTCCAGAATAAAGAGTGAGAAATTTTATGAAAATATATGTTAAAGACATTCAACATAATTAAAAAGAAAAAAGAAAAAAAGAAAAATATACGCAGGAAGATAGAAATGAAGTTGCTAGGTTGGTAATCATAGCTCAAGAAATTTTGAGGAAAAAATGCTATTTTTGTTTATTTTACTGTTTAAAAATTCCATGCTGGAAGACAGCAACTCAGCAAGGTGGAGGATATGTCTGTACCATGGAACAATACAGATCTGTAACCTTACAACTGGTCTGGCTTCAGAGATACATTGCATGCCTTCACTGAAAGAGGTGAGCTTAATCGTGATTGGCTTTGCGGTATGATAGTCTTAACTGTATGTTATGTATTTTAGCCTGTGATTAAATTATGTGTTCGCGTAAATTGTGTATAATTCTTCTTACAATCTTTGAGTTCAGCTAAAGGTTCCCAAATGAAAATGGTTTAATAGAAGATTACAATCCCTAGCACTCTAACAGCATTAACCACAAAATCATTCCCATTCACACTAAATGAAGCTCCCCTGCAATGATGCAGTTTCTCTCCTTCCCATCCAGCCCTAAGGTTATGGACCACAATATTAACAAACACAAATTTAACAGTGGTTTTTAATTTAGTTTGGAAATAGCGTCATGATCATCAGCCAGTACTTGAAAAAATTCCAATATCGTATACCTCAGATTAGCTTTATATATATGTATGTTTAGAGGAGTTTTATTATTCAATCATATTAACCTGCAGTATCACATAGCTCTGGGTTTAATTTCTTTTGAACTTCAGCCATCTTCCTAGTTTTCTTTAAATTCTTTCTCTCAGGCTCATTATAGATGAAAGAAATATTTCCTTGTGCTTTCTTCAGACAGTATTCAGAAATCAAAAATAGTGTTTTCAACATTATATATTAATATTAACTTTTTGATCTCTTCTGAAATTGCAGCAGGATATTTATTCTAATTTTTTTTTTTTTTTTTTTGTACCATCAGTGAGATTTTCATAGAAGAAATACAGTTATTGCTGACATAAATGAATTAGTTGGTTAAGAAAAGAAAGAACTGCTTGTGTTCAGAAGATTATATCAGATTACAGGTTTCTTTTCTGCATGCAAAGTAAAGAATGATGTGTATAAACCCATTTTCTCTAAAACCAGAAATATTAACCTCTGGCTTTTAAATTAAACTTTATTTGCACTGCTCTTCCCAGGAAGCCCTAACTCTTTCAATCCATTGAAAGCAGGTTTTCATTTAAATAGTTTTTAAGAAAAGTAAACCAGCCTCAATATAATGATAATACAGTGATTTTGCACTTCTAAAGGGACTTTTCACTTCAGGCATTCAAAGCTGCTTAGAAGCATTAAGGATGAGATTTTTAAAAGGAAGCATTATTAGCTTACTGATGCTCTTATTGAACTCTGGAAAATTCTCACTAACTTCTGTCGGAGTGAAACCAGGCCAATTCAGAATGGTTTGAAACACTCCCCACACCTTCTATACCCTTCAAGTAATTTGCATAGCTGATGATTTCAGAAAGAAAATCTTAGTTATTCATACTTCATACTGAGGCATGAAGGCTTGATGCATTTCATCACGCATAACACAGTAGTCACCTTGCTTGAAGCTTTGGGCTCAGGTTTCTGAATAGTACCATAAATGAAGTGTGATACTTGTCTGTTGCATGATTCATCCAATAGTTGTATGGCCTCTGTTTTGTTAAGCACTGAGGGTACTTTTCAAAGTTCATTTTTAGACTCCCAGATAAATACCAGTATACTGCAGTTGAGCAGAACTGAGTAGAACTCTCAATTGATTACTTTTGGGGTTTTGCTATGATGTTTTGTGCTTTTTTTTTCTTGTTTACTTTCCCTGGGGGAAAAAAATAGGTAAAGAGTAAAGCTTTAAAGAGTAAATTTGCTCCAGGAAAAGAGAAATAATTTCAAACTCAGTAGGATCAGAAGCTTGTGACTTTAAAAACTGTATTTTGGATGTATTGAAAATTTCCAATGAAAATTTCACTTTTTAGCCATTTGCACAAGGGCTTCAGAGGAGAAAAGAGAAACAAATGATTTCTCACCCTTCCCATCAGATGCTGATTAAAACTGCCAAGATTTCTTCCCAGTATCTCAGAGCTGCTCTGTTTGGCTCAGAGGATACAAGCAGAGGCTAGCAGTATGAGTAGCATCCTGGTGTAGCCTTCCTTTCCTCTGTCTCTTACAGAGTGGCACATGGGGATGCTGTAGAGTCCTGATGCAGCATGTGGTCCTCCAGCTCCTGAGCAAGAACAAAGCAGGTCCAGTGAGAATGGCCTCAGTACAGTTATGCAAGGCACTTTAAATGCCAAGCTGGGAAAGGCAAGGGGCAGTGAGGAGGTGGTATGACGCAGGAAAGGTTATGTGAAGGCTATCCCGTATTTCATCCCAGGTCACTGTCATCCATCAGAGCCAGCTCTACCACCTGCACCACAGCCCTGGGAGGGGAAGGGAAATGGTTGCATGAACCATAGGTTTGCTAAGAGCCCTGGCAATCTCATGAAAATTTGTGTTTAAAAATCAGTGTTTGAGTACATCATTGCCTTTCCTGTCTCAAACAGAGAGGAAAAACTTTCATACAACTTGTTATGCTTCCTGGTGTCTGTGCTCAAATCCACCTGTGTGTGTGTTATCTGAGCATTACATACAATCTCAGACATTCACTCATGATAGTAAAAATTTGGTATCATTACACATATACAAGCATTATTTAAGTGAAGTTTAAGTTTGTTGTATTCTATATTCTCCTGTCTTCCCCCTAACATTTTTGTTAACTGTGATACTCAGCTCCAAATGTCAGAAGAATCATTTTCAGCCAATTTGAACCCTCTGATCATTTACTTATGTGCAGATGACTTAATGGATGTAGTTAGGTAATTAACTTAACTATCCAAGGTACATTTCTTGATCATAATAATTTGGACTTCTTGACCAATTATACTTTGTTCCATATACTTCATGGGACCGTGGGTAATACAGACTACTCACCATATGTGTGAGATGTCAGTCCTTTGCAATACTCCCATCTCTCCAGAAGTATTTTCTAGTATATTATCTGAAATTAGCACATTGCAGATACTGCATCTGGTGAATATTGCTTTGTTGATTAACTAGAGTGCTGGCTAGTGTTCTTGTAAGTTGAGTTTCTGAGGGAAAAAAAAAGATAGCATAATCTAGCTGTCAGATTTTTTTTCTGCATCTCAATAAATCATTTGCCTGTTGATGCCAGAAGCATCACTAATCGTCAAGAAGAATGATGGCTCTTTAATACAAAAATGGAGCTCTTAATATCTTAATACAATTAGAAGATGATTTCTTTTTTTTTTTTTCATAAGCAGAGCCAAAGAGGAACCATTGAAAATCTTACCATGGCAGGAATATTTTTTTCCTCAATTACACTAATAGTGAAATATAGGGGAAAAAAAAAGCTAGGTATCGCTTTTTATGAATTGTAGATTATCACTGACTGTGATAATCACTGATTGTTCACATTCTGAAAACAACTTTTGATGCATTTTATCTAACAACTCCACCTTTTTGAAAATCTGACAGTCAGAGGAAAAATTGGAAGAAATAATCTTGTTGGAAAACTTATACAATGAAATGTAAAAATGAACCTTGGTACAACACTGGACAATTACATTTTTGCAATAGGAATATCCCAAATGAAAATAATAAGAAGTAATTACTTACAAATTATTTTATTATATTATTTTTATTCCTTATTTTTATTTATTTCCATTATCTATTTTATTTTTATTTTTATCATTTTATTTCAAGTTTTTCAACCTTGAAAATATTCAAATTTCTTTCCATTTTTCCTGTTATTTAAAAAATAATAAAAAATAAAAAATAAAAAAATCAGTAATTTCTGTAATCCCTAGTATTTCACTACAGGTTGTAAACTTTGTTTCTCTCCATTTTCATCCATTTTGTTTCCTATATTTTTATATTCAACATTGCAAAACTTAAAAAAAAAAAAAAAAAGGTTTACCTGACAGCAGAAAAGATAATTAATGAAATTAATATTCTTTCATATTCATATCCTTATCAGTGTCTGCTTATCTTCACAAGTGAAGAATTAAAGATGTAGCTTTTGTTACTTGATACATGTAAAGGAGCCAATTGTAATAAATGTGTATGTGTTCCACCTCTCTATTCCTTTTTCTCCATGATTATAGCAAATATTTCATTGCCTTTTTTTTTTTCTAATCAGTCCAGATATTTATTATTCTAACATAAAGACTTATTATATACATAAATATATATTCCCCTACTGTAATGTATGCCAGAGGTTTATTATAATCAGATGTCCCGTGATATTTCCTACCTTGAAACAAAGTCAGAAGAACACCCTGCATCAGCTCTGCTTGGTTGTCAGTGAAGCACAGCTACATATGGAAAATGTGCAACCATTGAAGTCCACACAAGAACATTCAATTCTTTCACATAGCTGCATACAGTAAAAGTAAATATTGACTTGAAGAGAGACAGCAATTTCGTA
The DNA here is from genome assembly GCF_905368555.1 of Meleagris gallopavo. Taxonomy (NCBI): domain Eukaryota; kingdom Metazoa; phylum Chordata; class Aves; order Galliformes; family Phasianidae; genus Meleagris; species Meleagris gallopavo. Next base: position 40,687,547 of record NC_139406.1, read on the forward strand.
AAAAACTAATTTGAAGCAGTATATCCACATATGTTTTCATCTTCACAAAATAAGGACACATACATCATCTGTCTATGATCTGTGTAATTATTTGTTAACACAAAGTAAAATACTCAAACAAACAGAGTTTGTGCACCTGGAAAACATTTTACAGTCTGTGTTCTCTATCTCTAGAAGAAGAAAAGAACAGGCAACACATGGTAGATCTTTGTCATACTTTTTAATGAATTCAGGGAAGATTATCAGATATTTTGGTGATAAAATATTTTATGGATGATAAACATAGTAAGTGAACAATAAGTAATACAAAATAAGTACTTTTTGTGAAGCGAAAAATTTGTTTCTATACTGAATAGTATTGTTTCTGTGTTGCAGCCTCAGCAGTGATACATATTTGCTTGAGTGAAAAATTTAGATTGCAAAGAGAGGTGTAAAAGTTTGTACGGTTCTTTCCTGCCACCATCTAACTATGTGTAGTTTGCTGAAGTGGGGCTTGGGGTTAGTAATAAAACTCAACTCTGCTCTTCCTTGCAGTCACTGAGAGCATGTAAAATTCATATCCCTTCACTTGGTCATGACGCTCATAGTCCTTATGCCACTAGATGTCCTTCTACAACAAATTTTTGAAGGTCTGCTGCCGAGTACCAGCTACTTGGAGATGCAGAGCAGCACTGACAGAGTATGTAAGGACAATAATAAAATTGGATTGAAACTTATCCCTATTTTTAAAGATAATTTCAATAACAAGCAAAAACACTGAAGATTACCCTCCCTGCAACAAACGTTATTATTCATTGACACAAGAGTAAGGTCTGTGGCATGTTATTTACAGTCAGGATCATTTACTTGGCTATGAACTGTCTTTCCTGCAAGAGTAAAAATGAGGTATTAAAACCAGCTCATAATGTCTGGCTATCCTACCTATTTACCCAATAAACCCGAAATGCCTTCAGTGCTTCTGAAAGAAGACAAATTTGAAGTAACAGCAGTCACATCCATTTCAGAAAATAGCCATGGTGCTACTTTAATTAAAGAAAACATTAGCATATAGTGATTTGAACATAAGAAAATAATTATTCTTAAAAAATTGGAACTGCATATTTATGAAATGCACCTTTTTAAAATTACATTCACTTCAAGCCAAAAATACTTCTCCTTTGATAAATTAGAGTTGTTTAAGGATTAGAAATATGTCAAATGTTCGCAAAACAATTTGGACGGTAGTGTGCTGCAGGGATACTCCTGTTTGAGCAGCACTAGAAAGCTGATGTGCAACAATTATTTTGTTGTCTCCTGGAGGAACAAAACTTGGCATAAAAATCACTACATGAAACCAAACATATTAGATGTCTGCATGTTGCGGATACAATTTTATTTGTTTTCTTGAAGAAGAGATTTAGGTTTGGCTCTTTTCTCTCAGAAACACTAGAATATCACTTAGTATAACATGTTTCCTGTAGATTCCTGAAGCAGGAATCCAGCATCAGGAAAAACAGCAGATCACATTCAGAGGCAATTTTAAAATACTACTTATTGCACTGGAAATCAAAGTTAATTTTGTTTTGAAGACAAATATTAGATCAAGATTCTGATGCAAGCTCTTTTTACATCTAAAAAAAAAAAAAGTTGGAAATTTTCTAGTTATTTATACGCAGTTATCAGACCACTTTACATCTTCTGTACTTGTTTGCTGCTATTTCTTTCCTTTCCCCACCTCCACCTGCAAAGGATATATATATCAGGAGATGCATTCACCCTCAGTCACTATGTCTTCCTTTAGGTACTAAAAGCATCACATAATTCCAATAGTTTCTAAGGTACCTGCAAATAATCATTTGCTGTATGTGCTTTTTTTTTTTTTTTTTTTTGAGTGTAGAAAAAAAAAATTGAATAATTGTCTAGACTCTTCTTCCTTGCGTATCTCTAATGATCTTCAGTGAGGCATTGGCAAATATAGAAATAGAAACATTCATAGATATCTCTCATGACTGAAAATGTTTACCGTTGTGCAATCATGAAATCATGAAAAGCAACTTACAAAGATTCAGGAGACCAAAGGTCAGAACAACATTAAATGATGGTTTAAACCTGATCTGTCACTCTACATATATAATAGCAATTGAAACAATGCCAAGAAATGTTCCCAGACACTGGCACTTGATCCTTCCTATAATGATTTGCATATTTCTGGGCATCAGTTTGATATGGGTCAATTAGAGATACCAAAAATTGTGTTTTAGAAACAATTTCTAGCTCCATGAGAATCAGCTTGAAAGGGACCACTCTTCATAAGCAGTTGTAGGATATAATAGACTGTACTAGTATGGATACAATTCAATCTGTCCAGAAGACCTTTGTGACAGAGAAGCAATGTTAGAACCAACACACTCAATCTACAAAGATATGGCCAAATGTTATAGATAAACCTAGCTCAGAATACTTAAATGATTTCTTAGGAATGTGGCAGGGGCAAGATGATCATCACTGGAGCTGTAAAGCTGTGAAGATACCTAATCAAACTGTTACCACTCTTCTTAGTCTTATCCAGAAGTTAAGGTAACATTTAGAAAATCTTGCACTTACTTAAACTGAAACGGTGGATGCTATGAGTGTACGAGATGTTTACACTTGTAAACTTCTAAACTTGTTATTTTTCTTGTCAGGAAATGTTCTGGGGATCATTTCTGCATTAAGATGTTTGGTTTTTGTTGCTTGTTTGTTTGTTTGTTTTTAAAATAAATCCAAATTTCATTAAGAAAATAATGGTAGTTGCTTTAGTCTTCAGATATGTTCATGACAACTGGAATAAATAGATTGGTATTACTTCTTAGCTCTTGTATAGTACACTGCTTCAATTCAGTCAGCTGCTGCAGCTCCTTATTTCAGCATATTTTTCATTGGAGAAGTAGGAAACCATCAGACATTGTTTGTTGCAAATATATGGAGAAAAAGTGTTGTAGATATCAAGCACCCGTCCGTGAATTTTTGACGAATTCAGAAGCATTTGAATACAGAACAGCCCTTTCACCAGCTCTTTCTTAAGTAAATGTCCTTGTGGCCAAAAAGGCCATGGCATTCTGGGGTGCATTAAAAAGACGGTGGCCAGCAAGTCAAGGGAGGTGATCCTCCCCCTCTACTCTGCCCTGGTAAGGCCTCATCTGGAGTACTGGGTCCAGTTCTGGACTCCCCAGCACAAAAAAGACAGGGATCTCTTGGAAAGAGTCCAGCGGAGGGCCACAAAGATGGTGAAGGGCCTGGAGCATCTCCCCTATGAAGAAAGGTTGAGTGAACTGGGTCTGTTTAGTTAGCCTTGAGAAAAGATGACTGAGAGGGGACCTGATCCAGGTCTATAAATATCTAAGGTGTGGGGGACAGAGTGGCGAAGCCAGACTGTTTTCAGCAGCGTGTGGAGACAGGACAAGGGGAAATGGCCAGAAACTGAAGCATAGGAAGTTCTGCACATATGTGTGCAAGAACTTCTTTATGGTGAGGGTGATGGAGCACTAACAGGCTGTCCAGAGGGGTTGTGGAGTCTCCTTCTCTGGAGACTGCCTGGACACCTACTTGTGTGACCTGGTGTAGGGATCCTGATTTGACAGAGGGGTTGGACTCGATGATCTCTGGAGGTCCCTTCCAACCCCCAAGATTCTGTGATTCTGTGATTCTGTGATTCTGTGAAATGTTGTGATACTGAGATTTATATTGACCCTGCCCTGTTTCCTTTTGATTACATACTCTTTTTTTCTTCTTCTTTTTTTTTTTTTTTTCTTCCCCTACTTTTATTTCCCTCTGGTAAGAATTCATTTTAGTTACTATCCCTTTTCCTTTCAGGGATGGAAGGGATGGAAGGGCACTAGGATTTCAGCGAAGTTTTTTTGAGTCTGAATCAGCAAAGCAAAAAATAACCTCTAGAGTCTGAAAACACTGGGGAAGCATCACAGCATATTTGTCTGGATTCTTTCCTAAGTAACTGTTTTCTATTGGCAGTGGGTAAAGGGTAAATATATATCTAGACAGGCCTTGAATAATTCTTCCTATGTAGTGCTAGACATACAACTTTATTTTTTTTAGTTCAGAGAACGCTTTTTTTTCCCCCTCAAATCTAATCTACTTGAAATATTTTTATATTGAGATGTGAAAGTTGTGTAGATATCACAAATGGGTCATTTGACTTTCTGATGCACACTGAACAAACCATGCACTTAGGAGTTTGGGGTTAAACTCAGATTGGAGGTCCATGTGAAGATACATCTATTTCATTGGAAATGCTTAAGGAAACCAGGGCAAAGTCTTATATGCTCCAAGGTAAAAACATACAGTGAAAGTGGGAGAGTCTACAGAGAGAAAAAAAATAAGAATAATATTTTCTATTCATGAAATTCCCTGTTCAGATTTAGAAGAAATCATTAGTTTTGTTCCTTTCTATTGCCACATGACACATGCATGGATCTTCCGTGTAGCAACAAAATTCAGTGTTACTAGACTGCCAAGCTGTCTACTCAGTTTTGCTCTAAGGGAAGTTATATGCAGATAGCCAGAGTGCTATATTTATAGTTAATACTGAGCACACTGTTTTTGTAAGGTTTTCTTCTAGTTACTACATCCTGTGTAAGCAGCAGGAATTGCAGAGAGATCAAATGAACACATGACTCTGGGTTAGGTTACCCACTGACATGTGTATGCCACTAACTCAAGCAATTGAGTAAGTGACAATACTCCTGCATATTAGGCAGGAGGGAGTGAGAGTAAACGACAGCTCTTTCTTACTCATTCCTTTTTTCAAACAGCAGAAGCCGTGTTTCAGGTATGTATACAGATTTATACAACAATAAAATTGTCAGAGAACCTTTAATTACCATTCTTGAAGGTCTAGGAATATGTAATTTTTTTCTTATTGCTTACTCCAATCATTTATATTTATTCTTATTCCATTTTTTGACTGATTTTAATGTTTAGTTTGATAACATAGGAAATTTGCTGGAGTTACACTGGTGAAATGTTAAAGCCAAGAATCTTTGAAGCAAAATACTATGAGGCTTTAAAAATTATGTTGAGATTGAAATCTATAATTGATATTATCTTAAGTATATCTTGGAAGTACAAAGATTTTAAGTAAAACTACCTTGGAATTACATAAAGTATCAATTTGCTGCTGCTGTCATACCATAGTTTCTGGAGAACACAATAACTGCTCAGTGGATTAGAGCAGCACTAAGCAGATCAGAAAGTCAAAGTATATAGATGGAACACAAGAATGAATTTTATATTGTAAAGGTAAAATTATCTACCCCCAATCTGGACAGACACTAGATACTAATATTGCTAATTTTGTGAAAGTGCCTGGAGATGTTTAATACCAAAGTGATGAAGACATTAATTTCCCATCTCATACAGAATATGTCACTTCCAGCAGCATAGCACACAGTGATTGATGATAACTTGCTAAATAGAAATATTCCCACATGCTGAATCTCCCAGAAGTTTCACAATTACTCTGAAAGCAAATACCTGAACTTCCCTATGGAAGAGAAAGATGCTTCTCAGGCTGACTGAAAATCAGCTATTTAAGAAGAAGTTAAAAGATGTCACAAACAATACTCTTCTCTCTTAACTTCCATCCTGACTACCAAGGGAACAAGAAAGTCTAAAATAGATCTAACTGAGGTCACAGGTCACTGCAGCAATGACCGTAGCTGCAGGAATAGAACTTTAGAAAGAATATTTAGAAATGGAATTCTCTGTGCTGTCATATCGCCATAAAAGAGAAGCTCTAGTCAAGTCATGGCACTATATTGAAAACTGTTGAAGGGAGCAAGAAACCGTTAAAGCAAGAAATGGCCTGGGGGAAAAAAATCTTTTCTCCCTCAAACACTTTGGTCTGCTGAGTGAGTCTTGGCCTGATTTAATTTTTAAACAGAACATATTAAAACGGAAGATGCAAGTTTCTTTCTTTGAATACTCTATCATGAAGTTCCACTTTGTGGCCTCCCAGAGGTCAACTAGCTCTTGAGGTTATGACTTGTCAATGATCAGCTGTACCAGCAAACGCAATCATAGCTTCTTTTCTTCCTTTCATTTTATTCCTCTCATTTTTACACTGTCCTTTACAATGAGATAGAAGCAAACACTGATTTTTGATGGACACCTTGCCTAAGATAACTACGTCAGCAAAATATCACACTTTCTTAAGATTTTTACACACTGAACATACACAAAGAATATTCTAGGGAAAGAACAGGGAGAAAACATCTAAAAATCATGATTTTATTTTTTTTCTTCTTTATCAGTGGGATGGTAAAAGCATTAGGTATTACAGAAATAGTTCATGACAGATAACTTATAAAAATGCAGACACGTGGGAAGTCAGGAGTTTCAAAGCTTGCAAAGTTTAATGCTTTACTTTCCTAAATTGGAGACTTTTGTGGATCTCATCTCAAGAAGGGGCATTCAGGGTCTTTATACTTTCTTTGTCACAGAATATGAAGCTCTTGGATTGCTTTCAGGAAATAGGAACAGCAAAGATTTTTTTGTTTACTTGTGTCAGACTCCTTCAGGGGAACAAAAAATATTTCCAGATACCGTAGTCCAATGCCAGGCTAATCCTCCCCTCATATTCTTACTACTCTTCTGAACAGTTTTATCAAACTGCTGCTTTCCTTTATTGAACAGAGAGAGAGAGAAAGAGACTGAGTGAGAAATCATGAGTTATAGCTTTATTGGATGTTAGGATGAGGAGAAATGTCTCTTGACACTCCTCAGCTATCCATCTGTATATCAAGGATATGTAAAAAGCATGTGCCCTATATTTTTCAAAGAGAAAATATGTTTAGATGTCTTTGGGTGTCAGTCTTTAAATACTTCACACTTTATTAATATTTTTTTGTATTTTCAGTACCCTTGTTATTCTGCTTTGTCATTAAAATGTAAGCCAAGCCAACAAAAGCAGTCACAGCTATCTCAGAGCCATTTACTTCTGCATGCAGCTTCTCTAATTTCTTTTAAAAATAAATAAATAAATAAATAGATAGATAGATGGATAGATAAATAAATAAAAAATCAAAAGTCTAAACTGAGACCTCTCCATTCTTGATTATGGTAAAATAATATTCCTATTTTCTTTAAACATTCTATGGCTGAAAAAGCAGTTAATATGTTACTGAATATCTAGGAAATATATTCTTTTGTATGAGATTCTGTCAGATTTCCTTCCTTCCTCTTCAGTAGATTATTCAACAATCCTCATGGTGACATGAAAATGATATATTGTGTTGATATGTAATCAGCAAGGTATTTCTTCAGCAATGTATTATATCAAATGATCAACATAGTGGCATTACAGCGATATCACTTTGACAATGATTTAAACTAGCGTATCATCAGTGCTACTGTACATCACTTTAGCGATAGAGTATGTTAATGCATCATCAGATTGATGTTGCTGTAGCATGAAGTATTAGCATATGCAAGGATGATGCAAGTTAAGCTTTCTGTTGCTTTTGTAATATTATGTATTAGCATAATGCAGGAGTGATGTAAGTATGGCAAGTACATTTTCCCTGTTAATCATTTTTCCAATTAATTTATCTGTGCAAAGCCCACATGCATTTACTTTACATGTGTGGGTCAGATTGTGCTACTCTGGCACTTGCAATTAATTTAATTAGGAAAAGAAAGCATGATATTTGCACAGCCCAAGTGAAAGAGAATTTTGCTGTTGATTTAAAAGCAGTTAGGTAAAATTCTACTTGAGAAAAAATGTCTTGCTCATTATAAGGAATCTTGAGACTGAGAGAATATCTAGTCAAATACACTGGCTGGAAACTCAAGAAAGTATCTTCTGCTTGTGGTGGTTTTGCTGTGTTATAACTGCGTTTATTATTTGGTGCAACAATAAAGTGTAATCTTAAGTGTGTCACTACTAGCAAAACAGAAGACTTCCTTTCATATCGCATCTGTTTTCTTTGTTTTCTGAAAGCTTTATGTTATGAATTTTTTTGTCACTAGCATTAACAAAACACCTAGCACATCAGAATTTCTATCTAGCTTCTATAGTCTTCTAAATAATACCTTTATTACTCTTTGATAAAATCTTAATAAAGTGTGTTAGAAAATAAATGCTTGCTCTTTACAAAAGAAAATTACTGTAAACTATGCGTTATCCTAATCCCTTCTTCTCCAACTAGTTTTGTCTTTACAACAGCAAAGTTGTTTCTATAATAACAAGAAGGAATTTTTAAGTTAAAGGAATTGGAAGATGCGCACACATAGATATCTAGATATCTTTTGTATTTTTATGGAGAGAAGAAATCTTCCCTCATACTCCAGGGAAAGGGACATAAAAGTGACCCTTCTTAAGAATGGGAAAGTGTGAAACTGAGTTAATAGAGTACTGCTTCAAGTCAGCTGGGAGCAGGACCAGGGATTGAGGCAGAAAAACTAAAAGAAATAGTCCAGCGGAGGGCCACAAAGATGGTGAAGGGCCTGAAGCATCTCCCCTATGAAGAAAGGCTAAGTGAACTGGGCCTGTTTAGCCTTGAGAAAAGAAGACTGAGAGGGGACCTGATCCAGGTTTATAAATATCTGAGGTGTGGCAGCCATAGTGGTGAGGCCAGTCTCTTTTCAGTGGTACGTGGAGACAGGACGAGGGGAAACGGACATAAGCTGCAGCACAGGAAGTTTCGCACGAATGTGCGTAAGAACTTCTTCACAGTGAGGGTGACGGAGCACTGGAACAGGCTGCCCAGGGAGGTTGTGGAGTCTCCTTCTATGGAGATATTCAAGTCTCGCCTGGACGCCTACCTGTGCGACCTGGTGTAGGGAACCTGCTTTGGCAGGGGGGTTGGTCTCGATGATCTCTGGAGGTCCCTTCCAACTCCTACAATTCTGTGATTCTGTGATTCTGTGAAATCTCGATTAAAGGAAGAAAGAGCATCTCTTGACCCAAGAAAAAATAAGAGCATTGGAAAGAAGAAGACTTGAATATGCAGCAACAATGAGATCAAGATAATTATCAGCAGCAAGATCAACAAGATCATGATTTTGAAAAGTGACAAAAAACTTCAGAGTGTTACCACTCTTTAAAACACTTGACCACCTTGACCTTCTTGTTGCTCCAAGGTACAAGCCAGGGGCACTTGGCAAAGCAGAAGGGTTTACAGCTTTCATCTGACATGATCCATCTCTTCTCATCATTGGCATCTGAGACCAACTGTGCTCTGAGATTGTTACTTAGCCAGAAATATAAGATGGCAATACAATGTGGCAGTGTGATGATTTTGAATAAAGTTGATAACAATAATTAGCCCTAAGAGTTTGTTAGAATAACATAAGAATGAATTATTTGCACACCATCAATAATATCTTCAATTTGAACTTTCATCCCTCATTTTTACTACATTACGTGCCATAACATTTGCAGAAAATAATTCAATTTCTTTACAACCACTTTATACAGTAGAGTTAGTGCTTGATATTTATAAGAAGCTTATGTAACTTAAACGTGTCTATAGAGCACAAGGCTTCTCAGTAATAGAGATACCCTGGAGAGTTCTGGTTCTTCTACATGACAGGAGACAATTCTGAACAGAGAATTATCTTTGTTCCTTCAGCTTTGAGATTTAGAGTATGGGAACAAGTTTGGAGGCAAGGTATGACAGGACCAAAGTAGAGAGGGCAGAGATACCTGATAAATATGCTTTAGAACTGGCTTCTTTGACTCCTCACATCTGCTTGCTATGTGATAAATATTACACATGTAGCTCAGTGTACTCATTCTCCTTCTCCTCTTGCCGTGGAGAGAAACAATTTTAGAACAACGTTTCAACAGACTGAAATCAGGTCTGCACTGGGAAGCAGCTCTCGAAAATTCATTAGCATTCCAAGCCACCAAACAACAGGGCAATTCTCAGCCTCCTAGGGAAACACAGAACAAGTGATTTAATGTTAACATTGAGAGGCTTTATTGTGGCTAAGCAGCTCCATGAATGCCATGTCACCTACCCCACTGCCCCAGATGATTTAAAACAAAGCTCCTCTCTCTGGTCCATAAGCAAGCAGGCCTGCTTGCAATTTGACCTGCTAAATGATTATACTCAGCCTTCTGTATTTGCTGCAAACAGGCAGGCTGTAGGATTTAACATTTTACCTCTCATTCTCCTGCTAAGGCTGTTACCAGCCATGACTCAAGTGCCTGGCTGCTGTGACCATCACAGTGAGATGAGGCTTAGCATTTGCATATGAATTGCAGTATTGCCAGTGTGAGCTCATGGGAGCCTGTCAGTGCATGCAAAGTATAGCAAAGCAGGGATGTTCATTTCTACATTTTTCTCTTTTACTGTAACAGTACATAAGTTTCAAAAATCAAAGAGTGATAGAATCATAGAATGGCTTGTGTTGGAAAGGATGTTAAAGATCATCTGGTTCCAGCACTGCCCCCATTAGTTGGGGCACCATAATACCAGGTTACACAAATTTCCATTCAGTCTGGCTTTAAACACTTCTGTTCCTTTCATGTAAAATGTCTTCCAAATACCTTTTAGTTGGATGATGATGAATAAAGTATCAAACTTCTATTCTTTCCATCAGAGACTATGAAAAAATTAGAATATCCATTAAATACCAACAGACTAGCAGGACCTAAGTCAAACAACAGGTCTTAGCAGCCATCATCTAAACAAGGTCTGTATTAGTGGGTATCCATTATTTGAAGTTATTCAAGACTAGAATTCAGTTTCCCACTTCAGAAAGGCTTGGGAAGGCTTATTTTACAGTCTGACAGGCACCATACCCTCCTATAACAGAAAGAGAGCATGTAGTGCTAGCATATAAGCAAATGTTAGATAGATGTTTGTCACATTAGCTATCATACCCCAGTGATTAGTAAGTCTGAAGTTAATGTCTCACCTGATTCAGCTGACTGATTCCCAAGTTCTGAAGTTAGAGAAAAGCCATTTATATATATATATATATATACTACGTATATACACACACATCATATTTAAAACTATCTCACCTGAGACAATGAGCAGTGGAAGATCAGGTAGATAGCTTCATTTTATTTGCCTTCCCTTCTATACTGTGATTAGTAAGTATATAGCTTACATGGGAACAGTGTCCTTTATTCTCCTTATGTGACATTACACCGTGTTGTCTGAAAAAACCATATTGATCAGTGCCTCTGAAATTTCTCTTGTCAGCTGATTACAAGAACAGAAGATGCTTTGACACACGAGAACTTCAGAACGCCTCTTCATTTCAGAAAGCATTTCCAAACCAATTTTAGGTAGATCAAGGAAGAGGAAGTAAGCAAAAGAACCGTTGGGATTTTAATAAGATGAATCCTAACCGCTCTTAAGTGCTTAAATATAGTATGCTTGCTATCATTTAAAATGAAAAGTTTAAATTTGATTCTTCATTTTACATGCTAGCAAGCCTGTAGGGCTCTAGAGGAACAGGTAAGTTTCATACTCTTCATTTATTAAGGATGTTTCTCTGTGTCTGGGTTGATTAATAAAGCTCACTTTGACAAGTAAGTTTGAGGCAAAGTAGTTACAGGGGAATTTATAAAGAGCTTCTCTAATATGCCTAATTTCTTTTTTTATTGTTTTATCTACTACCATATACAGCCAATCTGAAGTAGCGAACACACTGAAAGAGTGCATCTTAATTTGGCAAAAACAATTAAAATAATTCACCTCTCTGGAAAATATATGCAGCCTGTGTACAACATCCTGTAGATGAGGAGATTCTATTAACTTTCAGTTACAATTTTAAACTAAATGCATTTGCTCTTTGCACTGTAGTCAAATAAATTTACAGGACATGTATAAATTTAATGTTCAGGCTGCACAAACACCTGAAAAACCATATGTATGTGCTCCATCTGGCAGTATCAATAAAATGAATTATAGAATTGCAACAGATCAACTGAGAAGCTTTATGAAGTGTTCTACTTTTGTTTTCTGTTTTACTTCCTGTAGTTGTGTAGGAGACTGGGCTTTGCTTGAATTTGCATTTTTTAGTTCTGTTTAACTACCATCACCAGTACTACAAGTGCACTGAACAGTCCTTCTATCCCATAGCTTAAATTCATTGTACATCATAAGAGTTATGCTAAAGTTAGCAGAAGGACTAGGTGGCAACTAAAACTCTACTACAATAAATATCTAAACAAAAGCTTATTTTTAAATATGTGAGACATAGAATATTTTTAAGTTACTCTAAAAGTTGTTCAGAGAAATCTTGTAAAATGAAAGCTCTTTGGATTGCCATCAATTCTAATAAGATTAGAAATTTTATTTTTTTTTTCCTAAACACTATTTTATTATTTTATTTATACTAAAAATATTCAAATGCTTTTATGTTCCTGATACAAATTTATTTCAGAGCAAAAGGCACGGTACTTGTATTTTCCACTTAATTAATCAGAGCACAGTCTCATTTGCATCTTTCGCCATTTAAAAAAATTGATTTGGGGTTCATGACTGAAGTAATTACATCAAGGAAAAGATTTGGACATGAAACTGCAGAATTATTTGTACAGAACAAAGTACTAGAATAAATGGATAACAGATTTCTAACTCTCATTTGTATCCTTGACTATGATTATAAAAATAATACAACATAGAAAAGTTTAGAAACATAGAAAGGAGAATGAACAGTTCAGTCCAGTTCAGACTCTATATTGTATTCCAGAGTGCGTTCAGAGAAGAGCAACCAAGATCCTGAAGGGACCTGTTAGGAAACAAAACATAAGAGTAGCTACTAGTGTAAGTAGAGCTATTTAATCTGGAGAAGAGATCACATCATCACTCTCCATCACAGCCTGAAATTAAGTTGTTGCAAGGTGGGTGCTGCTCACTTTTCTGAAGTGTCAAGTGATAGAAAGTGAGGAAAAGACCACAAGTTCCACCAGGGAAGCTTTAGATTAGATATCAGGAAGAATTTCATTATGGAAATGGTGCTTCAGCATTGGAATAGGCTGCCCATGATGGAGTCGCTTATTCATGGCATTTAGGAGAAGTGTGCGTGTAGCATGTAAGGACACAGTATAATGGTAGACTTGACGATCTCAAGAGTTTTTTCCAACCTGAATGATTCTATTATTGTTCTAATCGGTGAAACTATTGTACTCATATTTATTATTTTATTAGTAACTTTGTTCTGTATGCATTTGTATTAGAAAAATGTCACTTTCCTTTGAATGGCTTTTGATTTATTTTTTGTTTGTTTGTTTTATGTTCACTAGTAATGTAGGTAATGTTTAGCTATTCACTGAACACTAATTATTTCATTTGCTTGTAGACCTCAATTTATGACAAAAATAAGTTATATCTTTAATTAGGGAAATTTCTAGTGACAGTGAAGATCAGACATTTCATGTCATCTTTGTAACAAATTATCAAATCGTAATTGTCAAAAAAAGTAAGGCTGAACACAACATTTTTAGCTTGGTCACAGCAATTTACCAAAAATAAGTCTCACATCACTACCGTATATCTTTAATGAAAGTATAGCTTTTCATAAACTAAAGAAATAATTTTTTCACTCCACATGAACATTGATTTTGTGAAAACAGACACATTTCATGAGGAAGCAATATCAATTCCAAAAGGAAATGAATAAAATAAATGGATATGGATTTGAATATATTGTATGAGTGGCAATATATTAAGATTAATTTTTTTTCTTTTTTTTCTTTTTAGTCTCCATGGAAAATCTAAGAATTTTAAAAATCTGATGCTGGTCAAATGACAGACTATTTTGGTGTAACTTTTTGCCTCCTAATTTAAGATTAATTATCACTTTTCAGATAATATAACAGTACATATAATAAATATAATATGATATAATATAATATAATATAATATAATATAATAGTGGTGAATATAATATAACATTCAGTAGTGTTTGGCAAATTATAGATTTTGAAGATGCTAAAGAATTTAATGTACCTTATTAATACTTGTGAGAAATACTTAATGCTTAATGATTTTCTATACATCCACTTAAAATTAAAAACTAAGTAGAACTGTGCCACAAGAGCTGCTGAGTAATGGCTGCATTTTTTACTCTTTACTGTTTTTTTCTAACATATCCATATTCAAAATGTCACAGTTCAGTGAAGTGCATAAATAAATACACTTATAGAACATGAAGTTATTTTGTCTTTGCAGGCAGAAGTGATAGGGAAAGACAGAAGTAATGAAGCACTGCCTACAGATGTCCAAAACATCAAAAACAAAACAAAACAAAAACAACCCAACCACAGCAATCTCTCTCTGTTATATGTATAACTTTTTTTTCATCAAGTTTGCACTACAATTAGTTGTATTGTCACTTCTCAAAAAAAAACACAAGTTTTTGTTTATGTTTTGCTGGTCTATCCCACTATCATTCTGCAAATGATTTCACACTATTTTGTGAGTTTTGTCACTCATCTCTTATCATCGTGTGTGTGATCAATAGTGATTTCTGTTACTACAGATGAAGAATATTCAGAATAATTTAAAATCTAACTTCCAACATATTTAATGTTTTGTGCATGACTTCTACTATGATTAGCCTTTTGTTGGTTAATTAAAGCATTAGCTGTTTTAAATAGACAGTTACAAATTGTGGAGATTAGCAGAAGATAATCTTCCACTCACGTGCATAAAGCCTTTGCTCTGACCTTATAAGTTATGGATTTGTCACAGCTAATAGTCTTTAGGGTCCACACACGAGACCAGTTGGCCTGTCCATTGAGCAAAAGGCTTCATCAAAAAAAAGATAAATTTTTCCTGCAGTCACTTAAGAGTGCCTTCACATGGACTCATTAATTAATGACATACTTTAATGTATCCTTTAGTCCTCTGCTGTGACAGTTATCCAATTGAGTTATGGTTCTCAGATACCAGGGGATGGCAATTGAAGGTCTCTGCCAGGAAGTGAGTCTACAGAGTCCTGAAAATGAGTGAAGCTTTCCTGAAGAGGTACGTCATCTAGAAAAGTTAAGCAGTTAATAATTTATCAGTGAAGTGAAATTAAAGCATATTTATCATTCTTAATATTAGTTTGTCATTTCCTCCCCTAAATATTTGTACAATGTTTTGCTGCTACAAAAGGATTGTTAGAAGATGATAGGCTTTCTCTCATTACCACTTTGTCTTTTTGTCTGTGCCCACAATCAGATATTTGACTCAAGAGCTCACTTCTTTAGTCAGAGAAGCCTGTCTTTGCTGTCTTTGACTCCTCTAGATAATAAAATCATACATCCTGCATTAGAATAAGAAATGAAAATACATAATTTCATTACCTTTCAGATATTTCATTGGTAAGTGATCCCATTAATTTCCTTGAACAAATAAATACAACACATGTAAAAGTAGTTTTATTTGGATATCTCTTCAGTAGTGGACTCTGAAAAAGATGTGGGTCAGATACACTGGGTAAACTGTCAAAGCCCTGTTACAACATTGTTCCTGATGAATCAAACTTTTAATACAGACGCTGTTAAGGTACTTCAGGTCTGATCTATGAATGATTTTCCTTCTTTAGAATAGGATGTAACCAACATACATAAAATTTATTCCTTTTACTTTTTTTGTAAGTCTTAAATATCTAAGAACCAGAATTGTATGGTAATTTATTTCTTTGTTCTGAAATGCTGTATATAGCAGTTGGGATTTATAGCAAAACTTAAAACTATATATATGCTCAGTGTATTGAAGTTAGACTTAAGGCCAAATATAAGTGATGTTTTTGTCTGTAACACCACCAAGCACAGAGCTAAATACCATGTTCCAGATGTTCATGAAGATTTTCATGATCTCAGCATGCAGACTCTTGTTTGTCAGTGGCAAAAATACTGGTGACTAAGTTTAAAAATAGTGTTTTATAGCAAAGAATTCACTGTGTCAAATAGTGTTGTCATGCTCTTTGTATTTATAGTAGTTTCCATGGAAAGAAATAGGAGACATTACTTTCAGAGAAAAGAATCACAGAATCACAAAATGGCCAGGGTTGGAAGGGACCTCAAGGACCATGAATCTCCAACTCCCCTGCCACGCACAGGGCCACCAACCTTCACATTTAATACTAGACCCAGTTGCCCAGGGCCCCATTCAACCTGGCCTTGAACACCTCCAGGGAGGGAGCATCCACAACCACTCTGGGCAGTCTCACCACTTTCATAGTAAAGAACTTCCCCCTGACATCCAACATAAATCTTCCTTCCCTCAACTTCAAACCATTTCCCCTTGTCCTGCTATTATCTACCCTTTCAAAGAGTTGATTCTGTTTGTAGGCTCCCTTTAGGTACTGAAAGACTGCAATGAGGTCACCCTGCAGCCTTTCTTTCTCCAGGCTGAACAAGTCCAGCTTCCTCAGCCTGTCTTCATAGGGAATCTCCAACCCTCTGATCATCTTTGTGGCCCTCCTCTGGACCCTCTCCAACAGCTCCCAGTCCTTCTTGTATTGGGGGCCCCAGACCTGGACACAGTACTGCAGATGGGGCTTCACAAGAGCAGAGTAGAGGGGGACAATCACCTCTCTATCCCTGCTGGGCATCCCTCTTTTGATGGAGCCCAGGATACCATTTGCTTTCTGAGCTGCAAGAGCACACTGCTGGCTCATGTTAAGCTTTTCATCAACCAGGATCCTCAGGCCCCTTTCTGCAGACCTACTCCCAAGGACTGCTCCTTCCAGTCTGTATAAATGCCTGGGATTCCTCCGGCCCAAGTGCAAAACCTTGCATTTTGTTGTGCTGAACCTCATCAGGTTCACCTGGGCCTACTTTTCAAGTCTGTTAAGATCCCTCTGAATGGCATCCCTGCCTTCCACTGTGTCAACCGCACCACTCAGGTTGGTATCATCAGCAAACTTGCTGAGGGTGCACTCAATTCCGTCATCGATGTCATTGATAAAGATGTTAAAGAGTCTTGTCTCAAGACAGACCTCTGGGGGACACTGCTCATTATCAGCCTCCACCTGGACATAGAACCATTAATTACCACCCTTTGTCCGCAGCCTTTCAACCAATTTCTTATCCATGGGGTGGTCCACCCTTCAAATCCATCTCTCTCCAATTTAGAGACAAGGATTTGATGGGGGACCATGTCAAAGGCCTTTCAGAAGTCCAGGTAGATGACATCAGTTGCCTTCTCTTTGTCCACCAGTGTTGTCACTCCATCATAGAAGGTCACCAGATTGATTAGGCTTGACCCACTCCTGGTGAAGCTGGGCTGGCTGTCTTGGATCACAAGCTCATTCCTCATTTGATCAAGTATGTCATCCAGGAGGATCTGTTCCATGATCTTCCCAAGTACAGAGGTGAGTGTCACTGACTTGTAGTTCCCTGGGTCCTCCTTGCTTCCTTTCTTATAAATGGGAATGACGTGATCCTTCTTCCAATCATCTAGGACCCCACCTCACAATCACAAAGATAGAGTTATACTATTATCTTTTACTTCTCCAAGTCCTTTTCAAGCTGGCATCTCTATACATTGGAAAAGAAAAATTACAAGGCCTTTAATTTGCTTATTTCACTCTTTTGACAGTCTTTTTTTTTTTTAATTCCCCCAGTGTTTTCTGAACTGAACTGCAGTCTTTCATCAGTGTTGGCCAATATAACATTTTATCTAAATGCCTATTTGGAAAAGTTGCAATACAGGTTAATTCATTTATATTAATTCTATGTGCTCCTTAAGGAAATCCCAGAACACTTATCTTTCAGTATATCATGCAGAATTACAACTTCATATATTTCATAATGGATCCTTTCTCATAATTGGAGCATCTTTTCAAAACTGTAAAGACTTTTTAATACTTCCATCATAACATAGATGCAACTACCATTGTACCCTTTGTTTGGCAAAAGACAAACAAGCATATGCATCGGTTTTTATTGAACCACTGTAATATAACCTTGTCCACTTAAAAATTTTAAGCATATTATCTGTATTTTTAATTTGAGTAACATTAGTGAGGAATTGATGATTCTTAAATCTTAAAGGATTTAGCGATTTAAAACAGAAGAGTGAATGCTCCTCCATTCACCTGTCCTTTCTTCTCCACTTCTGGCTTTTTTAGCAAAGAGAATTTATAATATTTTGTAACAAATTTTACTTGTATGTGTATATACACCAAAGTATAATCTCTAAGGAAAGTCAGTCTCTTCCAAAAAAGTCACAAAAAATTGAACATCAGAGCAACATCCTTTGCTTGTGAACAGTGAGGATAGTAGGAAATTTCTACAAAAATGCCCCTAAGAAAATCATTAGAAAGAAATCGACAGATTATCTATCTGTAACATTCATGTCTGTACATAGGATGAATAAAGTCAACCAACTTAATTTCTGAATTCATAATACTTATACAAGGACTTCCTATATATATAAGATCATAATAATGTTTTATATTTAAATTAAAATTGCTGATATTAATAAATTAAGACTTGGATTCTGCTAACATTTCTCCATGTGAAGATGTTCCTGCATAAGAATTTTTTTTTCTACAAGACTTACCTCTGAGCAAAGAGTTAAGGGGAAAAAAATCTAAACAGTAATATGTACTGAAACCAGTTCTCTACTTTTCCTGTTGCCTTCATTTTATTGTTTATTTTTGTCTTAAAAAATAGCGTATTTCCAGATGTCTGGATTCTGCTGCTTAATTTTTCTTTATTAAAAATAATAATTGTAATAATAATGTTTATTTAAACACATTCTCTTGAATGAAACATGAATACATCAAGAAATAAGAATACTACTCACTATAAATGTGATAAAAATATCAACTTCAGTCAGTTGCAATGCTTACACAAATTAAACTTAATATTTATCTTTCATTAAACACTTAAGAGAATCTGTAAACAGGATTAGCACAGAGGGAATTGGAGACTAAATATTCTTCTCATTTTGCTAACTCATACCTTCACAAGCTTGCTTTTTTGTTTGTTTCTTTTTGTTCTTTTTTTTTTCTTCATTACTATGTTAGCAAATTAAGCTTAAAACCTACTGAGATGAGGTTTTGCTGTCATTTTGTTTGATAGTCTGCTTGATAAGGTCAGATCAGATCATCTAGTATGCCTCTTCACAGCTCTGCCAATTTAAATGCAGTACATGCTGATTGTGATAACTGACATCCACAGCATACAACTCTGTGAACACTTCATAGGCTTGTTTCTGTCCCACAGTTCCCACCTCACACTCAGAAAAAAGCTCAGTTACTCCTAATTAAAATCAATACAAGTTAATATCAGTACAGTTGATTTGAGCCTCAAAGCGTGAAAATCTGGAATGTACTTCTAAGAACATAAGACTGCTAAATATTTCTCCCATATCTATGGTTTGTCTTCCAACCAAGACCAAGCACTGAGAGGAAAATTTACTTGGGATGGTGCAATATATATATATTTTCAATTATGCATTGTTGATAAACTTTAAGCTTTATAACAGAAAAGGATATAATGGAAATATACAGGATATAATTGAATTATATCACGCTAACATTTTTAAATGATTTCTGCATTTTACCTATGCACCTATGCATTTTTTAGAAACAGAGGCAAAGTGTGGCCACAATAGTTTCACTTTGATAAGGAAATAGGAGTTCAAAAAATGATTCTATCTATATTTGGGAGCTTAAGAATATTATGAACTATGCATTATAGCTCATGGAGTTCCTTGCTCCACCCCCAAGTCCTGTGTCTCTAAATGGCTGACACTTCTGTCTCTGTAATTAACTTAGTTTACGATAGGATAAAATGGATGACAAAAATGAATTGTCTTTTTGTTCCCTATGGATACAAAAGAGCATAAGGCATTTGTGATCTAGCCCATCTGTAACAAGAAACTTGTGAAACTTTCATCTTATTCTTGTAAATGTGTTTATTTTTTAAATAGAAGTAATTATTTTTCTTCTCCTGCTGGAAGCTTCAAATTAAGCCAAATGTTTTTAGCATTCTGCTAACAGATATAACATTTTATAATAATGCACATATGTTCAATTGTTTTTATGGAAGAAATGGCAGGTAGTAGCAATCAGTTGTTTAAATATGTAGATTCAGCTTTTAGAGAAAGAAATTCTATCCAGTAGTATGGTGATAATATAAGCAAACACTCAGTGAAAGTTCTCTTTAGAAATGGAAATATTGTTGCATTGTGTCATGCTATCATTTTGAATTGCTTTTACCACTGTTTCGTTGATATGAATCTGTTACTGTTGTTTCTATGACTATCATATTTGAAGTCTTGTGATCACAGTGGACCTTTAGTTTTTTACTGTGTTCTATGAAAATCATACTTAAATTCAAGAGGAGAGAACGCACTAATAGATTATGAAAAAATTCTTAATAGATGAATATGTTTTCTCCTCACACATGGGTAATTATCGACAAAACCATTCTGCCTTTAATAACTAACAGGATATATTCTACAGAAGGATCTAAATACTTCAGAATATACGTGCAAGTGGTTCCCTGTTGAACCTGGCTCTAACTTGGTTTCAAACTTAGAGGAAAAGCCAAGCTTTCTTTAAGTGACTTTCCTGTTCCTTTTTAAAAAAACTGTTTATTTCATTTCCATTAAAAACTGGTTCAGATTCTGGACATGAAATATGTTGCACAGTAAATTAAGCTATAACATACGTTCCTATCTGCTAAGCTTGGTCATAGCATCACATCTGCAGACTACCGATTGGAAAAGACAGGATGGAGCTGGCTTGAAATTTTAGATCAGACACTTAATCATATATGAATAATTGGAAAGATTGCAGTGTGGACAGGAGGTAAGTATAGTCGCTTGGAGAGACAAGTAACTTTAGGGACCAATCTGCAGCATTATGTGCTGAGCACTGATTTCAGTATATCCACTGTTTTTAGCATTTGATCCTCCAGGGACCTAATCTTCCCTATATATCAGATAAAGCATGATGGCAGTTGCTAAAATGGTAGCTACATATGTTTGACTTCTTTTATTACCTCTCTACCTGTCTTTTCAGGAGTGAAGATTAAACTGTGTTAATATCCAGGGGATTTTAAAGTTGATTTAAGCAAGACCAAGATTTTATTGCTTAATTTTTTTTCTTTTTTATTCTTTCCTGTGCTTGATTTTATAAGAGCTACCTTTTGAATGTCTTCAGCTTGAATTCTTTCGTTTCGGAGGCTTTAGTTTGTTTGAGTGATTTTACTGAGAAAGTCTTCTGGGCTTGAATCTTGTGTCCTTTTTTTTTATTTTTATTTTTATTTTTATTTTTATTTTTATTTTTATTTTTATTTTTATTTTTTTTTTTTCAAATTGTGTTTTCATAAGAAATAGGATCTCCTAATTTTCTTGACTAATCTAAACTACAAAGCTGATCCTGATATTACTTCCTACCTCTCTGTTTCAGTTTATCAAAGGAATAAACTGCCCAATTACTTGTTTATTTTAGACATGCTTAAAAATCGGAAAAGAAAAGGATATTCAAATTTTTACTGAACTTTTCTGGCATGAATTAAAACCTTGATAACTTTCTATGTTTATTGCCCAGTATACAGTGCCAGCATTGTGGTTTAACCCAACAGACAGGTATGTACCAAAGCTATTTGCTCACTCCCCTGAATTGGGATGGGGAGAGAATAACAAAAAAAAAAAAAAAAAAAAAAAAAAAAAAAAAAAAAAAGAGGAAAATGCATTGGTTGAGACAAAGACAGTTTAATAGAACAGAAAAGGGAGATAAAATAATAACAATAATAATAATAAAAGAGTATGTAAAACAAGTGGCACACAGTGCAATTGCTCACCACTTATTGACTTGTGACTGGCTTCACCCTGAACAGCATCTCCCAGTTTTATTGTTCCACACGATGCTATGTGGCATGAAATATTTCTTTGGCCACTCTGAGTTTCTGAGTTCTGGTTCTGTCCCCTCCCGGCTCCTTCTGCATGCAACCCCAGCTCCTCACTGTCAGGACAGCATCAGAAGCTGAAAAATTCACAACTCAGTGTAAGCACTGCTCTGCAACAACAAAACATTGGTGTGTTATCAACATTACTCTCATCCTAAATGCAAAACACAGCACCAAACCAGTTACAAGGAAGAAAATTAAATCCACCTAAAATTAAATCTGTCTAAAAACAGGACAACCAGTAAAGTTGTCTCAGAGTCTTTCCCTTGTGCATACGTTCATGAGCAGGCTCCTCTACTCTCTTTGTGCCTCTGGAAAATAAATCTACTATATGATTGAAAAGAACTACCTTTCTTCAGGATATGCTCTATTACACTACCCATGGTTCTGTAACAGCAAGTTTCACAGTCAGGACTTTATCCCACTGTTTAAAATTAGAATCTACAGGTCATTTTCACCTTGCTGAGGTTGATAAAAGTCATTGTTTTTGTCTAAAAGTTTTCAAGTGGTTATTATATTGTGTAAAACTGTAAAGTCTCTGTAGACAGAAAGCCTCAAAGCTGTAAAGGTTACTATTCTCATGGTAGTTTCTCAGTAAACATAAGTAATTTTTAAAAGATAGCAGAAATTACAGTTCAGAATCTCTGGGGGCTTTTCTGCAAAGAAAATGATGATTTGGTGCTTTTTCCACAGTCTTCATTATTTAAAATACTACTGAAATCAGTGTCACGTCTGCTCAGGTTTCTCCAAGTAGAAGACCCATTTTAACTCGTTTTAACTGGGATCTCTTGAGAATTTTATTCTCTCTCCTTTCACTCTCACCATTCATTTAAGACATGTCCCATCTGTTTAATTTTGCCTTCATAGTAAGTGGAGACAAAAATTACTCCCTTCACAGGAAATTAAATTTCATGTCTTTGGAAGACTTTACAGACCATAAGAGATCCTGGAGGAATATTAGAAAGAGGAGGAAAAAAAGGAAAAAAAGAGGAAGATATCCTTGCCTTACCCTCCATCTTTATGTCTGTAGCAGAAAGATTGTTGGCACATTCAATGCTGCAAAACGCTGGGTTATTAAAAATCTTTAAATGAGAGAAACTATAGGTAATTTTTCCCATATCTTTCATTAGTGTTCTTCTTTACTGTTACCTTCTCTTTCTTCACTCTTCTCTGTTACTTTTTTAGATGACTTCATTAATTCTAAAGATTAAATTATTATTTCAATTACTATTTTTTTTCTTGTTAAGAAGATTTTAATTGTTTAAAGGTGTGACTTCACCAGTGCAGTCCTCTGTATTCATCACTAGTGAGGCCGCTCCTTGAGTACTGTGTTCAGTTTTAGACTCCTCAGGAGAAGAAAGACATCAAGGCCCTGGAGTGTGTTCAGACAAGGGCAATGAAGCAGATGAAGGGTCTGGAGCACAAGTTTTGTGGGGAGTAGCTGAAGGAGCTGGGATTGTTTGGTGTGGAGAAGTGGAGGCTCATGGGAGACCTTATAGCTCTCTACAACTCCCTGAAGGGAGGTTGTGGCAGTGTGGGAGTTGACCTCTTTTCCCATGTATCTAGCAATAAGACTAGAGGGAATGGTCTCAGGTTGTGCCAGGGGAGATTCAGGTAGGATGTTAGGATAAATTTCTTTTGAGAAAGGGCAGTTAAGTGCTGGAATGGGCTTTTCAGTGAGGTAGCTGTGTCACTGTCCCTAGAAGAAACGTTTAGATGTTGTACTGAGGGATATGGTTTAGTGGGGAAATATTGGTGATGGCTGGATGGCTGGACTGGATGACTTGGAGGCATTTTCCAACCTCAGTGATTCTCTGATTCTCTGATTCATTCTTTATACATTCCTTATGGAAAGTACAAATGAGCAGTAATAAAGATATATTTTATACATGTATGTATGACTATTCATTTGGATATATCTCATAAATAGACTAAGACAAACATAACTACCATTCATATTCTCTCAGACATTCATTACATGGAATCCAGAAGTTACTTTAGAAATCCAAAGTAAGTGATTAAGTGATTTGTCATTTTTATCATTTTGTCACTGATGAAACATGCCCCATTTCTCTAATTTGCCAAGAGAATATTTGTATCTGAAAGGGTGTGTTTTCCTTCTGCAACTGTTGCTTCTGTTGGCTACTTATATGCATGAGGAAGAGGGTGAAAACATCCATCTTTTCCTGTTCCTTCTCCTCTGGAAGCAGCTGAATAGCAGCCCTGCATTCCACGTGGCCTCCAAGCAAAAGTTCTTAGAAATCCTGACACTCTACAATGGTATGGCCTTCGAAGAAGTAGTAAGTACAAGAGAGAGTTGAAAGGGACGCATCTTTAACTGCGCATCTTCTTATTGCTTCCAGGCTTTTCACTATTTTATGCTGAAGTACATAAATCTATAAAATGTTTTCAATCCTTAAAGAAGAAATACTAATAAAATAATTATTATGTGTTCAACAACTTTGAGTTTAGAGGCTAAAAGTGACAATTTCACACTACTTTTTATTATGAAATCACCAATTCCAACTCCAGGAAATAGTGCAAATGAGAATTATGATAAAATATTAGATGTATACAATGATATAACCTCCCTTCTCCCAGTATGAAAATAAACATCTTCTAAAAGAGGAGCTTCCTTTTCCAGCAAAGTGAATATATACGCACAAAGCTAAAAGCCTGTGGCATTTATTGACAATCTTTTGAAATTAAGTAACTTATTTAGCTTCCTAACTAATGACATAAAAGCCTCTCTTGGTCTCTGTCCCATCTTTGAATTGTTTTAGCTTGGCATTTTCTCTGTACAGAAGATTACATTTTACTCTGTGGCACAAAAAGGTTTTAGTTGAGTTCAGACTAGAAGAAAATGAACTCATTTGCTCTATGCAGAGAGAGCTTCCAAAAATGACAGAGAAACTAAGAGAGGAAGAGAGAGGAGGTAGCAGGGATAAAAAAAATCTGATGGAAGAAATGCACAAAATAATACAAAGTGTGAGAAAGATAGGAAATATGAAGAAAAGGAACCATGATAATAGTAGAAAAGAAGAAAGAAATGCAGATTTTAATGGAAATTTTGATGAAAGAAACCCAAAGCATATCCTTTCTTAGCTCTTCTATTATGGCTCTATGAGTAAGCACTGAGGACAGAATTACTCTGATATTAGTATTTCATGTTTTGCCTTTACCGGGAAAAATAAAAATATTCCTAAAAGTACTGAATTTTATGAGCAATGAAGCCAAAGTACATTAGCTTTATTATTTAAAAAATCCCTGAAGCACACTCTGGATCCAATGCTCAGGTCACACTACTTTGTACGACCCTACCTTCTTCTCCAATTTTTTTAGCATTACTATTTCATCTACACTATGAACAGTAAGATTTTATGTACATTTTTGTTTCACATACACTTTATGGGGTTTGTTATGCTTGCTTTTAAACCCCAGGCCTGCAACTGTTAAGATAAGAAGCAAATTTTCTTTTGTTTCTGTGGAGTAGGACTCCATTCCCATAAGGCTTCCCCTACTCCCAGTCAAGGCATGCTGTAGCCATTACATTTTAGGCTGCTGTTTAGCATCACAACCACACACACGCACAAAAAAGAAACTGAACATATGTGACAGATTTTTTGGGACTAAGTGACAACTTGAGTCAATTCATTATCCAAGCTTAAAGGAAATTTGAGTTGGCTTTTTATTTCAGTGTTTTAATTTTCTGGAACTTGATCAAAAATCAGATCATAAATATGAAGGCAATTTATCATGCAGATCATCATCTTATAGCACAGTGTAGCATTTGTTCAGGTAGTTGATTCTTTCTTCTTTACAATCTTTCTGTAGAGCCAGCTTACACCTTGGGACTGGCAAAGCCTTCCATTGTAATGTTCAAATTTAATTATGGAAAGCAATGGTAAGACACTATCTTACGCTAAAAATCAAGATCACCAATGGCAAAAAGACTTCAGAAAAGACTGAAAGAATTACCAGCTCAAGTGTCAGGGAAATAAATCTATAGAACTTTGAACCAGCATACATACCTTTAATGTTATCTATTTTTAATTCTATTTTAATGAGGGATGTAATAGAAAACTCACCAGTGCTTAAAGCAGCATCTTTTTCATTGTTTTGTACTAGCTAAGCTTGATGGCTGAAGAAAAATTGTGCTGAAATGGACTGGATTAGGAAAATACATGTGCATATATAACTACTCAAAGTAAACTTAAGTTTGAATTATAATGACTGAAGGAAAATAGCCATAGGCTGAAAAGATTAAAACAAACTGAAATCTCATTCCCCAGAAGTGATTAGTTCAGCAAGAAAACAATGCAGTTATTGTTTACTGGCTAGGAAACATGAATTTATAGTGATGATAGAAATTAAAACCCTGTAGGGAGATCAATATGAACTAAAAAGCATATTTTAATTGCTAAGTAATGCAAACAGCTTACTTTTAAACTTTGCTGATATAGAAACAAAAATTTCTGTGGAGATGTGCATTCAGAAACAATTTTCTAACCTTTTAAAGTAGTGTTACGCTAAATATGTATGTTAGAAGGCTGAGAGTTTTTGAAAAGAAAGGAGAAGTGGTTTTGATCATTTGTCTAGTCAGATGTTAACACTATGACATGGATGGCAATCCTGATTACCAGCACCAGTTCACTTTGATCCTCCCATGCCACAAAATATTAATAAATTATGTGTCAATAAACAAGAATTGAATTCACCAGTTACCTATCTATTTGCTTGATATTGCACTGATATTTCATTAGAATATCTTATGAAGGACTTCGCCCTTACCACTTTATATGTGGCTTTAGTATGAGACATCACTTATGTAAATACAGTAGAAAACTATGCAGACTACATAGTGATATTAGTACGCTTACTGATTCAAAGTGCTCAATTCACCTCTAATGGCTTCATGTTGCAAGACTAGAAAGCAAATACACTCAGCATTATACAATCTGTGCATCATTACTCTAAATTTCTGGTAGCTGAGAGTTCTGAATTCTAATGTTTCCTTTGATATTTTCAAAACTGAACTTTCATTGATCAAATTTTCAAAAGTGAATTTTAACAATTGGGACTCCTCAGTCATGAATTCCAGAAGGGCACAGTAAGTGCCTTTTGAGTACTAAAACAAATTATTTATTAAAAATAGTGACTAACATTATGTTCTTTATGCTTGAATGTCTATGCTTACCTGCTGGAATGAACAAATTAATTAATCAGAAATGGTTGAAGTTTTAATATAAAGAATGATATGAAAATTCAATAATTAAATGCCAATTATTGATTAAATTCTACATCTTCTTTTATAAGGGGTACTCAAATTTGAAGACATCTTTAGTGATGAGAAGCTAAGACCAAAGACAATCAGTTAAGTGGCTTTAAATGTAGCAAGAGTCTTATTAAAATCCTTTCACATGAGCACAAAGGACTCACAAAAGGTAGCTGAAAATCCTCTATCTTCAGATGACTGAATTATATATAAATTGAATATATGCTAGATATCTAAGTCTTTTTCATACATAATGAAGAAACATCTTCCAAAGATTATTTTAGACAACTTGATTAGGATAAGTTGATGGAATCTCTACAGATATTGCTTTCTGATAGTGACTATAAAAGCAGGTCAGGTGACTGGTTCTAACTGATCTCTTGATTTCTGGATTTATAAAATCATCTGAAACAGAGTGATTTGAAATGGGTTGACCTTTGATTTTCTTCAAATATCCAAAATAATTTTGTCTCCTGCAACCTCCTCTGAAATCTATCATTAGAAGGAAAACTATCCAATTGGAAGCACAAACAGAATTTTTTCCCTCTCAAAGGCATAATATGCAATACATTTATTTTAAGAGCTTTACCAAATTAACAAATCTAGCAAATGGAAGAGATTAGATCAAGAAGAGGAACTGGAATGGAAAAAAGAAATAGAGATGTTGAAGAAGAAAGAAAATGGAATAAAGAAGGAAGGAAGGAAGGAAGGAAGGAAGGAAGGAAGGAAGGAAGGAAGGAAGGAAGGAAGGAAGGAAGGAAGGAAGGAAGGAAGGAAGGAACGGAGGGAGGGAAGGAGGGAGGGAGGGAGGGAAGGAGGGAGGGAGGGAGGGAGAGAGGGAAGGAGGGAAGGAAGGAAAGGAGGGAGGAAGGAAACAGAGGCAGGGAGGGAGAAGATGAAGGAGAAAAAAACTAAAGCTCTCTGGTACATTAGATAAATATATTTTAAGAAGAGACAGCAACAGTAGTTCTTTGAATAGATTTAATGATTCTAAACTGCACAGGCAACTCAAAGATGTTACTGTTAATAGGCAGTTTAGAAATGACATTGTTAATATACTAGATTAGACAGTGATAATTTTCTGATCATTACTAGTTCCCTGTTTAAGGTAATTACTACAAGTGACCCTAATTGCTGTAAGGACTTACTCTGCTAATATGAATCATCCAGCACCAACAGCAAACATGTCCCATATTCCTGTTGGTGTAATCCCATTTATTTGTCCAAAAAAACAAAGAAAGAAAACAAAAAAGTCAGATTAATCTTTAGCTAACATAAATTACCGCAGTCTGCATTACTCTTTTAAGTCAGTTTACCCAGTTCAATGAAAGTCAGTGTTCACTCATTTATAAATTGGAAAATGCACTTGCTGTGGGAAAGAATAAATCATGTCTTTGGTTCTTCCTTGAACAGATAAAAAAAAAATAAAAATGAACTAGATTCTTCCATGTAAGGGTATTGAGTCATATTGCAGTGTTGTTTGCAAAAGAATCCTGAGGCTGTGGCAGGCCAGCTTATCTTACTGTTGCCAGGTTTATTACTGCATAGTTTTGAATGTTTGACACTTTCTGAAGGATTTTAGAATGTCAGATCCTGACTGACAGATTTACTTGGTGGCTTCTTTACTTGTGAGTATATGACAGTTTGACAGGCATCCTTGGGGTTCATTTCATTATCTTATGCAAGTCTCCATACTGAATAATATTAATAACCATTTTACTTCATATGCACTGCAGCAGCAAACTTAAGCTGCCACATTGCATTCTATCCTACCTCCTCTGCTCACTAGCTCTGGGCACTTTTGTACTTTTCCCGTCCCACATCCTTTAGCTAAAAAAAATATTGGAAATAATATATAGACGCAAAAGGAAGCAACAGAAACAAAACAAATATTTACATGATTCCTAAAGAAATTAAAATATCACCAAGTGTTGTCAAAAACAAAAAAAAAAGTGAGCAGAAATTCATACTGATGTTGAAGTATTATTCTAGAAACCCATTTTTAAAGGAAAATAAAAGCAGCAACGTCACAAGGACAGACATTTTATTTCTAAATCAAATGTGCACAAAACCATTGCTATTATTATGACTATTGTTGTGTTATTATTGTTAGTTATTGTTTGCTACTATGAGTTCTGTAGCAAGTTAAAAGAGTACATCTTTGCCCAAAGCTATTTTAATTTAGGCAAATGCAGACTTTTTCCCATTGTGGCAGGTGTGTTGCCTATTTTAGTGTTAACACACTCACAGCAACGACTGTTGATGCACGGTGGAAAATGTGATTTATAGAGCCATTGGGTAGTTAACATGCTTTTGAAACATATATTAACAATTCTGAAGTACAGAATGCAGAAACCTTGCACCCACTTTTGCTGGATGAGAGTTATGTTGTCTTTTCCTGCAACTCACTTATTTCTCCCTTCTGCAAAATCCTTGCTATATTTATAGCAACACTTCAGAAAGGAAGGATTTAGTTTAAAGACTCAAAGGTGCTCAAACACCAAACATATCATATAAGCTTTCCTCCCTAGTGTGGTGGGAGATGAAGATGAGAATAGTTAATAATTCAACATTCAATTTTTTTCGATCACTCTGAGAAAACATTGTCAATGAAGAAGGATTTGAGAGGAAAAACAATTCTGTTCTTATAAGCTATAAACACTTGTCTTGGGAAGAAACTGTATTGAAATGGTTATAACTGCTGCTCTTCAGAATACCTAACATATAAAAAGCTAACATAGGATGTCCTAGTAACAATCTTCTGTTCTTCTTTTTTTTTGCTTACCAACAAAGTAGTTAGGATTGGATGTTTGTCAATGTTCTTTTAAAAACAAAAGGATATTTTTCTTGCCGTGATAAGGACCTATTTTTTTTTTTTCCTTTTCAGAAGCGTGATCCAGTTCCCACATCCTGGTCCACAGAATTTCTATTTCTGTGATTTACTAGAGTGGTGTGCTGCAATGCCAAAGCCCATAGAGTGAACCACCACCAAGAAAATGTCAGAGTTGTGCATGAAATAAGATATTAGCAGATCTGTTGGGACATAAGGAAAAAACAAACAAACAAGAAAAAGAAAAGCGGGAAAATAAAAATAAAAATAAAATGGTGATTTTCAGTTTTACTGGATAAGAAGAAACTAGAAAAATTGGATGGTGAATGGCAATTTTGCCAGCTAACTTCTTGATTTAGTAGTCATTTATGGGGAATTACTGAAGCATTTCTAGATGTCAAGGTCAGTGTGTTAGCATTCAATATTCACCACCTTGACTTCTATGCCTCTTTTCTCTAAAAGACCATAATTAAAAAAAAAAAAAAAAAAAAAAGGCACACAATTATACATATTATTATTTTATGATTTGGATCCACTTGCTTTAAATAATCTAAATATTTGTTGTAACAAAATGGATTCATTTGCAAGCTATAGGTAGTGCTTTAAGTGGGAGGCCATTGCTAGTGGTTCTCAGTAAAAATTCAGTGAGTACATTTTGTGGTGAAAGCAGATAACATGATACTGAATGGCACTGTTTAATCAGAAATCGATGTCAGAGTTTGGGATGAAGAAGACTATTTTCATGGCAACATTCTTGAAAGAGATCTTCTATCCATTGTTCTGTCTCTTGTCCTCTTTCATGGAGAAAATAAATCATTTGTGTGAAAATAATGGGTTATGCAGACTATTCATTACGAACATAACACTTTCAGGGCTTCACTGACAACTCCCATCTTGTGATTATGTTGTGTGGAGGTAAAACCGTCTGCTGAATTAATGATAAATCTGTCAGTGCCTTTATCTGCTTCCCTGTTTGAAATGATTAAACTCATCGAGTGTTTGCTTAATCTATTTTCCTTTTTCATATACCATGCTCTATGCCTGGGGCAAACCCATCTAATAATTTTCAATTGAATAAAACCATAAGTCATGACCCAATAAATTATTAAAAAACCCTGAGTTGCATCAGATTCATCATTCATCTTACCACAGTGGCAGAAAGCCTACAGAATTCCTTAAATGTTTTACTGTGATAAATAGTTCTATTAAAATTTATGAATAGTGTAGTATATATTAACACACATTTTGTTACTGAATTATCTGTCATACTATTTTTTTTCATGCACCAACATGTTTCATTAATAATTTCATTGGTCTGAAAAACTCACAGTCAGCTATAATTGTAAGTTTTTTTAACTTTTTTTAATCCTAACTCTGAAAACACCTCAAAATGTAGCAACATTGCTGTTTTGCAGTGATTTTCTCATGCTTTCAGTTTGTCTCTTAAAGATAATAACTTCTACATCCGTCTAAGTAATTAGTTGTAAAATAGAAAGAATAAATGATTTATTAAGTAGCTGCAATAAGACTTCCTGATAGCATAGAATAGGAGATATCTTTTTCAGCAGACAAATATATCAGAAATCTATTAATTTTAAATTTAAATGTTGTTTATTAGTTTTTTTTTAAGTCGGGCAATTAAATAGTGGCTATCACACATAGACAGCACACATTTCTTCATTCATTATTTTTTTTCTGATAGAAAATCAAAGTTTTTAGTTAAAAGTAAACATAATGGGATTCATATTTTTTAATCAGTGAAATGAAGACAGCAGACTTCTTCAGAAT
Source organism: Meleagris gallopavo (assembly GCF_905368555.1). Taxonomy (NCBI): domain Eukaryota; kingdom Metazoa; phylum Chordata; class Aves; order Galliformes; family Phasianidae; genus Meleagris; species Meleagris gallopavo. Next base: position 40,719,305 of record NC_139406.1, read on the forward strand.
AGAGGTGAAGGGATAAAAAGGAATAGTGAAGGATGTGGAGAAAAAGTCTGTTTCTGCAGAAATGAACAGAGTGCAATTAGCCAATAAAATGGATCCACACCTGTGCTAAAGCACACTGATGAGGATTTAATGAATCCTTTGCTATTGCTTCCACTATTCAAGGCATCAGATGACAACTGTGTACAAACAAATGTGAATTTCTTTCTTCCATGAAGAAGAAATGAAATCCATCTCTTCAAGTGATACTCTTTGTAATGTGCTGTTTTCAAATATGAGACTTCCACAGTAGATTGAGAAGTAGGAAATTTACAGCTTGGAAAACTTTTTTTGATTGACCACAGAGTTGTTCAAAAGGACTTGGGAGTACTGATAGATGGCAAGTGGGACAAGAGCCTGCAATGTGCCTGGGCTACACCAGAAGAAGTGTGGTCAGAAGGTTGAAGGTGGTGATCCTGCCCCTCTACTCTGCATTGGTGAGACCTCATCTGGAGTTCTGCATCCAGGAGAGACATAGAGCTGTTGAAGTGCATCCAAAGGAGGGCCACAAAAACGATCCAAGGGATGGAGCATTTTCCCTATGAAGACATGATGAGAGAGCTGCGGCTGTTCAATCTGGAGAAGAGAAGACTCTGGGGAGACATGATTTCAGCCTTTCAATATATTCAATAAAAGAGAGTATAAGAAAGAAGAAAACAGACTCTTCAGCAGGATCTGTTGTGATAGGTCAAGGGGAAATGGTTTCACACTAAAAGTGGGAAGATTTAGATTAGATATAAGGGAGATTTATTTTTTTTTTTAATGATAAGGGTGGTGAGGCAATGGTACGGGTTGCCCAGAGAGGTGGTGGACACCCTATCCATGGAGACACTCAAGGTGAGGCTGGATGGGGCTCTGAGCATCTCAATCTAGTTGTTGGTAAATGGACTAGATGACCTTTAAATGTTCCTTCCAACTCAAATGAATCTATGAATCTCCGATTCTCTGAACCTATGATTCTATGTACAGTGCAATCTTCTTATTATTTCTTTCTACACTTATTTATTCCTAGGAGGTATTTTCATAGCATGATGAATGAAAAGTTTAGCCCAAAGACATTAATTTATTCGTACATATTTCAGACAATTACATATTTTTAATGTAGATCATCTTATTTTATGAATAAATTACCCTGCATCTAGTAACTGGTTTTTGACTAATCCCATAACTTAAGACAAAAAAATTACTTTTAAAATTTATTTTACATTAACAGTAAAAATATATGCTTCTAAACAATACTTTTAAGATCACAGCAACTAAATATTCATAAATACATGTCATTTCCTAGAGTGCAAAACAATAAATGAAACTGGCTTGACCTAACACATTTTTACCATTCAAAATATGAATGTGAGACTGTACAGAATTTTTCTGAAAACAGCTAAAATGAGTACAGACACTGCTGGCTAACAGGACTTAGGACCAAGTTGTTAGGAAAAAAAGAATACATTTTAAATATTCATTACTGAGAAAAACCTTAGTGGCAGTGCCAGACTTGCTGGTAGAAGGTCTATGTGTGAACTCAGTCCTTTTGGATGTCTGTATCCAGTTGCTCACATCAGTCTCAAAGAGATAACTGCCGATCTTCAGAGCTGCACCTTTACAGGGTCTGAGAGCCAGTAAGCAGTCAGCATGGGCTGAAGAACAATCTTTATTGCTTCAGCACAAAGTGTGGGGAACCAAGCCCTTTCTGCTTGACTTAAACCCTCACTGTGTTTAATCTACATCCTTGTTTTAATCTATGTAGTTGTAAAGACCACCCGCTGATGCTCTGTGCCCTCCCAGAGGAAACATTGCTCATTTGCCTGTGGACAGGAAGACTTGGTAGCTGCAGCACAGCACCGGGGGGGAGTGTTCAAAATTCACAGTTTATATGTGATGGCACGTTTAAGCCAGATGTCTTTTCTCAGGGGGTGTAGGTAGACAAACCACAAGAAATAATTGCTTGTTCATGACTGGATGTTCTCTGAACCCAATTACCTGATCAAAAAGCAACTTTTACCTGCAGGAGTAGAAAATGATAGTAGCAGTACTATAACAGAGGAGCTCTGCTTAGAGATTTATCAGTCTGTATTGCTTTTCCACCTCTTTTTTCCATCTTCCAAAGATGACTTACATTTTTCCCTATATACTATCAGTTCTTAACTATTTCCCTCTCTGCTCCCAGAAGGATGCTTACAGACAAATGCTGTCATTTTGTGTGTTCTCTACAAGTTGTGGGGAAAGAGAATCTCCCTAACTGAGAGGTTTGTTTGAGCAGCATCTAGCATAACATTTCTGATTTGTGTGAAATTTTGCAGCGCTACTTCTGCAGAAATTGGAGAAACAAAGTCTATGGCATCCTGTGCACATTTGGTGTGCCAGTTTAAACAGAAGTGCTGATTTTACAGACAGGCAAAGTCAGAACAAGCTTTTTCTGATTGCTGCCTTCAGACTTTGATACTAACACTAGCATATATGCTGCCTCCTCAAGCACAACTTTTGCATGATTTAAGCTTTAAAAAAATAAGCATTGCTCTTATGCCTACAAATTATTCACTGATGTAAGTGGGCAGGTGCATTTCAGGGACACATACCAGTAACATGTAAACTTTGGTGGCAAACATATTTAGTTAAATATTGATCTCAATTATTATTTATTTATTTATTTCACTAAATGTTTTGTAGGAAAGAAAAAGATTAAAAAAAAAAAGAATGAGCCTTTATTTGAAAGACATTGTGACGTGGCATTAAACCAATGAACAGGTATAATCACATTTTAGGTCAGATCCTAGTCTTGTATGAATTGACAGAATTTCTGCAACTTCAGGAGTCTCTACTTCATTGACATTCTGACAGCTTTACATCCAGGCCTTGGCTTCAGCATGTGAAATAGCCACAGAATAAAAGCCTTCTACATGTTTAGTGGCAACCCAGGATAAAGAGCAGAAAAGGAACTTCGAAATAGCTCTGGATTTGAACCTGTCCATATTGTAGTTATAAGTTAAGAAAATTATAGCATGAATTTTGGCAAAGTAGAAAATTTTTTGTGACATTAGTAAAACAACCATCCAAGAAAAAAACAGAAGCCTGATTTCTTTTCCATTGTATTCTGTGCACTTCCTTCTGAAACACGATGTCACTACTAATGATATCAGATTCACTTTAGCAATGTGATTGTTGAAAGAATATGTTATTCTTTAACTTGATAATCCTCCACAAAAGCAACTTTAATTTTATTTCATACACTGGAAAGGAAGCTAACTGAATGTTTCCACAAGATAACTGAACACATCCACAAGATACAAGGTGTTATGATGTACATATGAAAGCAATGTGAGAGTGGGACTAAAACTGGCATCCTCCTTAAATGTGCATTTGAAATATATTAAGTATAGTTCTAGAAATATTCTATGAGCTCCTCTTTGCGACAGAAAACTGAAATATTACACGAAAAGTTAAAAGACATGAAAGCCTTCCCTATCATGGTAGACTTAACTTCTTAGACACATATTCCAAAAGAAATGCCACTAATAAAACTAGCACTGAATGTGAGAGCAGGCAAACTTGATCTCTAAATTTAAATAAATTCAAAGAAGAGGGTATCACAAGGGAAATGAAGTTGGAAAAATAATTTATTTGAGGCATGAGAGGAAGGATAGGGAACTGATTAAAAAAGAAACATCTGTGTTTCTTAGATATGCTGGAAACGAAATAATCAGAAGATAGAAAGATTAAAAGACGGGCTTTCCCAATAATTTCTATAAAGCTAGGGCTTGTTTAATATTTTAGTCAGTGAGCTGAATGCATAAAATACAAGTTTGCCAATAAAAGTAGTTGGTGTTATATATTTTGGGAAAATTGCTGAAACAAAAATAATTAATACATAAAAAATCGGGTGAAAGTTCAGTAGTAAAAGATGAACGGTTAAGTATTTGGAACTAAAAACATAAACCTCTGTTTTGAGTTTATTTCTGAGAACAGTCTGTAATTTAAGTATATTGCTTGACCATGGGAGAACCTTTGCATAGTTCAGTCTAATAGTGGAACAAGATGTACAGTCTGGCTCAGGCATAGGAAGAAGAATATGGTAAACTGTAATGTCTTTTCTATTCAGGAAAGCAAACTGCCTTGCTGCTATCTTCATGACATATCCTTCATTTATCTCTTTTCTTCTGGCTGCCAGTAATCTGAGTTGATTTTAGGGACATGTCAGTAAACTAGTACACAATCCCTTTCTCTATAGCTGAACTGTCAGGACTACATTGTCCTAATACACCCCTGTCATACTGATTAGATTCATCTGATTTTGCCAGTTTGGATCTCCATTGCTGACCCTTTATACACATTACACCATTTTCTTGTCTTCCTTCTACAGTAATAAGAATGGTGTGTAATCCAAATATAAACTTCTTCAGGAATAACCACCTTCTCAATGCTGTTTGTCCCATTACTCGCTTTCTTAGATTTCACTTTGGCTTAATGATTTTATATTCTTGCAAGAATAACAAAACCAGGAATCTTGAGTGTGATGCTCTTGTGCATATGATTGCACCCGCACACAAACACAATATGCACAATAGCTCTTTGTGTATCCAGTGGAAATAATTTACAGTGAAATGTCAGGTAGTATGAAGCTGACTTGCTGCACTGGCTTATCAAGGCCAAGTACTTTAGGGCTCTTGCCTTCCTATATAATGCAATGTGCAAGAGTAATTAATGGAATAAGCATGTGAGTTACTTCATCCTTATCTGCTCCCACTTCCAAAGATTTTGAGAGGAAACAAAATGCTACTGAGGAAATGAGAAACTGGAAATCTTCAAGCAATATGACTCTCTTTTAATCTGAATAATTAAAATACAATTTTTTCTCTCTGTTTTCATAATCTTACTTCATGTTCCAGTTTATATTCACTCACTGAAATACAAGAAATATAAGTATGAAAACAGGCATGGCATCACTCGAGTTTACAAGAAACCAGAATCATCTTGGTGTTAACCACTGCCAAGAAAAGAGGTGAGCACTGAAATATGGGAAATTCTGCTTAATCATAAGAAAAAAGCTTTTTCACTGTAAAGGTGGTCTAACACAGGTGCATGCTGCCCGAAAATGTGCATTCTCCATTGTAGGAGACCTTCAAAGCCTGACTAGAATTGACCCTGAGCACTGCAATATCTGACCCTACTCTGAGCCATGAGGGCTTGAACAAGACAATCTCTAGTGGCAATTTCCATCTTTTTTCCCCTTCTGTGATGTTATGCTCAGAGCTGAAAATGTGAAAATTGCCAACTTCTACTTTTGTATTTTATGCTTCCCTAATTATTTTCCTTCCTGCTACTTTTTCTAATTAAGCATAATGCAATGAGGTTTCGAAAATAAATATAAATCTTGTGGCATGTTGATATTATATCCATAATTGTATTTTAAGGGGAAACTGACATAATATAAATAATCTATAGCTTACTGGTTAGTTTCTAACTCCATTTATGCAGCATCCTGACAGATTTTAAGTCATAATTTGTGGCTTGGAAATAAAAAAAAAAAGTGAAATTGCAATATCATAAATAAGTCTGTGAAACACTGAGTTATTTATAACAAATACAGGAAAAAAATTACAATATTAATAATAAGTATTGCAGTTTAATAAATGTTCCAGTCCCAAACTAGATAAAATAAGGCTTCTGTTGCTTTCTGAGATTCCACGTAGAGCAATATTTTGACTGCATTTAATTTACAAGCACAGACTGTCATGAAGTGTCTCATTTTGCATGTCATTGAGGCTGATTTTCCATGCACACTTCATTACTTCTGCCATACCATGTCATTCTTATGATTTTGCTTAAAGTAATAGCTATGGTCAGATCACAACAGAAAATGGTGCTTTCCACCTTGGCTAATTACATTTTGCTTTGAAATAGTCACAAATATTTTATTGTAATATTTAGCTCAATAACTTGTGTATAAAAATACATATAAATTCCAAGCAAGATTCTAGCTATAAATAGTAAGTGCACAATATTTATTTTTATCATTAACGTCTTTTTAAAATCAAGGGAGATGATAATTTTCAGACTACATTAGTCTCATTTATCTCCACAATGTTCTTAATGTTATAACATATTACAGCAACATTATGGGCTCCTGCAGGCTTGTATCAGCCATTAGCTATTCAGGAGCATTGTGAGATTGTCAACATAATTCAGACATCTTATATTAAAACAGCCAAATAACTGGCTTCAATGCTTTGTAGATATATTTCCTTTACTTACCAATGTTAAATTTATTGAACATTGTTGTTTTCCTTTTTCTTTTCTCTTTCTTTTTCTCTTCTTCTTTCTTTCTTTCTTTCTCTCTTTCTTTCTTTCTTTCTTTCTTTCTTTCTTTCTTTCTTTCTTTCTTTCTTTCTTTCTTTCTTTTTCTTTTCTTTCTTTCTTTCTTTTCTTTTCTTTCTTTTCTTTCTTTCTTTCTTTCTTCTTTTTCTCTCTCTTTCTCTCTTTCTTTCTTTCTCTTTCTTTCTTTCTTTCTTTCTTTCTTTCTTCTTTCTTTCTCTCTTTCTCTCTTTCTCTCTTTCTCTCTTCTTCTCTTCTCTTTCTCTCTTTCTCTCTTTCTCTCTTCTCTCTCTTTTCTTTCTTTCTTTCTCTCTTTCTCTCTTTCTTTCTTCTTTCTCTCTTTCTTCTTCTCTTTCTTTCTCTCTTTCTTTCTTCTCTTTCTTCTCTTTCTTTCTTTCTTCTCTTCTCTTTCTTTCTTTCTTTCTTTTTTTCTTTTCTTTCTTTCTTTCTTTCTTTCTCTTCTTCCTTCCTTCCTTCCTTCCTTCCTTCCTTCCTTCCTTCCTTCCTTCTTTCTTTTTGGATATACGTACTTAACTTGGAGAATCTTGTTTGAGAGTACTAAAACAAAAAAAAAGGGAGTGAAATCAGATTTCCTCCTGATATGTACAATTTACCTCTGTATAGGGTATTTTTGAATTTTTAGGAAAGTTGCCCACGTTTCTCAGAATTTAATCTCACAGGAGTTTTTTGTATATACCAATTAATTTGTCTTTTATAAAGTTAAGATATATATGAGAAAAGTCTAGACAAAATCTACATGTGACCAGCTGTGGGAGAAAGGGAGGATTATTTCCAAAGTGTGTTGTCAGATACAATGACAAATTTTTCATATAAACCTCTCTAACACATGCTCCGCAAAAATAGTACAAATGCTCAGCTATTCTGATAGTTGTTTCATTTATGCACCAAAGAATAAAATGAACAAATCAGCAAATCCAAGACAAAAAGATTATCATTAGAACCTCACACTTAAATACATGTAGCTGATCAGGCAGTCTCCAAGGCAAAGAAATATAATTTCTCATTGGAAATCAGGCATTTTCCTCTCTCAAGTCTTCCTAAACCAAATCAGATAATGCTATAGAAAGAAAACAGTAAGTCAGCAAATCTCGCTTGTTTGAATACATTTTCAAATACATTGTAGAGATTTGCTGAGCTCATACTCACATATACCCATAAGTTCACATTCACAACTGCATATATCATACATAAGGCACATGAAATATTACTGTTACTTTTGCTCAAAAAATATATTAATTTTTTTTATGGTCATTGTAACAGCTTTTGGAAAAAAATGAGATTGAAAGTGAGTAAGGGGTGGATGAATTATTTGTATATTTTGCCTAATTTATGCAAACTTACTAATAAAAGGCAGAATTGTATACAAATAATCATATACCAATGTACTTATTCACTTTCCAAACTTCATCTCATTCCAGCAAACAAAATGATGAACGGATCGATTATGGAACAGAACTGAGTAGATACTCAAAATCCATCTAGTTTCAGCAACTGGAACAGAAGTCAGTGAGTTAATAAATGATCTAGTTTCAGGAGAGGATGAATGTGCCCAGAATTCTAAAAACAGTAAGGGAGCTAAGTGCAAGGGGATAAGACAAAGCAAAACCCAGTTCAAAGACTGAAACATTTTCTGGGCATTAGTACGATTCTTTGCATTTTTATAATTCTCATGCAAATCTAAATGAAAAACATATTAAAAAATGAAAAAGCATGAAAATTTATCAAATAATAATGCAAAAGTTTTTGGTTAGATTTCTGTCCCTTGGGTACTTTGTCTATATATGTATATTTTAACTTTCCCTTCCCTTCCCTTCCCTTCCCTTCCCTTCCCTTCCCTTCCCTTCCCTTCCTTTCCCTTCCCTTCCCTTCCTTTTCCTTCCCTTCCCCTTTTTATGAACCTGTCTTCATAGGAGAAGTGATCCAGACCTTGGATCATCTTCATGGCCCTCTTCTGGACTCTCTCTAAAAGCTTCACATCTTTCTAGTGCTGAGGGTCCCAGCAGTACTCCAACGGGGCCTCACAATGGTGGAACAGAGGGGGACAATCACCTCCCTTGCCTCTCTGGCCACCCCTCTTCTAATGAAGCCAAGGATACCATAGGCCTTCTGAGCTTCAAGCGCACGCTGCTGGCTCACATTAGGTTTTTCATCAACCAGGACCCCTAAGACCTTCTCAGCTGAGTTGATCTCAAGAATTTCTTCTCCCAGTTTGTATACATATCCGGGATTACCTCAGCCTAAGTGTAAAACCTTGCACTTTGCTTTGTTGAACTTCATAAGATTCACAAAGGTCCACCTTTCGAGTTTATCAATGTCCTTCTGAATGGCCTTCCTTCCTTCTGCTGTATCAGCTTTGTGCCATCAGCAAACTTCCAACCTCCACCTGGACATACAGTCACTGACCACAGCCCTCTGCCTGTAACCTTCCAACCAGTTCCTTAACCACTGGATAGTTCACCCTTCAAATCCGTATCTCTCCAATTTAGAGACAAGGATTTGATGGGGGACCATGTCAAAGGCCTTTCAGAAGTCCAGGTAGATGACATCAGTAGCCTTCTCTTTGTCCACCAGTGCTGTCACTCCATCATAGCAGGCACACTTGTGCTCTATGTGCCCTATCATAACCTTTTGGAGGATCTGTTCCATGATCTTCCAGGAATAGAGGCGAGGCTCACCAGCCTGTATATCCCAGGGTCTTCCTTCCTCCCTTTCTTGTAAATGGCAATGATGTTTCCCTTTATCCAGTTGCCGGAGACTTCCCCCAACAGCCCCAATGTTTCAAATATGATAGAGAGTAGCTTGATAACCATATCACCCTCTTTTCTACATCTATGAAATAGTGACAGTAAACATAAGTATGCTGCAACTATTCAAGTAGTAAAGTGTTTAGGAATAGGGTTTTGCAAAAACTCTGTTTTACCAAAGTCCTTAAGCACAATATTATACTTTAAACATCACAAACTTTTACCTTCAATAGCGAAATAGGTAAATAGGTAGGCAGAAAGAAGGGAAAGAAGGAAGGAAGGAGAAATGAAATAATCATATTTAAATGTCTACAGTAACCTAGTATGCAAATTGTTTGTCTTCTTTGTTAACCAGTTAGCTGACTATGGCTTTACTGGTGATATTTATTACTAAAGGGTAGGTTTAACAAATGTTAGTTGTTCAATAACTCCTAAATAAGAGTGAATAATTTGTAGAGAATAACACACCTGAAGTTTCGGTCACTCATGATCCCTACAGGCAAGTGTAGAATTACCTCTGCATCCATTTTCAATCATAATTTAAGTACGTCAGGATTTTTTGCTTTTGTTTTGTTTTGTTTTTTTCTGTTCTTTTTTTTTTCTTGTTTTTTTTTTTTTTTCCCCTTTCCTTACATTGTGTCTTTCTTTTCAAATTCAGTAACAACAAAATAATTTTGTAATATTGTCCATATCAGGAACAAAACATAATTTGATCCAAGTTGATTCAGATAGTTTGTGTTAAAGCAATTGCAAAGCAGAAATGATTATTTCTTACTTTATTTGAAACAGTCTTTTCAAACATTAGTGTTTTTCTTAGTTTAAGGCTTTTTATGTTTTCCTTTTTTTTTTTTTTCACAAAACTTTTCAACTGTGATCAGTAATTTATCATGTTTACTATGACACAGAGAATCTGGCTTTGCTATCTCCAGTTTTGACGTTTAATTTGAACACTGCTAAAATCATTTAGTGAATCTAGTGATCAAGACCTAGATGCAGCCACCTAAAATCACTGTACATTCACTTTAATCATATAAGAAAAAATGTTACAGGAAGAAGAAAAAATGTAGTTCATAAACAAGGAATATAAACATTATTAGTTGTAATAAATACCTTTTCAGGCTAATCACAACATAACAACTTGAAAATCTCTTCTCAGCAGCAGATGTTTCAATAAGAATTGACATTTATTGAGGAACACACAAGCCAAGGGAATCGTGTTGCTAGAAATAAGACAGAAAAAAACTTCCATGAAAGTATGAGTTTATTAATATTGCAAATGAAGATTATAAAAACACATAGATGTTAATCTGCATGTGATCATTTATATAATTACATAAAATTTTGCAGATTCAAAAGCAAACCCATACATAATAGCACTTCCTAAGAGATGCATGCAGCAAAATCAAACCTATGTTGTGGAGATATGCCATACAAATAAAAATAAAAACAAAACAAAATAAATTTCACATAACTGATTTGCATCCATGCTGGAAAACAACTGTCTATAAACTGATATAAACTGGAAGTAATGTAATCTGCAATGCAGACTTGTCTTTGCTCTTGTGGCAGTTGATGGTTCTACCGCTGCAGAAGTAAATACCTCCCAGGTCTCTGCCCTGGCTGCTTCACAGCTCTGGAGTGATACAGTTTTAACAGAACAGGCATGTCCATCACACAGATTGGGGAAGCTTCCATTCACTGTGAAACCACCTTACACAGCAGAAAAATCCCCAAGCTGTATTTATTTGCAAGCTAGCACTGCAATTTAGAGGAGTGTTTCAACTTCCAATCTGAATTCTCTTCCTTAAAGATAATGACGGAGAATATAACTGGGAGATTATTGAGTAAAATAGAAACAGGTATAAACAGTGTACTCCTTTATAGCATTGTATATTTCACAGATTGGAAAATAGCAGGCTAGAAAGACACTAGCTAAAAAAAAATGTAGAAAAAGCTACATATCAGCGATAGAAGTATGTGTGATGAAAGGCTTTCTCTAGATAATATAAAGTTATTGCAAAAAGATATCCATCTGACTAGTTGCAAGTTGTTGCTAATTGCACTTTTAAAATATCAATTATAAATAAAAGATTGACTTTCACACTTTTGCAAAATTATTTAGGATTTTTCCATGGACAGAGACATTCTAAATGTAAAAAGAGAGTATTATAGCTTTTTTGTGGTGTTGAAAACTATATATGAGATCGAACATATTTCTTTTTAGAGAGAAGATGACTGGTCATTTGAATAAAATATAAGGGAAAGCAGGAGATTCTTGACACTTTCAAGATTTTTGGTGTCTTTCTGAAAGAAGTGCTTCATTCAAACAAGATAAACTATTAACATATATGGGTCACTCCAAAAGAAAGGTCTCCATATTTCCATGGAAACTACAACAGATACAAAGAACGCAATAGGGCTATTGGGTAGAACAAATTCTCAACTACAAAACACTCTTTTTCAACATAGTATCCACCATTAGCTATGTATTTTCACAAGCAATGAGCAAGAGCCTGCATGCTGCATTTGTAAATTCTGCACAAGTATACATGACCCTTTGTCATTGTTGCCATTGCTGAAAAGAATCACTGTGCTCAGATCCATACCTTGGTGTCCATAAACATTCAACAAATGCTGATGAATGTCAACAGGAGCAATTTTTTTCTGCATAGAGGAATTCAGTTACACACCTTTGCTTCATACGTACTTCCATGTCAGACAGGATTCTGTGAGACTGCCTCTCTGCTGCCATCTGTCACAAGCCAACAAAATGTAACAAAAATTTGATGGAAAGGTTCAACCTCTGAAGCCATAACATCAACATCCACTTTTGATGTCATGGACCAATATAATAGGAGGTATTAGTTTTGGAGAAGCCCTTGTAATTTAGCTAATGCTACAAAAGGGCAATGTGAAACATCTAATGGGATCTTCTGCCCTTAGTATCTAAGTATCAGCTAATGAATGACATAAAAAGATGTAAAAGTTCAGAAGAGTAATTTATCAACTTTAGATGGATAAATAAGTTCAAAGGCCATTATACTTTTTTAGTGTAAAAATGGATTGACATTTGTTTCTGATTATTGTTAGTGTAAATTTTTCCCGTGTTGCCCAGTCTAATGTTGTGCACCATCATACTGTAGTGGATCTTTGAAGTAAGATCTGAAATATAAAAAATATCAGCATCAGTCAGATAGAAGATTCTCACAGCCATCCTTCTGTACCATCAGATAAAAGTTTGTGCAACCTTGATTTCAAAAGCAATAGCATTTGAGTTGGAAAATCATTAATATCTTATTACTGAAACTAGAAGTGAGGCTCATAAAGCTGCTGGGTCAGTTCCTCTTCTTCATTAAATTTCTGCATTGATTTACTTGGATAATTATTAATGTCTCAATGCACTCCAAAATGATCAGCATTTTAGTTAACATGCTTATTGCAGACTTTTTACTTCATCAGATCTTTCATCTGCATTTCAGTATCACATTTACATAGACTGATTTTTAAAGGTTATTTGAGTCAGTTTCTTCCAGTATTCATACACACCTACACAGGTTTTAGGAAAAATGGTAGATATTTAAGATTTTCCAAATTTTTATATAGAAAGAACTTCAGAATGTTTAATTGTAGGGTTTATTATCATTAGCCAATAGAAGTATGAATACTTGTTTCTTAAGTGTGAGAACTAATTTAATCAAAGAGCATATGCAGCATAAATAAGAGTCTTAGCAAGATTTAACATGAGAAGAAATCTTGATTCCTTAGTCTCTTCAAATGGCAAAATAGCTTGACTGTTGTTGTAGTTGAATTTCCCATTTTTGGACTCTTGGTTCTCTAACTTGAATGGGTTTTAGATATCAAATTATAAAATGGTGTGAACAAAATTTATTCTAAATACTTTGTTGAAAACTTGAAGTAGGAATGCCTTTAAATGATACTCAGTTATCTAAAAAATTTCAGCTAACAGAGTGAATAAATGATGTAGGCATTTACTTGGCGGAAAAAATGTTCAGTTGCTACAGATTATTGAGCTGCAAGAAAAAGGAATTCTGAACTAGCAGCAAAACATCCTATAAAATATGATCATTTATATCAATTCCTAATATATTTATTTATCCACTGATTCATTAATATTCAGAAAATATATTTTAATATCTATTTATTGACTCTAACATGTGCTTCAACACTGATCAGTACAATAATTTTCGAAGGAAGTTGGAAAAACAACCTACATAATTACTCCTTTACTTCTCTAAAGAGACTTAAGTAGCTATGACTACTTTAATTGTATGTATAATTTATCTGTCTACTTGGGTTCTTACATAATTGAAGATTAATGCTCTTTCATATGAATCTGTTATTGGGGGAAAAAAAAGAATAAAAAACAAAAGAAAAAAAGCAGTATTCCATGGGAATTAACTGTTCTATAATCAACACCTAAGCTAAAGATGATAAATAAAGAAAATTTAGATCAGATGCTTTACAATAAGAATTTAAACATGCTCTGTTCTGGAGGAACCATGAAATCAGCTATACAAGCTAAGCAAACCACTAAGAAAAATCACTTTTTTAGTTCTTTTCATTGTATTTGTATGGAGACCAAGGCAACTTGGTTGTTTAGTTTAGATATCTAACTTTAGGTGATGTTAATGTTCAATGTATATCATATTATTTTTATGAAATCTCAGTTCAGGATCCTCTAGAAATGAATTAAGTTAAATATAGGATTGCTGCTAACATCAAGAAGGAATTCAGATTTATTTTACGTTTTATGGAATCATGGAATAACGCAGATTGGAAGCCATATCTGGAGACTGTCTAGTCCAAATCATCATTCAAAAAGTAACATAACACAAATTACTATGGCTTGTCAACTTTTGAGTATGTCCAAAAATGGCAACACCACAGCATGCCTGGGCTCTTGCTCAGGTTTTTGACCATCTTCATGGTTAAAAAATATATTATTATTATTATTAATAATAATAAATCCTATTTGAACTTCCTCTCCTTCAAGACACGCCTAATCTTTTTACTATGTACTTTTAAGTTTGGCTCTGTTCTCTCTACAACCTTCCATTAGATGTTTACCATTAATTGTAAACAGAAGTATGATTCTGCTTTACCTTCAGGTAGAAAAAAAACACAATTTAGCCTCTACTTGTCCTTGGTGTGCTCCAGCTTCTGCAGTATTCCTATCTTTCATTTATTGTGGACCTCAAAACCAGACACAGGAATCTAGACGCATTCTCTCAAAAGTGACAAATAGAAGGGAAGAATCACTGGCTACCCTTGTAAACAATCCAGTGTGCAGTTGACCTTCTTTGCCATAAGGAACACAATCAGCTCACAGATTGACAGGTCCTTTTCTGCAAAGCTGCTTTCCATCTGGTCTGTAACCAGCTTGTACTGTCATATGAAGTTATTTCATTCCAGATACAGGAGATTGCTTTTGTTGTTGTTGTTGTTGAACTTAACAAACTCCCTGTCACCTTATTCCTCTTGCCTTTTGAGAGTTCCCTTTGAACTCAGCCCTAGAGGGCAGCCCTGCCCTCCACTACACTGACTGTTCTCCTTGAGTTTTAATTTACTGACAGCATCAAAAATTATCAGGTTGGTCAGACACAAATGCCGTCATTAAATCATGCTGGTTGTCTTCAAGTTACTTTGTCATACATGTATTGTATTTACTTTCAGGAAGATTTACTCATTAAATGATTGGAAGGGGACTTGACTAGCCCCTAGATCCCTAGATCCTTTTTTTGCCTTTCTGGAAGACAAATATGAGATTTGCCAGCAGTCATTAGGAACCTCTTCTGACTGTCATGATCTTTCAAAGAGAATTGAGAGCCTTGCAATGAGCCTTGATTAACTTCATTATCATCCTCATAAATATCCCATCTTGCATATGTGAAATTTCCTCATATGATTGGTAACTCCATCTTCCTCTACTGTGACTAAATGCTTCATTCTAACACATTCTACCAATAGTCTCAGGGACCTAAAGGCAGGAATTGCCTGTAAAAACGGAGAAAAGTAAGCCACACTGAGTATATCAGGCTTTTCCATATCTTTTGTCATTATATATCAGACTATACTGAACAGTTTTCCCTCTGCATTAAAGAAATCCTCATTGCCCATCACAATCCATGCTATTTCCAACTCCAGATTTGGCTTTTCTAATTCTATCCTTGCACACTCAGGAAATATCTTTGTATTCCTCCCTGGTAGCTTGTCCCTTTTTCCACCTGCATACTGCCTTTTCGTATTTGAGCTCAGTCAGGAACTTCTTCATCCATGCTGGCCTTCTGCTGTGAGTGTAACACTCCGTAAGTTGAAAGTGACTTTTCATGTACTTTTAAGAGGTCATTTTGAAACAACTGTCTTGGCCTCTTTCCTCTTTGGGGCAGTGTCCTACAGGACCCTGCCAAGCAGATCTCTTCTCAAGTACAGATATACAATTTTACTATTAGTCTTGCTCACCCCTCTCAGGGTTTTAAACTCAAAAATCTCAATGGTTTTTTGTTGTAGTTGTTGTTGTTTGTTTGTTTGTTTGTTTGTTTCCCAGCCAAGGCTCTGCTCAGCCTTTGCAGCCCTGACCTAGCTCTTAAATAACCAGCAGGACACTTGTCTTAGTTGGTTTGATAATCCCCATGTCATCAACAAACTCCAAAATTACACCACCATGTTGTCTTTCCAAAAATTAACAATGTGGTTAAATTCACCATCAGTACCACTGCTTATCATCATGAGGCCTCTTCCCTTTGTAGAATGGTTGGTTTACGTCCTCTTCTTGGTCATTCAGTCCATAATAGACACAATGCCATCTCTTTCCATCTGTTTTTTGATCTTTAGCAATAAGATCTTAACAGAGTCTTCAGCTGTCTGCATACATTCAAGCCACTCCTTTGCCTAGTGTAGATCTTCCTTCCCATCTTCTCTGGCTTTTCTGAAGAGCCTGAATCCAGCTGTGTAATACTATTCTATAATCTCTTTTTAGTATTGAAAGATCATAGCTTTGCAGCTGTGAACAGACTGTTACTTTCTTATGTTTTTTATTTTTCCATGGGCCACATGCATTTGCATGCAGACACTTGTGATGGTCTGTTAGTCGTGCTACTTTAAAAACAACACTAGGTGATTTTTGCATTATGCTAAACACTGGGGAGCATTTTCTTACTTGTCTCCACATGTGCTTATGTACTCAGCTGAACCAATTTTAAAGCCCTCCTCACGAGGTTAGAAAGCCTGCTGCCAAGCAAGTTTTGTCCTTTCCATCTTGCCAGTCCCTTTTTCTCCCCTGAAGTCTTCATTATCAATAAATCATAGAATCCTTAGAGTAGGAGGGGACTTTTAAAGGTCACCTAGTCCACCCCCCCTGGAATGAACAGGGACACCACAGCTAGATCAGGTTTCCCAGGGCCTGATCCAGTCTCGCTTTTAAAGTCTCCAGGAGTAGGGTACCCACTACATCTCTGGGCAATCTGTTCCAGGGCCTCACTGTAAAAGGCTTTCTCCTTGTATCCAATATAAATCTACCCTCTTTAATCTTGAAACCATTTCCCCTTGTTTTATAACAACAGACTCTACTAAAGAGTCTACTCCCTTCTTTCCTGTAGCTCCCCTTTAGATATTGAAAGGCTGCTATCAGTTCACCTTGGAGCCTCCTCTTCTCCAGCCCCACCTCTTTCAGCTTGTTCTTGTATGATAGGTGCTCTATCCCTTGGATCATTTTTGTGGCCTTGTCTCATGCTCTTAAAAGACAAATTCCTGCTTCAGCAACAGTCACGCTACTGGGATTTTCCTGTAGGATCCTACCAACTAAACTTTTCCCTTCTACCAGCAAGATCAAGAACACCACCTACATTCTAATGCTCTTAATCCTCATCCCAGGAGCCATATTATCACTCAGGACACAGCCTTCCCAGTAGTATCATTTGTCTCCACATGAAGGCATGACAAGGAGACTGGATGAGCCTCAGCATTTTCTCTGCAGCATTCTAGATCGGAGAAACTGACAAGCCACAAATATGCCAGGACAGCAAGTCAGCTGTGTTTCTCTTTCTTCTGACCACCATCAGCCACCGCTTATCCTTGAGGGTGAGTTGATTACATACAGATGCTGTTATTATATAGAGATAGATACGGGTATGCATTGCTTCTATCCACAGCATCATTCTTGCCAAGGAGAATAGGACATCAGGAGTCATGGCTCATTTCTTAGACCTTAGAGCTCCAGCATTCAGAGCTTTTTTGTTTTACTGAATATTTCTGATACAGGGAATTCTAGAGGGCTGTGAGAACACTTGAGTTAATTGATTGCCTTTGGACAGCTACTAGCACTGCTAGCTCCTCTTAGAGAACTGAATTGATTGCTGCATCTCCTGGTAGGTAGGCACAAGATAAGTTTGCACTTCATAGAAAACACTACAATAATTTGACTCTTTTACTAGATGTCCCTGCAGAGAGGCTACAGAATGAAAGCACTCGCAGGAAGATTTATTTTCTCATCCTGCCTTGAAAAAATCCTGCTGGTCAAGGAAGTAGGTTGGAAGTAGCATGGGGCTTTTTTTATGTTTAGGCATATGCTGCATCTGTTCAGTCAGAGGAATAACTTTTATGTAGTTCTTTAATTCTTCCAATAGGGAATTAAACATTGTTGAAAGTAGCATATTACAGCACGTTTTACTGTTGTTCAGTAAATACGTCCCAACTGGGGAAAATGTTCCTTGTTGCATGGCTGACAAATTCCTTCTTGCATTTGTCCAGATTTCTGTTAAATTGGTGTGTATTTTTTCAATCTTCTTGTATTTAGGAGATACAGAAATTGAAGTACTTATCTGAACTAATGTCATGCAAAAAGTCTATCTAATCAATCCTGAATACCAAATAAAAGGACAGATATGCAACTTGTGAAGATCAAAGTATCATTGTTCTGTCAGTGGAGTTTTGCTACTTCATCTAAAGTAAGGATTTGAAACAGCATTCCTTTGAAATTTGAATAGGATAAAATAAAATCTTCTCTTTTATCCAGAAATTAAAATACACTATAATAAAGCTATGTCAGAAATTCTGCAGTGATGTGACTGTATTTCTCTTCTAATTATGAACAGGGAGCAGTGGACATCTTTTGCATAATTTCACCCACTGAAGAATCTAGTTTATACTTTCTCAGAAGTGCTTTTTGAGGTAAAGCATAAATAGCTTATCACTGTGCCAGAAAGTAAAGATTTTGAAATCGTATTTGCAGCTTACAAATAAAGAGAAAATGGATGGCTACCCTGACTGAGAAAATGGATCATAAATTAAATCTTAGCATATTTAAATGCTGTAGTTTTTTACCTATACACCTATGTATTCCCTGTTACAGTTCTTAAAAGGGGATAATAGGAATAAAATAACATCCTCAGCATTTGTTCCAAAGATAAAACAAGAGAATCAAGGGAGCAGTCATCCATACACAGAGTTTGGTAAATTTATGCCAAGGAGTCCTGAGACAATTTCTGCGCATTAAATCTCCTTCTGTACTGGCTCATTACTAGTTTGATCTTGAAAATAACAGGAAAAAAAAAAAGTAAAAATATAACTTTTAAATAGCTATAACAAAAGGATGAAACTAAATGTACATGCAGAGTGTATCCTTGAGATTATATTTGTAGATTCTGAGCTATTGGGAATTTTGCTGCAGATTGGCAAACATATATGGCGCGTTGTATTAGACTGATAGGAGGAGCAGACAAAATGTTATTTAACCACAGGAGGTTTTGCTTATTATCTGGGAAGGAACAGTAATACAGAAGCTAAAAGTGGTACAGAGACATTTGGTCTAACAACAACAACAACAAAAAATTGTTACATTGAAAACTTTTCTGTCATTCTAAGAATGTATAAAACTAGTTTTTCCTAGACTTTTTTCCCAAATATAGAAAACCCTCTGAAGTTTATAAATGTACATTAAAAATAATAATGAAAAAAAAAAGGAAGCTATTAAAAAGACATAAGAGAATAGCATCTTTTTATTTTTTATTTTTTATTTTTTTTTCTGGCAGTGATTTCTGTGGAAAAAAAAAATAGTCCTTATTATTAATTTGTACTAAAAATGCAACCTAAAAATACAGCATCCACATGATATAATGTTATTACTGGTTAGATGCTATGAAATTTCTTCAGAGAAATCTCCTATGGTTACGAGTTCAGAAGTGGATCTAGATCAGATTCTGCATCAGTTGGTATGGCATCTATAGTCATCACTCAGTGAGGAACACTTATAGTTTTACTATCACTGGACTGTGATGGGAAATGTATTAGTAGCCCTCTCTGAAAACCATCTCTTTCACTGCATAAAGGCCTCAGAAGGCAAACATAAGATGCCCGCTTCCCCATCCCTGGTGACATCACACACACATGTAGTTTCCCTCAGTATCACCTGGGTTTACATGGGGAAGAATGAGCAGACTCATCAACGCATGGCCCTAGCATCCTCCTTTAGAATCTCAATTCCACAGCACCAAACTTACATCTGAAATGCTCCTATCATTGCTCTCTGCCTGCCTCAAGACAGCGTACTGATTATTTTTTAGAATGTTTGAAGGACTCTGAAGAATTGTTACTCAAAAAGAACAATAATTAAGACAGATAGCAGAAATCCACCAGATGCTGATCTTGGCAAGTGTCCCTGTAGTGAAAAGTCTGCTGGTAGGAAAGATTGAACAGCATACAAAAGAAGCCAGCTGCTGAAAAATATGGATAGCCAGAAAGACAGAGAGAGGACTTGCCCAGGGTAGGTTACAGGGCCTCACAAGTGAAATGTCAAGTTATTGCAAGCAGCTCTGGTATGGGAAATTGTAGAAAAATTTTGTAGAAGACATATGGAAATGAAACAAATGTTAATAGATTCATCTAGCTTGGGGGAAGATGAGTTTCTGTCTTGTTGCATCATCCAGTCCATCTTTCTCTCACAGCCTGCCTCCCCTTGTGCTTATGCCTCCAGGCCACCAAGTCTGCAAACAGGAAGAAGGTGATCAGTGAAACACAATTTAGCTCTTCTGAGTGCCTGATAATTAGTGCTTATTTTATTGAAATGGAACTGACTATGTTGTTGGGGATGTGTTTTGAGCTGACAACTCAGCTTTGGCTGTCACCAGACTGAAAATCCATTGCTCTGGGAGAGTAAATGCTGGTCCTCATGCGTTGTGTTATTATCTGAAGAAAATCAGTACCTTCTGATAGCCAAAATATATCTTAAAGCAAGAAGAAAAAAACAATTGTATTTCTCTTTGTTGCTGAATTCTCTGACTTGACTTAAACAATTCTGGCTAAAAGACCACAAGAAATAAGTTTCCCATAATACGTTCCAACTGAACTGAAATAACAGTTATTTCTTACATTGAAAAGTTTAGATGATGGAAGAAAATAAAAAACAACATACAGAAGAGGGCCACAAAGATGATCAGAGGGCTGGAGCACCTCTCCTATGAAGAAAGATTGAGGGAGCTGGACTGGTTCAGCCTGGAGAAGGCTGCAAGGAGACCTCGTTGCAGCCTTCCAGTATTTAAAAGAGGATTATAAAAAGGAGAGGAATCAACTTTCTACAAGGGGTAGACAGTGATAAGACAAGAGGGAATGGTTTTAAGCTCAGAGAAGGAAGGTTTAGTCTGGATATCAGGAGGAAGTCCTTTCCAGAGAGTGGTGAGATGCTGGGACAGGCTTGCTCAGAGAGGCTGAGGATGCTTCATCCCAGGAGGTGTCCAAAACCAGGTTGGGTGGGACCCTGGGCAGCCTGGTCTAGTACCAGATCTGGAGGTTGTTAGCCCTGCCTGTGGCAGGGGAGTTTGAACTTGATGATCGTTGAGGTCCCTTCCAACTCAAGCCATTCTATGATTCTATTATATTATATAAATAAAATGTAGTTGGGCAGCCAAGATGAAAAGCTAAAGGTTTTAAGTCCTGTATCACCAAATAATATTCAACATTATATTTTTAGAACAATAAAACATATGTTAGCATATTAGTTGCAGGTGCCTATGCAGTGGCAGAGAGCTGCCAGCTTTCTCTATGAGGCGAGCCCATGGCTGCTCTGTGGCAAACATAGCCGGCTCCAAAGGCCATCCTAAAAGGCATGGCCAGGCCCGACAGCCAGTCTGGGAGTGCTTATTGGAGAGCCTGGCTAAGAGAGGGCAAAACGTTGCCCAGCAGTGAGGAGCTGAGGAAAAAAAGTATGAGAAATGGCACTGTGAGACCCAAGGAGTGAAGAGAAGGGGGACGTACTGCAGGTACCTGAGTAGATTCCCCTGCAAGCCCACTGAAAAAGCATTTTGTCCCCATGTATCTCATTGAGGAGCCCACACTGGGGTGGGTAAATCACAAAACACTGTGGCCTATGGGAAGGACCTATGCTGGAGCAGGAGAAAAGAGCAACTGAGAGGAACTGTTATGGCCAGTGTGTAACCTGCAGCCTTTGTGCATCTTGGCAGAGGACTGATGCTCATGACAGTAATCAGTAAGTGATCCCCCTGTCCTTCTCTCCTATTTTCTCTCCATGCCCCTTTGAGGAGTGGGAGAGCAGCCAAGGCCAACCTGCCACAGTTATGCATAACGCTGTGTTACTTGGAAATGCTACATATGTATTACTATGCATGTTAAGCTTACCTGATGTTCTCGGTTTCAGGTGAGAAAAGTTCGAGAACATTTCTATTCTTAAATGAAATTCAAGACTGCTTGAAAATGTTACCGATAGGCTTTGGAGACTTTAGTAAGTGTTGTTTTAGAACAGAGAGCATGAAAGGTAGAGGCAGGGGAAGATGGGGAAACAAAACAAGAACAGATCAGGCTCCAGCACAGCTCAATGCATTGTGATAAGAGCCAAGATAAGAAGGGATTTGTGAGTAGCATGATTGCTAAAGGCTGTAAAAAAAAGATAAGGAAATTTTTCCTAATTATTTGACCGTTTGTGGCTACAGATATTTGTTACTTGGCTTTATTGTCACAAATTCCTACATGTAAATGAAAACAGTATGCAAAACCCACTGTTTTGGCTGGGATCAGAGAGAAAATTCACACCACGAAATCAGCATAGTTAGTGCTTAATGTTCTTATCTTTTCACCTGGATATGTAAAGCTATTTTCTAGAGGATATATATAAATTTATTGATGTCAATTCTTCTTTTTTATTTTTCCCTTAGTAAACGAATTAGGATGAGGACAAGACACTCTGTGAATTTGGTTTTGCAATATTATCTGTGCTGCATACCACCTCATAAGGAGACACTTTCTTTAAACCATTTCCATAATAGAAAAATTATAAAGTTATCATTTTGCATTTCCTGTGAATGAGACAAAGCTCAGTATAATGTTGTAACATGCTTTTCATTTTACGTCACTCTATCATATCACTTGTCCTCTTAAAATGTGCCAATCTGAACTCTGGAAGTGAAAAACAAAATGAGATGCCAACTGAGATCTTCTTCAAGAAGGTCAATAAACATTCTGAGACATGAGTAGAGAAGCTTCCAATTCTAGGCGTAGCTGTTCTGAAAAACAGAAGCAGAAACAGCAAGTGAAAGAAACAAAAAAACAAAAATCTAGACTAATATTTTATCAGGTTCATTAACAATGGACTTCATAGCAAAAAATAAAAATAAAAATAAATGACTAAGTAAAACAAAGCACTTAAAAAAAAATCTTTTTTGGGGGTGTCAGGGGAGGCATCTTAACTATCAATGCTTTATATTGTCAGCACTGAAATAGGCATGCAGTTTAAAATGAAGTGATGCCCTCATTGAACTGTAGCTGAGATTCCCTTGCTAATGCTTCTTCTTCCTCATTCCTGTCCCTCCATTTATCATTTACGGAGCTCTGTTCTACTTTCATGAAACAGAAAATTATTTCACTCTCAGAGGCTTTACTCTTCCCAAGCGCATAATAACCAGCAACAAATTTCTTCTTCATTTCTGGCAACGCTTTATTTTTATGTTTAAAAGATTACCTTCCAGACTTGAATTAAAGATCCTAGGATTTTAACATACAGGTTCAGCAATCCCTCAACAAAGCACCTCTAGAAATCTAGAAATACTTAAGAAAGTTAAACTTTATATAGGTATAACTTTAATAGACAAATCATTTTGTCAAAACAATAGCAGGTGAAGTTTGATGAGGTCCTCATCAGGACATATTAGCCAAAAGACTATTCTATTTATTACAAAATCTCTCACATTCCTAATTATAAATAATAAACCATATCCAAACACTGTTTTAACCCCTTTGACAGTACAGAGACATTACTACTTTTCTTGTAATTTCAGCTCTGCATATTCAGTGTTTCTACTGTACATTCAGGTTGGCATTAGCCTGCCTCCGATCAGTGCAAGGATCTTCAGTTTTTCCATTTAACAGTATTAAATCAAATTATGTTTCTATTTCAAGTCCAGTTTTGTTGTATTTTGTGTTTATTGTCTTTCATTTGTATCTTGGGACCTCAACAATACTTTCTGTGAATGTTCACTCTTCAGTGAATGTTGTTCCTCAGGATACATAAAAAAACAAACACATCTAGTGGTCTGTTATTTTTTTAGGATCTGAGTCACCTGGATAATCTGTGGTTTGGTCACAACACTTATTGTTTACTGAAGTAATAACCTTTTTTTAAGAAATACAATGTTTTGCTGAGATACTTGCTAAGATAACTTTTACAGAAATATTGAAATGTTGCATTTGAAAATAAATTTTTGGTTGTTTTATTTCTGTAATATTTTATTAAAATTACATAGACATGAAAATACCATTTTTGACATTTTAGTATTTGAAAAATGAAGCCAGACAGTTAACCTAAGGCTATCCCATCTCATTGCCCCTGTCACTGACCCTGTAATAGCCAATCCTGGCCGTCAACTAACGAGTTGTCAAACATCTTGATTTCATTGGCACCAGAAAGAGAGAGACATCCTATCTAAAACAGTTTCTAACTGCAGTTGTATTTATCAGTGCTGCAGTTCACTCATACATCATTCACGTTTCTATGACTTCTAAGTCTTAATGTTATATATATAATGTTTTTTTCTGAAAGCTCTGAAAATGGCTTTTACAGGTAATTTGATGCAGCTGAGGAAATGATTGAGGTGGAGACAGTGCTTGCATAACTCCTTCTATAGCAGAGTTAACAGCAGCACTAGATTGTCAGTGTCTTCAGATCTTCAATAACGAGTACCTTAAATCTTCTATGAAAGTCAGAATAGAATTTAACTTACACTTTAATGAGCAGAGTGCTAGTTGAGTTCCTTTTTTTTTTTTTTTTTTTAACTATTTGTTTGCTTGGTTTTCTCTGAAGCATCTAATCTATGCTGTATATCCAGAGAATCTATAACAATGGGACTGTGCTGCTTCTGATACTGTAATATTGTCTGCAATGGACATTAAACGCACATATAGTGACAATCCTTTAAAGCAGTTCTACCATTAGATACTGATTTTGTTTTTGCTTACCATGAGGGCAGTGGGATATCAGTATACAAATCAATTAAAAAATTGGACCATTTTCCAGAAAATTTGTTGAGTATTTCTGATCCACAGAAACCTGGAAGAGAATGCAAATACCAAGTGTGGAAAGCTGCTTTTAAATGGGCCAAAATCTTGCAATGCTTAGAAGAAAAAATAGTCCACTTACTGTATAAAATGTTGTCTCCTAATAGCAGTGAAAACCAGTGCTGAAGATTACATGCTATCTCATATTAGCATGCTGTCAGTTAAGCAGGCATCAGTGAAGTCTTCTTTAAACTGTTGTCATTCATGTGAGTCATTTATTAAGACTACAACTCAATTTCAGAGTATCAAAAAAGACCTGCTGCTCTGCTGAAAGGCAAATGTATGCAGTGTTAACAGAGTGGGGTACTCCAAGCCATTAGAATATCTGCATAATTACTGCATTAATAGGCTCAGATAAAGCTTCTGTGGATCTTGGAGAGTTCAGAATCAAGAAAGAAGATTAGGATGGGTAAGGCAAAGAGGAACTTGAAAAAAGAACAAGTGAAAAAGAAGAGGAGATCAAAGGTTTTGATGGTTTATAGGTTAGAAGGTTGAACTTCAATACAATTTAAGACTAGAGATAAAATTCGCAAATGAAATTTAAAAATGGACTACAGATGGACTCAAGTTTTGTTTGCAATTGTAAAATTATTTTCACAGTTCCTTTGTTCTTCCTCATTCAATCTGTTGTCATTAGGTCAAAAAAAGTGGAGAGCATGTAGCATTAGAAATGTAAACTGGAAAATGAAATGTAGGATATATGTGCACAGAAAGACTGAGTAGAGATTTATTACAACAAAGTGAATGTAGTAATAGTAGTTTACTGATAGTAATTCAAACTATCAGCTGCTAACTTTAAGAAGGAGCAATACAGAGTAAGGTTTTTACAGATCTTATTTTTGTAAAACTTACTGTTCTGTGTTTAAGTGTCTTTTAATTGACTTCAAGAAAAATATGTGCCAGAACTGCAAGACAAATTCCCTCATCTCTACCTACCAGTATGCATAACTAGCATCAAACTAGAGTGAGGAATGTTACAGTCAGAAAAAAATACAAATAATTGTGCACAGTATGAAAGAAAAAAAATATGTTTTTCTTTTTCCATAGCATCTTGCTAGTTCCTCAGGAGATTTACTTATTGGACTAAATCCGAAGGTGTGATGCAGCTAGGTGACTGGTTTATCTAATAACATCTCTCTGATACAAAGTACTCATGTGCGATAAGGTGTTGCCTGACTAACCTCTCTTTCTACCCCTCACCTTAAACTGAAG
The DNA here is from genome assembly GCF_905368555.1 of Meleagris gallopavo. Classification (NCBI taxonomy): domain Eukaryota; kingdom Metazoa; phylum Chordata; class Aves; order Galliformes; family Phasianidae; genus Meleagris; species Meleagris gallopavo. The sequence continues at coordinate 40,745,200 of NC_139406.1, forward strand.
AACATTGGTATTTATGCTGGAGATGTTAGCAAATTTGAAAGACAAATCCTGACTGTATATAAAAGAAAAACAAGAAATACAAAACTCCACCGACGTATCAATATTTAAACTTGATGAGGATCTAACAGATGGTATTTCCCTGATTTGAAGGACTTTTATTTTTAAGATTTACAGCATCACATCAACCATATGCCTATGGTGACAGAAATGAACACTGAAAGAACAGTCATTTTATAGAAGTACTCAAAAGAATAGGCCTGCATGGAAAACTGTTCTCTCCTATCAAGCCCTAAAACTGGTATAGATGTTAGAATGCCTGTGAAACTTCATGGAATGAGTGAGAAGCAAACAGGTACTCTTTTAAGTACATTCTGATGTACTTAATGTTTCTGAAAGGAATTATTTTCAAAGGGGCATGTCATTTGTTCTGTGGTGAGGAGAACTATTACAGATAAAAAAAGAAAAAACTATTACAGTAAAATCTAAAATTCTAACCAAATGACAACATCGTGAGGCATTAAAATCAGTGCCTTACTAATCTATATTTTTTTATGAAGGTATTTATTTTTAGCTCAAACTGAGCATAGTGTTAAGAAGCTATGTTGTTACACATTCTATCATGCTTTTTTAGTTAGTACGAGTAAACTTAGGAATCCCTGTCATGTAGAGAATAGACAGTAATTGAACATGCTGGGACAGACAGGAACTTCACTGCAAACAGTAGATGTTCAAAGGCATTCTATACTTCTTGGTGTGGATAAAAGATTTGGAAAGCAGACATCTATTGACGCATTTTTAGTACTCTGCCTTACAGTCTCCACCTGCCTTCAGTTGCTGAACTGCATGAATTTATATGTACTTTAAAGGAATAAACATCAAATTGTAGTCCTCAGAGCATGTGAGATACTCAAAAAGAAAAAAAGTATCTCAGTAATGAAGCTAACTTAATTATTACCATGTACTCCTAATACAAATAGGATAGTTGTCAAAACAGATTAGCTCCAAAATTTACTGCAATTTTTTTTTTTTAAATACAGTGCCTGCCTTCACCACTTTTACCACTTCAAAAATATGAACGTTCACTTATCACTTGGAAGTGATGATAGAAATGAGTGTTCAAAGAACTACAGTTGTCTGAAGATCAGATGTATACATACAAAATATGTAAATATGCATAAATATATAAATATATATAATTATGTATATGTATAAGCACACACAAAAATAAAAATTATAAATATATAAACAGAAAAAAATCAGAGAACAAATTTGAGAAGTTACTTTTTTCCTCAGCTTTACTTCCAAGTTAACTGACAATGCCAAGAAAAAGTGATCTCAATTTGTTCTCAGTTTTGTGTCTTCCTCTGAACTTTTATCCTGCGGGTACTCATTACAGTTCAACAGTCAAATTTCATGTCTTGCTTTTATAAAGTTTCTGCTCATTGTCCTCATTCCACAGTAATGGGGTGTTAATATTTTCAAATACAGCTTCCCAATGCCATACTCATTGAGTGTAGATTGCTTCAGGGATTCTTTCTTTGTATATTCCTTTACCGAGTTAATGTCACCATTAGTTCTGATTGCCTCTTTAAGTGCCTTCTTGTGTTCTGCTCAGGGTATTACAGATTCTTATTGTTGTCTTCTTTTGGGCAATTTTACTTTAATGCTTTGTTTGTTTGCAGTCTCACTGATTTGTACAGAAGCTTTTGCCTCAATTTTCCTTCAAAGTGGTTTCCAGTTGCGTTATTAGGTGGAGTACAAAGTAGTTTTCCATCATTTGGGACAGTTTTATACTTGCTTAATGAGATTAGAGTTTCTGTTTCAGAAGATGTGACTTACCTTATTTAGCGGGGGTTTAGTCATGCACACCATTCAATGACTCTGTTGGCTGAATCTTTCCAATTCCCTTCTGTGTATTTGGTATTTCTTTTCTTGTAATGCTATTCAGAGTTATGGCCAGTTGCAGCTGTGTGATTTCATGGCTGAGATATGCAAAAAAATTCTGCTTATTTATAACTTCTCAACAGCTGATGAACTTGCTTGTATAGTATATAGTATTAGTTTGCTGAATTTACCAAATCCCTCACAGCAAATTTTGCTTTGATGTAATTTACCTGAGCATGAGTGAGTAAGCATCATTTAATGGGAACAGTATGTCAAGCTAGAAAGGCTGCATTTCTCCTATTACACTCTATTTTCCCTGATTAGGAATTATTTTACACATTTTAGTGCATTCATAACAGGCTGGGATGTGTTGTATAAAACTCTTTGCGTTAGTTTCTGCATTTGTTCATCCTTGAAGAAATGAATGAGCCAAGAATTCATAATTCTGTCCTTCAAGGAGTGTTTAACAATTTCAATACCTGACTGCTGAATTTTCCTCCTGGAAGCACAAACGGATAAGGATTAAATTTAGCAGGATTCTAAAATAACGAAAGACTATTTTAATAGCCCCAGTGCAGATGCTTCTGATTTTGGCAAATAATTTTCACACTATCCAACAACATCCTATGGAAGAAAATGATCTGCTTTCACTGAGGGTTCTCACTGTCTTCCTAAAGAATTTTGCATCATATCCTCAGGGTGGATGCCTCTGATGTTCCACCACCCTTCTTCCACCACAAATCTTACAACCCCTAAAACTGCCCTGTGACTATGTGATTTTGACGTTCGGAAAGCTGTTCATTTTTAAGCTTGTTTTATCTCACTCCATCTAATACAAATTAGTCTTTCTAGGGTAAAAAGACAGTGAGGATAAAGCACAATAGCTTTGCTTTGAGTTTAGCTTCAAGTGCTTCACCAGGTGATGTATCGTATCACCTTAGGTAAAAGCATAGTATTTACTGCTTTTTCTTCTTTTAAGCCATGAGACTTGATAGCTCTAAAGATAAATTATTTCAATTTTGAGATGGTTCAGTCATAAAAGATTCCTATAGCCACATTTTAAAAATTATCTCCAGGGAAAAAGAATATTGTATTGGTTTATGTTTCTTCATGGCTCATAAAGAAGTCTGAAGAGTTTTTTCGATCTTTAAAAGGATGATTAGTGGAGTCCTCATTACTGGAAGCTAGCAAAAATAAATAAAATAGTAAAAAAAAGTGTAATTTTTATTTTCATTCAATATTACAAGTCTTTGGATCCAAATAAATCGGGTTTTAAGAGATACTGTCAAACTGAAAAAGTCCCTGAGGAAAAAAACTTCAGCTATAAGGAGATGTGGGATCACTGCAATGGGACGTCAGGCTCATCAGAATCCCTTATGGACTGGATTATGAGGAATTATTGTTTGAAAGAGGCTTTGTACCCTGCATGTATAGCACAAAATAGGTTTTAGACTGCTTTAGACTTCAGGTTTTAACTTCTTAGATTCAGGAGTTTCAATATTAGATGTCCAAGGCAGGACAAGTGATCATTAGTGTTCCCTCAATCTGGTGCTCAGGGGAGAATAAAAAGCATTTCCAGAAGATAGCTCATCTCATTCCAAAACTGGTGTTCAAGATAGGTGAGATGAATCACCCTTCATAAGATGGCTATTGGCTGTTAGGAGAAAGCAGACTTATTTCCATATCTAAGAATAAAGAAATATACTAACCATCTAAATTAATGCTAAATGATTACGCTTGCTATCCTTGAAGAACTTTTTTATTATCTTAACAACAAAGCTGCAGACCACATCTTCAAGAGAGTAATTATGGGATGTATTAAAGCATGAACCTGTGAATAAAATATTTCATGTTTAAATGACTCTTTGTAATTGTCAAAACAAGTTAGTTATTCTGTGAGTACAATTGTTGGGAAGACAGATTATGGATCAATTTGAGGAAGTATCGCTTGTGTTCTTGGGGACTGAGACTTGCAGGTATAAAATTCTATGACAATTCAATACTTTGGAATCAAGTACTGTAACTAAAAATAATTACTTTCGTGCATCAGAAGTCACTAATTGTTCAATTACCCTACAGAACTTGAAAGTATAGACTAGGTTAGGTGCTTTTTGAATTTCCAGTCTTTTATTCTAGCAAAATTTGTGAGACACTTCAATTCTGCCAAAAGGCACTTCCTCACTTCTAACATCTGGAATGTCCTTAGTAATTCACGCTTAATGCATTACATGATTTTGGAGATTTATGCCAGCAAACCCTGCAAATTAATTTCCTGTAAAATTTGATAGAGTGATGCTTCATATCAATGTCAATACTGCCTTTGTATCAGGAACTAGTATCATTATAGCTCACCACCAACTTTATTCTTTTGCATTTCTTTGTAATGACAATATTGTCTTTATACAAATTTTTGATTTAATTTTTTCCTCTTTTAGGAAGTGAGACTAAGAATGAAAAGATGTGTTGCCGTAAACTTAAAAGGATGTTGCCATAAAGATAAAAGGATGTGATCCTGCAGAAGATTGTTTGAAAGAAAAAATAAAAAAATGTGCTGAAATCTTGCAGAATCGTGTATTGTAGGATAAAATATTGAGAATATGGAATTAAAATTTTCTAAGCACTATTGGAGGAATACGAAAGATTATACAGAAAAGCATTTACTACTGATAATGACAAGCAAATAACATTAGATTTGTCTTAGTTTTCATTACTATTCATGTGAATCCCTTAGAGATGAGATATATTTCCAAGCTTTCTCTAGTTGTAGCGGGATGAAAGAAATAAGCCTATGGCGTGGACTTCAAATCTACCTAAATGACGTGAATACCATTTTTACATCTACATGAATAAAAGCAGGTTTCTCAAATGCCAATGATATCATACCTTTAGACAAAGTCTGGATGAAATATAAGGTTTGTTTTCAAGGCCTATTTGTTTGCAGATCCTTTGGATTCACATTAGGATGCAAAATGTACATTGGAGCTATGAAGCCAAATATTAGAGGAGTGCTAGACTTGTTACTGCTACTGGTGCCTTGCAAAAAGTTAGAGCACTCCTTTAGCAACACAATTTTTCATAGCCTCTGACCTTTTCCTCAGGATTTGCATTTGCAGCTCTGCAGAGCAAACTGGGCAGTGCTGTAGATATTTTGTCATCCTTGGCAGGATATAGATCTCAGCAAATACTTATCTTATCTATATCCACAGTTAGCAAAAGCAAAGTTGATATACCTATATGTTGAACTTATGTGAAAGCAAAAGAGAAAGCAAAAGCCATACAATTAAATGCAGGCAGTACTAGTAGGTAACATACAACTGGCAGAGGTAATAAAGGGTTCTCCAAGGACAGAGAAGCAGTGTCTTTTGGCACACCTTGTTCAGGCTATGCTTAGGAAGAGAAATCACTACTGTAGCTGAAGAATTTTGCACAAGAAAATAGTTCAGGGCAGATTTCCCTGAAATACTGGAAAAAGTATTGTGATGAATATTGACAAAGTTTCTACAGTCCTCATTTGCTCAAAAGTTTTCCTACATAATTATAGATGATTACTTTTATTATTTAACTTGAGTCATCACTATTTTACTCTCCATATGTATCCTTATGTATTTGACAATTTATCATTTCTCAATGAATATTCTCAGAATAGTTTCTAAATTTCATTTAATTAAAAGCTTCAAATTATTCTTCTTTATTTTACGATAACTTTTCATTTACATTTCTGACTAGTATCATTAGCAGGGTTTGTTCACTGTATTTGTGTCTTGGGTATATCTATCACTGTAGAGTTCTTGATTTTCCCTTAAGGGGAAATGCTACCTATAAGATTTCCCTTTACTTTTCTGAATATATATATATATGTATCAGGCACTGGATGAAATTATTTTCCTGACGGCTCAAGTAGCCTTCATTGTCTAGCACACTGATCCACTGTCATAGAGGATATGTTGTAGAAGTCTATAATATATTCTTAATTATCTTGATGTAGTATTATGTATTGATTTTTCTGGTTAATTTGATTCAGAATGTTATTTATGTCAGAGATTTCTAAAATACATTCTACCACTTTCTGTCTGGTATTCAATCCTTCCTATCTTGTAGCACTTGCTTGTTCTGTAATTATCTTGAAATCACTTCAAAGTGATATTTTATCATTGAATATTTGCACACATCTTTTAAAATTGTTCTCTTGTCAATTGAAATGCTACAGCACCTTTCTGGACGTTATCTGAAAGCCCCCATGGAGGCCTTCTTAAAGAAAAGCACAACCTACTTCTCTCAAATTTAATAAAAAAAAAAAAAAGAAAAGAAAAGAAAAGCAATGTTGTAGGGTTTCTCCACTTTTTTTCTTTTGTTTTACTCATGGAAACTTGATCTCCATTTGCCACTATATATAGATTGCAGTAGAAATTATAACAAATAGGGAGTAAAACTGAGATAAGTTTATGAAGTAGAATCTTTTGTGAAACTGTTCACTTTCACAGAGCCTTTATTCTGGATATCTCCATATAGAAATCTAATTTCATTTTTAGGGGACCAAGACTGCAAATCTGTCATCAAAGTAGATAGAACACAGAATCTGTGGTTAAGAAGGATTTGAAACAATCTCATTAAATTCTATGGTATTTAAATCTAGGTTAAATAATCATTTGTGACATTTGTGTATGAGAAAATTATTCTTTTGTTATTTAAACATATTCTTTCATTTATCTAATTCATCTGTTTAAAAACAATGCAGAAAAATATACTTTTGTATATGGCTACCGCTAAGAGCACTAGACATTTAATCTACTATTGTGCCAGAAAGAGTATTCTACAGTTACTCATGTGATCTGAAGTTAGTAATTACAGGATAAGAGAGAACATTGTATGTATGGGAAATTCCTGGAGCATGTTGAAGACAATTTCCTGTCACAAGTGCTGAGTGAGCCAACTAGGAAAGGAACCTCCTGGACCTGTTGTTTGAGAACATAGAAGGCCTTACTGAAGAAGTGATGACAGGTGACTCTCCTGGCCACAGTGATCATGAATCCATTGAGTTCAACATTTTTGGTGCAAGGAGAAAAAAGGTCTGCAGAGTTTCCACCCTGGACTTCAAGAGAAGAAACTTGAAGCCTCCCAGGGACCTAGTTAGCAGTGCAGAAGAACTTATTTATGGTAAGGATGATGGAGCACTGGAACAGGTTATCCAGAGAGAGTGTGGAGTCTCCTTCTTTGGAGATACTCGAGACCCATCTGGACTCCAACCTGTGCGACCTGCTGTAGGAAACTTGCTTTAGTAGGGGGGTTGGACTCAATTTATTGAGGTCCCTTCCAAACCCTGCAACTCTGTCATTCTATGTTATGTAGCAGTTTTCATGTGAAGAATATAACTTCATTTTGACAAAAAAATTAAGTTTTTTAAAAGATTTAAAATTGATGAGAAACCATTAAATCCATTTGTATATTTTTCCTATTTTTGTTATGGTAAGACACATTATTTTTGGAAGTAATTAACTTAGCTTTACTTTCTGAAAACTAAACATTTTTTTCTCAGTGTACTTTAGGCTTTAAGTATATGGATTATTTTTTAAAAGAATCCTTCACTGTTTCTATCTAATCAAAACTTCCAGTTCTTTTTGAAAATTATTCAGAATTTGTGTTCATCTCTCCTTAACCATGAATTCTTTGTTCAATTATTTGTTATATGATGGCTATCATGAATATAAAACTGTTTTTGATTTTTAAGTCAGAAGGATTGATTAGGTAAGTTTTGCCAGATGGGATTTACTGAGGATATTTTCTTTTAAAAGTTGATTGACTGTCCGTGAGCCAGAATAGGAATGTAATTCCAGCATGCACTGTACCAATGTCTTCTTCATCATTAAGATGACTAAAAAATATGAAAAACTGGTGGAAAGCTAGGGCAAATCTCTCTTCTCAGATGGTTGAAGTGAGAGCAATGTTAAATGTGTCTTGATTTCACTAGGTATGACAATGATAACTGTGTCTTGAGATGATTTGTTTGGATATGTTTTTTTTTAAGTGATCCAAGCCCTGAAGAAAGGGATATATCTATAGCTAGGGCCTCATGTTTGTATTCTGTCTTCATAGCTGTTCTTCATCTCACAAACTCCACTCCTAATTTCGACTGATTTAGACTATGAAAAATGTCATTCATACTTTTCTATCATCAGCGAAGTCATATCACTAATGATGATTCTGCACCCTAGAATGCATGGCATTTAAGTGGTGCACATTGATAAAACAGAATGATGTAACATAGACGGTTTCAGAAAACTGCAGGTGCTGTCTGCCTACTTTGTGACAAGGAAAGAACTAGAAATATTTTTCTCCCACTTGGAAACGACATACATAAAAAGTATGGCAGCACAGCTTGAAAAAGCTAGGTCATGCCCTTGCTCTGTATTTATCTCTGCACAGTTCTTGAAGCCATTAATAAAGACAGCCCTGAAAGAATTCCTGCTGAGTAGGCAGCTGTAGGCAGGTCTCAACACAGTGAACTGAGATGGATATTTAACATGGGGCTTAAAAGTTCTGGATATGTTTTGGCCTACCACTGGATACAGAGACTTCAAAAAGAACTTGTCAAAATGGAATGGAATAATCCTTCAAGCAGTTAAGGAACTGAGGAGACTCCTGCCATGGTGAATATCTGTCTCCAAAGCATGTTCAACATCATCACAAATGAGGATAAGGCATTTTGAGTATTTCTTCCCTGCCTATGACTAGTGCCACAAAAAAAAAATTGATGTGCTCTTTAAAGTAGGACACACTGTACACCTTTGAGTGATGATGCATATGTGATAGATAACCCTGTTAATTGATGAAATAGCTTAGCTGAGGAGTCAGCAGAGTCAAACTTCACATTAACCTCACTTTGACTCAGGAATATGAAATAATTATCAAACCAGCAGAAGCCAGATGTTGCCTGTTGTAAGTAAAGTTGTAGAGCATGTTGAAATTGTATGAGTGTTTTGAACTCTGTTACAACTTTAATATCTTGCACATCATTTTAAAAATGTGCTTCTTAACATGAGTTCCTGTCACACTACTTAGAATGAGCTTCCGACAAAGACTAATAGTGAGTATATCAATATGGATGACAAAGAACCTTTTAATGATGAACATTCCATATCAGGCACAGCATAGTTCATTTTAATGACACATTTCTGAAAGTATAGAAACAGACGTATCTGTAGTGCATATCAGAAAATAATAATTTAGAGAAAAGATATCTTCATCAGAAACTTGGTTTTAAATAATATTTATTAAAAAGGTTTACAGAAGTTGTACAGCCTAAATTAAAAAAAAAAAAAAAAAAAGTAAAAACTTTGGCTTTAAAAAGAAATCACAGCAGAAATCCACAGGTTATAAATAAATATATATTACTATGTTTTACAAATCTTTTTGTAGAAGTTATTAAAAAATAGTCTAGATCTATGACACATTTATTCTATGGATTTAAAAATGTTGTATTTGATGTGAGTAAATACAGCAAGTATACAGAACATGATTCTCAAGATGTGAAAGATTCGTCCAAAAAAAATCAGCAAAAGGTTTGAATTAGGGTTAAAAAATTATGTCTAATTGTAGTATTACCCTAATTGTAGTAATATTTTGATAATTGAAACAAATACATATTGATCATGACTATGAAGGATCATGAAAAGTTTTAAAAAAGTTACAATGAGAAATTAATTCATGCTGATAGAGACTTTTAATGCATTATTAATTAGCAATGCTTTTTGGTGGTGATTAGATTTTACATGACTGTTGAAAGAGAAGTATGCAAAGATTGCAGAGTGGTTCTGACATTCTACTTTTACAAAATATTCAAAATAATGTTAAAACTAATTTTTAAAGGTCACAGACAAAATCTAAAATGTTCAGTTTTATCAATATATTAGTTTCATCGACATTCAGTTTTATCAATAAAATAATGCAAAGTAATTTGGAGGTCAAACTCCTCCATTTCATTAGTCTGTGATTTTAGACACTTTAAATACCATTACAAGGTCCCTTGGACCTTCTATAGGGTTCTATTTCCAGCTCTTTGTGTATGTCATTTCTTTTTATCTTCTTATCAACAGAATAAGCTATGTTCCTACCCAGACTTTGTCCACATCTACATTACGATGAAAGATCCCCATTTCCAAAACACTGTTGTGCCCATGGGATATTCTCCTTCTTAAGGCTTTTAATGTGGTATGCTATCCTTACTAGTGTTGTACTGAATTGAACGTTACTTACTATCCCTTTTCAGTACTTCTTCATCTTTAAAAATTATTAGCAGGTCAATTTGACAGAATTTTGAAAATTAGACTTTCCGTTCTTAATGAGATATCTTTAAGGCCAAAAACATTTTCAGTTTCAGTTGTATGAATTTTCAACATAAAATTGAAAAAAAAAAAAACAACCCAGCATATTACTTCAATTAGAAAATGTATTTTTACGAAATAGATTTAAATAAACAAATTTAATATTTAAAAACAGACTTTTAGAAAAAAATATTTTTATTATATTTGCATATGGAAAGAAATTACATACTAGGGAAACTGTTTTTATTTTAAACAAAGCAGTACAGATAATTTCCAGAGATTTGCACTAGGCAGTCAGTGCAATCCTATCAAGTAACTTGGATGGAAACAGCAACTTGCCCTTTTTAAACTGTGTTTGAGTGTAAAGACAAGACAGGTGAAACTATACAGTTAAATGCTATGCTTCCTGATATGGCTACATTTAAAATAGCACAATTTCAGTAGCCTGCAAACTCATAGCCCTCCTACAAAAAGGAAAAGGAAAAGAAAAAAAAGAAAAAGAAAAAGGAAAAAAAAAAAAAGAAAAAAAGAAAAAGAAAAAGAAAAAGAAAAAGAAAAAGAAAAAGAAAAAGAAAAAGAAAAAGAAAAAGAAAAAGAAAAAGAAAAAGAAAAAGAAAAAGAAAAAGAAAAGAAAAAGAAAAAGAAAAAGAAAAAGAAAAAGAAAAAAGAAAAAAGAGAAAAAAAAAGAAAAAGAAAAAAGAAAAAGAAAAAGAAAAAGAAAAAGAAAAGAAAAAAAAAAAGAAAAAGAAAAAAAAAGAAAAAGAAAAAGAAAAAAAAAAAAAAGAAAAAAAAAAAAAAAGAAAAAAAAAGAAAAAGAAAAGAAAAAGGAAAAGAAAAAGGAAAAGAAAAGGAAAAAGAAAGTTACACAGATCTAGTGAAAAGACTTAATATTCAAAAGATATGCGTCATTTTTTAAACTTAATTTCTTAATCCCATTGTTTGCTGGTGAAACTGTTGCAGAAAATCTTCAACTCTGGAAGATGAGAATTTATGGTTGGTATTCACCTTGCTATTATGATTCCTGATGTTCACAGTGGTCTTGTGCTTTGTTTAAATCAAAAGCTATTCCTCTAAGACTGAGTTTTCTAGCAAACAAAAGGAATTACAACAGTTTTGCACAACTGTGCCTGCTTCATTCAGACTTAAATATGAGCGTGCATTTCTTTTAACAATCAGGTCTTCAAGTAGAAAATTTTGATTTTGTGTGTGGGTTGTTTTATTTTTTTTTTAAATAGATTGCAGAATCATCTTGACTGGAAAAGACCTGTAAGATAATCAAGTCCAACCATCAAAATCCTTCATGCCAGATCTCATCTCCATTTGGAAACAGGACTTGAATGCATCCTAAGCAGATTTGCTAAAAGTACTAAGCTAAGAGGTGCTGTTTACTCTCTGGAGGGATGGGTATCACTGCAGAGATCTAGACAGTCTGAAACATTGAGAAGGCAGCAACCGTATGAAGTTCAAAAAAGAGAGACACCAGACCGTACCTGGGATGAAGAAAAGCTAGGCACAACTGTAGACTGGGGGAAAGTGGCTAGAGAGGAGTTCAGCAGAAAGAGATAGAGTAGAAAGATAGACCCATCTTCATGCTGAAATTAATTTTTCCATGACTTATTTTTCCAGATAAATTTAAATACTTGTAATGAGCTATAGGTATATGAAGTCCAAAAAAAAAAAAAAAAAAAAAAAAAAATTAATTAAAAATGTTAATTTGAAATGAAGAATAGTATTTATTTCTTTTTTTCACTAAAGTAGAAGACAGAATATATTAAATAGGTGGTCAAAGAGAAGTAATATCAAGTGCGATAATAAATAAATTATATTCTCAAATCACACATTGAGGTGCTATAGGTTTATTTTTTTTTCTTGTATTTTTTTATGCAATATGAAAACTTGAACTTTGGGGCATAGTCTGAGAATATTTTTTCCCTATAAACTACCATTGTGTTTATTTAATTTTAGTTCATGTCACAAATAAATATTATAGTAGAGCATATTTCAAGAAAGCAGGCTTGAAGATAATTAATGCTATATCTTGAAGCCACAAAATATCAGAAATTGAGTTCTCGTGGATTTTTTCAGAAGTAGGATTGGAGATGCATAATAAACAAGCTTTGCTTGGAATGAATAAGTAAGTAGATGTAATTGAAGTTCAAGACATCATAATTGTTTTGATGTAGGAAAACAGGGAGGAAAATAACAGAAGAAACAATATATGCTGAGGAGATTAATGAGTTATGAATCAGTAAACTGAGAGACTACTGTGTAATGGCAGGAGTAAGTCAGTGCTGATTCAAGGATCATTTAAAGATTGTTCATAAGAAAACAAGTCTGGAAGGAAATGAAAAAGGGAAAAATAGAAAATTCAAGTAGGTTAATCAGATAACCCAGCTGTACCATGATTCTCTTCTCATAACCTAGATCTTGAGAAGCAGGACAACTGGATCTGGCTGAGATGCATTTAAGTTTCCTCATAGCAAACCATAGTATGTCCTATGCTTTGCTTTTGTGGCACAGTGTTGACAACACAATTACAGTGCTTGCACAGCATCAAGGCTTTCTCACCAGTAGTATAGGAAATAATTTGGGAGGAGAAAATAACCAGGACAGCCTACCCATACCAAGAGGATACTCTGTACAGCGTGCTCAGCAATAGAATCTGAGAAAAAAGAGCAAAGGAGTTTGTTGTCTGCTACATGTACTACCTGTGTCCCAGGAAGTGATGGACTTGCACTAGGAAATTAACTTTTGCTTTGCTACCGAACATGGCTTTGGCTTACTAAATAGTCTTTATTTCAACACATAAACTTTTCCATCATATTTCTTCTCTGTCCTGTCCTGTCAAGGAGGGGGGATGGGAGAGCAGCTGGTTCGTTGCCTGGCATCCAACCAAGGTCAACCCACCACATTTTCACTAATTCGTAGATAGAATAAAATGGGTGTGTGTAACAAGAAATTAAATATTAATCAGCAAATATTTCAATTAATAAATTAGAATAGAATCAAAATTAGTACATGTAAATGGCTGAAAAAGTCTGGGTTGTAAATTAAACTACAAAACATGAAAGTAAGTGTGTATACGTTACAAGTTAGGAGAAATGAAGAAATATTTGAGAAATCTGAACAGATAAAAGTACATTCTAGAAAATTTCTAGTTATTTATTCAAGACATGCTCATGAAAATAGTATATAACAACAGTAGTGATTTGCTTCCCCCCACCAAAAAAAAAATAAATCACAATCACAAATATATTCCTCTATATTTTGAAAAGTACTAGAAATTTTGGTACTGATGTATAACAGTGAAATGGAAGTCACTTGTAGATAAAAGAAGTTACTTCTCATAAAAACCTACAAGTTTCAATGTCTGCAACTTAATATGGAAGGCAGAAGCTAACATTTTATCTGCTGGAAAACTCTGGGACTAAAAAGAGAATAGTCATCATTTTTCATTTTAAGTTAAATATATAATTTCCAGGTAATATGCAGGGATTACTGTTTGCCTGAGGTGAGGAAGGAGAAGAAAAAAGAAAAGCAAAAAAAATCTCCCTAATCCAATTATAAGGCAACATTGAACATACCATTGAAAGCTAGAGAAGCTGTGGTTCCAGCTGTTGTTTGTTCTTGTGTTGTTCTGTATATGTATCAGGGAGAAGTAGGAATAGAGCTTCATAAGCATATGTCTATGTGAATGTGAAAAGCAGAGTCTGAAAAATTCTTGGTGGAAAATGAAAAGTACTCAGTTTTTCAGTATGATTTATTTTTTACTTTTTCCTTGTACAGTCTCCTCTGAAACTCAATGTATGTAGGATAGTGGGGGAAAAAATTGCCTCTAGCCTTATTGAAACATTTGCATACTAATAACTCAGCATTTACAGAAACCATTGAACTTTCTCTGTTGCTGTAAAGGCAGTACGTAAACACACTGGCTTAAATTTAGTCTCACTCTTTAGTACACAGTATGTTGCATGAAATACCTTTGAGAGCAGTTTACTCAGAAGTATTTTGAGTAAGAATGAGAATAAGAGTAAGAATAAGGTAGAAGCTAATTTTCCAGTCAAATGGAAGCAATGCAAGTATATGCAACCCATAAAAGGGTTCTGATTTCTCAGATCCTCCATGGTGATCCACAAACTGGAGCATGTTTGTTTGTCTGTATGTATAAGTGTATGTATGCATATATGTATTTCTATAAAACTGTCTCTGGATGGATTTCTGTCATATTCAATATTTTTCTGATATATAAACATAAGTGTCCAAGACTAATTTGTTGTTTGATACTTTTCATAGGAGGAAGATCTTTCTAATTTACACTGATTCAGGTGAGAAATTAAAAGGAATCAACAACTCAAAACCAGTGCAACATACCTAGCTTGATACTAAAGCTTTTGTTTGTGGAAGTTGAGTGGATTCTTGATTTAATGCACTGAATCTGGCAAACAACTGAACAAATGTAAGTCACCATCATTGCCACTCTCAGTGTGGCCAGTAAAATTACTTTACATTAGCAGAATCTTGCATGATTTTTAAAAATAATACATAATTATAGATAACACAGGTTTTAGGCATGCAACTATTGTCTTCAAGCACATTACATTAAAAAAAAATATGATTTAAAGCATTATAAGCATTATATTCTGTACATTGTATATTACATTTTATTATATCCTGTATCCTTTATAATGTAATTCCATACCTGCAAAGATGTACTGTGGATGAAAGACAGTGAATTTTCAGTAGAGCTTCAAGCATGGGTTAATTTACTGCAAGATTTCTTAACATGGCCAATAGAACATTTTTAATAATAAAGCACTTTTTTTTTCCCCTGCTGACATAAATTGTTCAAACTAAGGTGTTTCTACAAGGTCAAAGAAGTAAAATCTGGCTTTTTGAGCCTTTATATAGCTAAAGAGAAAATTCTAAGAATTTCCCTGAAGGAAATAATTACTCTGATAAACAACTTTTATTGAACGTAGTTGGAACAGTGTTTCTTCAGAATGCATTGTGTTTGAGGTATTTTTCAATGGAATTAATTAAAGACCTGTTCAAACCACCTTCCTTTTTTTGCTAACCAAGTCTTTTGCTGTTAAGAAAATCAAACTGAGTGTAAAACAGAATCAATTTGTCTGACAGTAACATCATGAAAATTTGTAATTAATTGAGAAACTTTGGTTTTATGATATTTATCTTAAGTAAAGGTCACAATAGGCATGATATGTAATACTGAGTATTAGCAAATTTCCTGAAATCTTGGTTCATATTGAAGCTAAATCACAAAGAAAAGTTTGTTCTTAATGTTTTTCAGCACAGCTCAGAAACATTTGTGTCCTTTCCCTGCATCCAGAGATAGAGAGATAACTGACTTTAGGTACTACTTGGGGAGCCAGATCTTTGTGACCACGTTAAATGTAGCTTAACTGCAAATGCCTGAAAGCCACTGCAGTGACTAGGAAAGGTAGTTAACTTAGTTCTACGAAGAACCTGTCTCTGGAGCTGAACAAGGGAGCTTTTCCAGTATGGATACCTTGGGATTTCATGGTCATTGTAGTTCCCTGTTTATGCCTACGTATATATATAACATATAATATATACACATATATATAGCTTCATATATATGCATATGTAGATGTATCTCAAACAATAATAATTTAAATGTATATAATAGTGATTTTAATTCATATGTGCAAATTCTAACAAAATATTATTACTTAGATTGCATTTTCCTGCATTTCTAGTTACTGGCAACATGTGCATGAGATATAGCGATTAATATAAAAATTAAGAGATCATGTATTAGTAAATTTAAAGGCAATCAATTCAAAACAGAGGAATTATTGACCTCTCTAAACATGTTGAAAGAGTAAAATATTTAGACGTTCAATGTAGTTATGCATACTAACATTATATGTAAATACAATCAACACATAAATCTTCACAATTTCCTGAAAATATCACAGAATTTCTGAGATTGGAAGGAATCCCTGGATCCCCTTGTCCCAGCCCCACTGCAGCAGGGTGATCCACAGTAGTTCCATCATGGTGGTGCTCCCTTGGACACTTTTCAGTATGTCTACGTCTCTCTTGTATCGGGGGACCAGAACTGAACACAATACTACAGGTGCAGACTCACCAGTGCTGAATAGAGGGAAGGATCACTTCCCTTTGACCTTCCGGAGATACTTTGCCCAAGATGCAGAAAGGGCATTGTCCAATGTGCAGAAAGGGCACATTGCTGATTCATAGTCAACTTAGTATCCATCAGACTCTCAGGCCTTTTTCTGCAAAGATGCTATCCAACTGAGTGGTCCCAGGTGCCTGGAGTTGTTCCTCCCAAGGATCAGAACTCTACACTTCTTGCTGAACTTCATGAGATTTTTATCAGCCTGTTTCTCCAGGGTATTATATAAAAATAGGGTGTTAATGAATGTGGATCGGATTGGCCTGTATCATAGCAGGCTTCTGTCTTCTGGATCTCCTGTGATTAAGTTCATGTTGCCAGGAGACCATTATATCATTTGTACACAATTTGAGAATTTTTCTCATGCTTCAGAAATCAAGAAGGAATGTGTAAAAGTCATTTTGCTCTGTGCCTAAAGGAAGGATGTGCACAAGGACATGCAATTACACTGGAAAAATAAATATTACAGATAATAATAAAAAGAGAAGAAAAATAGCTTTCAAGAAACGAAAAAAATGCTGGCAACTTGTTATAATCTGGGATTAAACACTAAAATCCACTTTCCTAAAGAAGTAGGATTGAGATAGGTCTTGATCACTTTTTTTTTTCACCATGCAACAAATGTTCTAATGTTCTAATTCATGTCCAAAATTTATTTTTATATTCAGAAATAATTTCTAGCACAAAATGATCTTCTAGTCTTCTAGTCACCTGATTTTGATCAGGGTTAGAATAAAATGATGGAGAAAGAACACAGTAAAAACAATCCTGGGTTCAAAAGCCTGAAGTGACGGATCTAAAATTTTAGAGATGGGAAGAATGGACAGATGAAAAATTTTAGAAGTCAGTTTACACCTTTTTGGAAATGAAATTCATAGTTCCAGAATCTGATTATTTCATATGTAGTGGACACTCACTGATGTGTGTTCCTGAGGAATGTGCTTGATGTAATTAGTTCTTATCATTAGTTCCTATCAATTCTTATCTTAATTGGATGTGGCATGGAACTGTTTAATAATGGCTAATCCATTAGCTACAGGGATGCAGGAAACCTACAATCTGTGATGATGATTGTGGGAAATTCAGAGATATAATTTCAGCCTTTTCATGATAGAATTTGGCTCTTTTATACTTCAGTGTTTTTTCCTCGCTATGGCAGTACATACAACTGCATCTACAGCTACTCAAAGCAACTGTTAAAAGGCAAACAAAGAAGAAACAAACAAACAAACAAACAAAAAACAACTTTAAATTTTAAATGTTAAGCACTTTAAAATTAGAATATATCTGATAATGACAGTATGTTCCACGGTACTTGACCTTCCTCCTACCTTTTGGGCAGTATGATTTCCAGTTTATCACAATGACAGCCCAGGCACTTGTGCTTTCAAAGAAAGCTCAGTTCCATCGCATATCCACTACATATCAAAAGCATTAAAGCCAGTAGCATATAAAGTGATACAAAATACACCATGTGAAACAAAAGAGAAGAATTACAGATATAAAAAATGCAGTTTCTATAATTAGACACACATAATGATCAGTAACCTCTCCTCTGCAGCATTACCAGCTTAGCATAGTTGTACAGAGCATATGAACACCACTAGAGCTTGGAGGAAAGTAGCTATGATAGTAACGATAGAGACTGCATTCAGTCCGTAGCACTAATTGAAAACTGCGTTCAGTAATGGATTTATTGCATTTCCTTACCCAAAGCTTTTGTTTCATTAAGACAGATGTTGTATAAACCATTTGTAACCCAATGAGAGAAACATATTGGCTCTTATTTCAATTACGGGCTTAAGCATGCACTTATTTTAAGTACAACATAGAGTTCTCTGAATTTAAATACCTACCCTGTGGAACTGACTCTTAATAAGAGGACAGATGAGAGTGGAGGTACTGATTATTACTTTTCCACATGTTTCAAGGGCAATCAGACAGCACATGTAGATCATATATACTCAGACTCACCAGTCAGTCATAATAAAATTTCTTACCAACGCTTTCATAAAACAAAAAAAAAAAACTCCCTTACTTTCAGAGGAATTACTCTCTTTTCATTTTAGATGTATAAAATCTAACTGTTTAGTACAAATGATTTAAAAATTGCTTTCTAGTCAGTGGAGAAAGGCACGCCCAGAGAGAAACAAAGATGACAAGAATGTACAAACATTTTTATCTCTCTCGGGACTATAAAGACACTTAGCCTTCAGATGAATAGAATGAGGTGTCATGAATCCCATCCTTGATGCCCAGAAATAACCAGTCACGAAGGGAGGGCTTATATTTTAAATACAGATTCTTTAAGACTGGACATCAAATTTCTCAAGTTCAGACCTCTAAGACTGGACATTGTTGCATTCAAATTGCTGGAATAAATTCAGCTCAGATCAAAGTTATAAACTGAGCATGTAGGATCAAATAATTCCTAAGTTGGAACTAATGAACACTGAGTGATACAACTTACTATCAGCATGATAGTGAAATGAAGATAAGACAATCTTTATCACTATAGGAGTCACTTCGGTCAGAACACACAGTGAATATGTATTACAATTTTTCACGGCCACTGCTGAGCCATGTACTAGACCTTTAAAAGAACATGGCAGCAATTACTTTGGTTGCTTGAAGTTAATATCAGCAGATAATAGCTTTGGAGAAATAATGAAAATGTCCACCTAGCAACACAGTCACTCCAAACATAATGCCTTCTATTCATTTCCATGAAAACTAAAATAGATACAAAGAGCACAATAAAATTACTTGATAGAGCAAATTCTTAGCTACAAAACACTATTTTTCAGCACAGACACTACCATTAGCTACACGTTTGAAACAGGGGTGAACATGAGCTGCGCAGCATTCTTATAAAAATCTGCACCAGCGGAGGTGACTCTGTAGCTGTCACCACTGATGAAATGCAACACCCACTACCTCACTGTACTCATATCCACTGTTTGGTCTCCATAAATGTTCAGCTAATATTGATGAATGTCAAAAAGTGGTATTTTTTTCATATGGAGGAATTCAGTGATACAACTTTGCCTCATATGCAATTCTGTGTCATACATCATTTTGTCACACTGCCTCTCTGCTACCATCTGGTAGGAAGGTTCAACCTTTACTGTCATACCACTAACATCCACTTCTGAAATCATGGGCTAACATCATAAAATAGGAGGCGATAATTTTGGAGAAGCCCTCGTACATTCCTAAAAGAGCAAGTATTTAAGGGTAAAAATGAGTAGTAAACAAAGGCAAGGGTGATATAACACACACACACACACACAAAAACATAAAAAAATTCAGAGTTTGCAATCACAGTTCTCTGAAATCCAGAAGTTTGGGACTGAGCAACACCATACTTCATGTTAACAAAACACCAAACTTCATGTTAACATGGAGAAACAAACAAACAAACAAACAAACAAAAAAAGGTGAATATGTAAGTCTCTAATACCACAAAGGGAATTAGTATGGATAATCTAATTGATTTTGTATTATTTACTCTTTGACTTAAAGAAATGTATATTCATGTATTTCATGCATTTAATACAATCAATTCTATTAAGCCAAGTATCCATAGAATTCTATACTTGCGCAAATCAGAAAGTCAGAGGCAAGAAGCTACTTATTTATTTTCCATAATTATTATAATTTTTTGTTTGTTTGTTTGTTCGTTTTAAAACTACCAATACTTCATAGCTGTAGTGGAACTGTCAAGTCAGGGCTTGAGCTGGTGATGGAGCATCTGGTGAAGGGGTGTGGCTGGCTCAGGTTGCACAGGCACATTGTTTGCATCTGTGCTCTCCATGTGCCCAGAAGGGGTGGACCAAGGGTGGAGCTTATATAAGGTTAGCCAGCAAAGGGAATGTATCTCTAAGATCTAGGCTGTTTTGTGAGATGTGGTGCTTTATGCCTGGAGAACCGTTTTATCTGTGGGGTGAATTCTGGTCTTCTTTCTGCCTATGATCATTGGTCTACCTGTGAGTACTTTGCCTAATGTTTATAGAATGTCAGAAGCATTTTTGCTTTTTTTTTTTTTTGTGTGTGTGTGTGAGCTGGACATTAGTTCATTATTGTACTTAGCGTTTATTGAGATATTATAATCCAAATGAAGAAGAGGCTCCTCTCTATTTTGGTGAGCTATGGAATCAAAAAGATTCAGGTCCTAACTGCAGTTCAAGTCTTCCATTTTCTTAATAGAATGAATAAATCTTAAATAAATCTATCACTTGAACTGTCTTATAGTCAGTGCATGTTTCTAGCAGTCAAACCAACCCCAACAACCTCAAAATTTACATAAAGCACAAGAAATAGTCAGTTTTTCTTCTCTGGGCATCCAATTCCTGCTTTCAGAAGAACACTGTCAAAAAATAAAAACAAAACTGCACACACCTATTTTTAATGTCCAGTTCTTTTCCAACTGTTATGCTCAATGAAGTGTATTCAAACTGGCATAGGAATTCAGCACATGAATAAGGATTTTTACCTTAGCTGCCCAACACTCTAATTCTGAAGGAAACCTGAGCTTATTCTATGTGTTTTAATTTTTATTTTCCTAAAAATGTATAAAAGTGTCTAATGAGACTGCAGTTATGGTTAGCAAGTCAGCCCACACAGCAATTTTTGTGCTGTCAGCTGAACAACAGGCAATTATTTTGCTGTCACCTGGGGTGGGAAGTTTTGACAGGTGTCCTGACTTCATTTTTTCCGATGTCTGTATTTGAAACTTGCATTTAGTTTGCATGACATTTGAGTACTGTCCCAGTGCAAGATGTATTGGTAAACTATGCATGTGATCATACAGTCACTTTGAAACTCAATTTGCATTTATTAAATTTGGAGAGAACATGGTATCAGAGGCTTACAATGTCAGAAAATCCAATTGCCAGAAGTGGACTGAGCTTAGACTAAATAATATCATTCTCAAAGGACTAAAATCAGTAGTTTAAAAAAAAAACAAAAACAAAACAAAACAAAAAACAATACTATACAAAGTACCCAAATGAGAAAAGGAAAACTAGTACTCAGAATCTATTTGTACAGCAGCTTGTTTATTCACCTTAAAGATTAAAAATAATCCTAAACTTTCTATCACAGCACCCCATAATATATGAAGCAAATTCTATCTGAATTGATCTGGATTACCTCACAGCTACATAATACTCTATCAGGTGATGTGGGCAGTGAGTTTCAAGAGGTACCTTTAGCAAGTTTTCCCAACAAAGCAAAGTGACTTTCTGCTGAGGAATTTAGAGAAAGGCTGACTCATCCGCAGGCTGGAGTTCTTTGAACTCCAATTTGAGGAGAAGAGTAAATTTTTTTCCCCCACATTTTCTTAATAACAATATTGACTTTTGGAACAGCACTGACTTACTGATAAGGAATGGAACACTTCCCCTATGAGGAGTGGCAGAGAGAATTGGAGTGGTTCAGCCTAGAGAAGATCAGACTCTGGAAAGACCTGATAGTGGCCTTTCAGTATCTGAAGGGCAGTTACCAGAAGGAAGGGGACAGACTCTTTAGCGGTTTCTGTTGTGACAGGCGGGGGAAATAGTTTCACACTAAAAGAGGGGAGAGCGGAGATTTAAATTAGATATAAGGGAAAACTTTTTATGGTGAGGGTGGTGAAAAACTGGCACAGATTGTCCAGAGAAACATGGTAGAAGCTCCATCCTTGGAGATGTTCGTGGTCAGGCTGGATCTAACTGATAATGTCCCTGTTCACTGCAGGGGAGCTGAACTTAGATGATCTCTAAAGGTCCCTTCCAGCTAAATTCTGTGATTCTATAGCAGAATGGAAAATGTAATACCTTTCCTGGAGCAAGTTAAGGAAAGCATATTTTAGTTTTTCAGAGTGCAAGCATTCATGTAGCTCCTACTTCTTGATTTCAGAGGAAAGAATAGAGAGCATAGGTGCATGTTGTTGTTTAATCTATGTAACATCTCACGGATATCCAACCTTTTGGCTTGCCTAGGCCACACTGAATGAAGAGGAATTGTCTTAAGCTGTATATAAAAGACATAACATACTTAATTTATAATAAAGTTATAATAAAATTTATATATTTATAATTATAAATATGCAGAAGTGGGACTGGGCTGCTAGGTGAGTCTTAGAATAGTTTGTGCTGGAAAGGACTGTTAATGCTCATCTAATTCTAATCTGCTCTTGGGACAGACATCTTTCACTACATCACATTACCTAAAGCCCTGTCCAGTCAGACCCTGAATACTTTCAGGGATGGGGCATCCACAACTTCTCTGGGTAACCAGTTCCAGTGCCTCACTAGCACTCTTAATGTCTTATCTAAACCTCACCTCTGTTTTTTTAAAGCCATTTTCTATATTTTCTGTATGGCCTCTTTAAGTACTGTTGAGCTGCTATAAGATCTGCCTGGCTACACAACTCCAGCTCCCTCGGCCTTTCTTTATAGGGGAGATGCTTCAGGCCTCTGATCATCTCCAGGGATCTCTCCTGGACTTGCTCCAGCATGACCACATTCTTATGTAGGAGATCCCAAAGCTGAGCACAGTGCTGCGGGTGAGATCTCACAAGAGCAGAAAAAAGAGGGAAAATCATCTTACTTGACCTGCTAGTCATGCTTCTTTTGATGAAGCCCAGAATATGGTTGCTTTTCTGGGCTGCAAGTGCATGCTGGTGGTTCATATCCAAGTTTTCATCTCACAGTTTTTCTGAGTCCTTCCTGGCATGGCTACTCTTAATTCTTTCATCTCACAGGCTGTAATGGTGTTGGGAGGACCTTGCTCTTGGTCTTGTTGACCTTCATGAGATTCATGTGGGCATGAATGTTATTATCACTGAAATGTTTTAAGTTTATATATTATTTTTAATGGGGATCCACAGTCATCCTCTGTTAAAGTAACAAATTATAATCATATTTTTATGTCTTTACCTTCATCAAAATACCATGTCAGATTGCACAGGAAATGAAAGGGTTTGTTGTGAAAATAAGTGAACATCAGTGTCCTGGTTTCAGCTGAAACTGTTAAGAGCACATCTATGTTTTGCTTGTTGTATAGTCATGGTGTGTACCTGAGGCTGGGCACAGCACTTGATGAGGAAGAACCTCTTCCATGATGGAACAAATAGAGAGAAAGATATCATTGCCAGGAACTAAAGATCAGCAGCTGGTAATACATATAAAATAAGACATAAATCATGATTAAGAGATTAGTATTTGGTATTTTGAGAAATATAATAGAAATTATTTCCTCTTTATTATAACAGCAATTGTTGATTTAAATGCAAAACAAAACAAACAAGAGGGTGTTGTTTTGTCTGGCATAGGTGTCCTCTGTTACTGGGAATTAAAGGTAGTCAGAACACAATACTGTTTTGTATTGCTGTGCTTTGTCAACAGAATCATTATTTTACTTCTGATAAAGCAGCTGTAAGGATTGAAAATAAAGAAAAAAGAATATGTGATGAAGACTTTCGGGTGAAAAGATGATTCAATCCTCCATATTCATTCATGTAGTTTTAACTTATCTCTACTTTATTCACCTTTTTATTGTATTTTTTAAGAAGCAACCCCCTTGGGATAAACATTCAGCTCAAGTAATTTAAACAGTTATTGAGCTAGAACTGGTTTCTTCAAAAGATTTAGGAGGCAAAGTATTTTTTCTTGAATGCTTAGGAGTGAGTTGCGCTTTTCTACAAGACGTGAGCAGGGCACATTTCTAGCTTGCATTTTTTCTTTGTCTCTAATATAACACACAGACATACAACCATATGCAATTTTTCCTTTAGAATATCTCAGGATATATTAAACATATCTTAGGATATATTAAAACAGTACTGATAGGAGTAGTCATAATAGGAAAGCACTACTAATATCAACTTCATGCTTTACATTTTCTTCCTAAAGCAACATAAATGCAAATTAATTAAGCCAAAACTAGAGCATTCACAAAGTCAAAATTGTATAATCAACAGAAGAGCTCAAATCATGGTTAATACCGTCCATATGAGACAGAGCTGAATAGATAGTAGTGAATATCTGTTCTGACAGTATGCAAACCTCACAAAGTTTAACTAGGCCAAATGTAAGGTTCTGCACATGATTTGCAAGTTGAGAGCAGCCTTGCAGAGAATGACATAGGGGTGTTGGTTGATGAAACACTCATGAGCCGGCAATGCATGCTTGGAGTTCAGAAAATCAATCATATCCTGGGCTGTAAGTGAAAGTGGTTAAAAAATAACGACTAGGGCTTTTAGTTGATCAAAGTGAAGCTTCTTAGAAATCTATACATTGTGCAGATTAATGATTTTGTCTCATTTGTGTGAATCTGCCAATGCTAATTTAGCTTTTTCCTCTTCATTAAAATTAAGTAATATTAATTCAATCAAGATTCCAAATTATTTTCTTTTGATATTTTATCACTTGTAATATTAAAACTTTTTGTGGAAATTTTTTTAATTCAATTAAAAATTGAAAAAATACAGGTTTTGATAAAGGAAATATTTCTTCTAAAAGTCTTTAAGTAAGAAGTTATTTCTCATTTCATTACTGAGGTAATAAATAATAATCTTCTGTTTTGAATAATACATATTGTAAATAAATTGAAAAGAATGTAAAGTAAAATTTACACGAATCTGGTTAATAAAATCTCAGTATTCCAGAAAAAAAAAAAAAATAGAAATGAAATGGAGATTTATTATTTTCATGCTAATTAAATTTCATCTGTTATAACGTAAGACTGCTGAAATCAGAATAACCAAACTCACATGAACAGGTCTTCCAAAAATGTAGTTGAACTGAATTTATTTGGATTAAACTTCTGCCAAGCATCCTAATAAGTATTGGTCCACATGCAATGCTTGTCTTTTGCAGTGTGAACTGACCATTTAACACAACACTATAAAAACATAAGAGCATAATTTATCAATCTCCATAGAATAGTCTCCCTGAAGGGCTTCATTACAGCACTTGGTTTAACAGCACTTTAAATAGTGGAATTGAAAGTGCCGAGTATCAGTACATTAGTGATGATCGTTCAATCGGTCAGACGGTCAAGAAAAGATATTAAATATAAGCCAAATGGTCAGATTTAAAAAAAAAAAAAATCAGGCAAGGTGGAACAGTGAAATAATGAAGTGCATGCTTAGCTTCCTCTGTTCAGGAGCATGTAGCAGGAAGGCAGTCAGACTGGATTTTGAAGGTCATGTGCATGTCATGCTAGCTTATTACTTCAGCTGAATTGAGCCATTTGGCCGCTGACTCGCTGTTCCCAGAGAAGTAAGCTTCTCTAATGCAAAAAGTCTGGAAACTGTGGCTGCAGTTCAATAGTCCCAGGTCTGTGCTTCAGTGTACTACAGTCCTTCATGGGATTTTCTGCCTACACACTTTTGCCAAACTGTAACTAGAAGTGAACATCACAATCTGTCCATTTTCATAGAACCTACTACTATCAAGAAGGCATGTCTTCCTAACTTGATAAGGAAAGTGAGTGACATACATAACTCTTTATGGAGTCTAAATTAAAGGGGTATTTGTGGTGGGTGTGTCTTTTAGAATCCTATTTTAAAATAAATGCACTAATTCAATAAACTTTGGTTCCATTTTTGTACTTTAAGGCAGAATGCATCACTGTTACAATCTAGACTGCCTTTAGTCCAGAATCAAGACCAAAGGATTTTCTGTACCAACTCATTCTAAATATTAATAGATATTCTCGGTCTAGATGTTTTTGTTTGTTTGTTTGTTTTGTTTTTAATCTTCATAACTTAGGTTTTCATTGAAGAGGTCATTATGATTTTGCAATGGGCTTGTCTTCATTGGCACATTCAGACTAAAATAAAATTTTAAGTTTTAATAAAGCCAATAAGAACATAATCCTGCATGTGTGCACGTGTCTCTAACTCATGTTTATTCTCCATGCTAGACACATTTGTATAGAGGCCTCTGATTAAATTGTTTTATTGGCTGGTGTGTTTGGTATTCCTTCGTGCTTCTCTTTAGGTGCTCTCCCACTGACCTCTGACTCCTTTTCTCTTTGACCATCTTTTTTAGAAATAACAATATATTGTTACAATATAAAAATAATAGTAATTATTATTAATAGGATATATTCTTCTTACT
Source organism: Meleagris gallopavo (assembly GCF_905368555.1). Classification (NCBI taxonomy): domain Eukaryota; kingdom Metazoa; phylum Chordata; class Aves; order Galliformes; family Phasianidae; genus Meleagris; species Meleagris gallopavo. Next base: position 40,771,695 of record NC_139406.1, read on the forward strand.
GTATAGTAGTATTTTTTTTCTTGAAAAACATTGATAGAAATGATTTCCAAACTTTGCTGTACTGAGAGAAAGTTTCTTCTGCAGAAAACTGGAAGACAGGAAGCCTTAATACAAAATTTAGTAGGACTTGAAAAAAAAAAAAAGTTTAGTAGGCTAGCATAATATCAGCTACTTTATGTTAGTGTTAATGTTAATGAAACTGGACAGCTACTGAAATCCATGCATATATCTTTTTGGTTTCCGATAAATGCTAATATTGTATCAGTGTTCATTTAATTCTATATTTAAGTCCATAGCTAAGAAGAGAAGACTAAGCTAGGCATTTTCTTTCTATTCTTTCTCCATCTTCTCTGTTTTAATGTGAAGTACTTCATAATAGAATATACTAACCACAATGTATTTCATGATAGAAAGTTAATGGTAGGAGAAAATTCTGTCTTACACGGTTAAGAAAATGTCACTTGGTGTGAAAGATTAGAGAAATTTCATCAACATAGTCTAAAGAAAAGGTCCACTGCATGTAGGTGATGGATTACTCTTGTAATGCCAGGCAGAGTTCATTAGTTCTTGTGCCTTCAGGGCCTCATTCCAGGTTTGAGCTCTCACATGACAATACAAATTAGGGATATGCAGGGTTGTACTGACATATGCAGCCCTTGCTGTGCAAAACAGCCATGCAACTCCAGCAAGTGGCAGAATGTTTCCTCAGTTTGAGGAGGCTCTGTGACGCACAGAAGGCATCCTGCTGCTAAGACATTTGGCTGTACTGACAGCTACTGGTGACTGTATTGCTCTAATGCATGTTTGATTCTTCCAAACACAGTTTCCCATTAAGATACAAGGCAGTTTTAATTTTTCATCCAAGCGTTTATTAAATATACTCAGTCAAGTCCAGTGATAATTTACCTGTGTCTTTGCTCTTGCAGTTTGTTGATTTTTTTCTTCTTTTTTCGCTCCTGGAATTAATCTGTGATAAGACAGTACAGCTGTTTTTTACTTTCACTTGGAAAGTAAAAGGACACTTGGAGATTTAATGCTGTGTAATATACCTACCTGTGCTGAGCTTTTCAGGGTCTGTGTGGAGATTTCCTTTCAAGGACTGATTGTAGAAAATCACTTTTATGCAACATTTTTATAGGTTATATGAAGAATATGCCATACAAGCAATAATAGAAATACCAGCAGTACTTAAAGTGCAGGTCAGAGATATTGTGTTCACTGCATTTTTTGTGATCTCAGCATTAAAAACAAAATATTGCTCTCAAATGGGCCAGTTTAAGTACTTATGGAGTTTTATATCATTTGTTTAGAAATTTATTTTCTTATAATTCAAATATAGTTTTCAGTGGTGCTGATATTCTTATCCATTCACTTACAGAAAATATGTTCAAAGAAGAAACAAGTAACAAACTAAGCTCAAATGGATTTTCTGAACCAGTCAATTAATAAATAGATTATTTTGAGTAGTTTGTATATGCACGTATTTTGTCATATCTGTTATGCAGTTGCTTACAATGCCACATTTGTATTGCTAGTAATTGATGTCTTATATTCCGTACAACATTGTCTGCTCACTTACAGATTAATTAATTCATGCTTTTTCTTGATAGGCACTATACTGTATAAGTTATAGACATTCTAAAGCCAAGCCATATCTATGTTGCAATGACTTCCCATGCATTTCTAGGAAAGTTCCTTCCAACCTGAATAAAATGCTAAATTTTCTGTTGTTAGAATAAAATGATAATCTAAACAGAATTCACACCTTCATAAATATATTTCTAAATTATCAGGAGTTGTCCTTACGTATTATCTGCTTATATCTCCTACTGTAGTATTGTTCCAGTCTCATTCATCAAACCACTACAATTTTCACAGATTGTATCCAAAAGTTTTGTATTACTCCTAACACATTTTCCCTTACTCACAGTAAGGCTTCAAATGTCTTTTTAAACCACCCTTAATCTCTGAATCAAGGCCTGAAAGTGCATATAGGAAACTGCAGCTATTGCAGCAACCCACATCATCATTCTCAAGTTAGCCACTCAGATACTAGATAGATTAAAACCACCAGCAAAGAACTGCAGGCAGGACAGACATCTGGGCATTTATTTGGTTTCTTAGAATTGTTTTCCATTATATGCCAGGTTTGGCATAGCTGTCGTTTATTTTGCATGACAGTAAATTGTTGACTCTATATGTGATCAGACAAAGTGCAGAAACTAGATAACACCAAGAGGCTCTAGCTTGTAGATACAAATTGTAATGTCAAGCAATGGTCATTACAAGAGGGCAACCTTGTAAAACAAGTAAAACAGGTTTTAGAAGTAAAAAAAGTAAAATCAATGAAAAGAAAAAGCACAAGAACAGATTAGAAAACAGATAAGAAAATGTTTATTGCAGAGGCACTTTGAACCAACATCGTCACCAATTAAATGGTGATTTGAGAAAGACAGGCCCTTACTGGCTGCTGGTTCTCCATTACACACAGCAGAATTTTGAACAGGTTAAAATCATGACTATACAATTTTCTTCTAGTTTCTCCTGCTGTCATCAATGCAAGTTGAAATCTAAATTTAACAGATGGAATTATATAGGGATGACAAGATGGGGTAAGGAAAGTGAAAAGTAACTATGATCTTCTCAGACCAGGCTCCATGATGTCTCACAAAACAGGCATGCCTAAACACTCAAATTGCTAGCTTATTAATGCCTAGCCACAGTGAGCCTGGCATGTTTTTTTCCTAAAAGAGCGTTATATTTTTGTCTGTGCTGCTACATCTGTGCTCTTTCTTATTGTCAGTTTTTAATTGGATAATAGGAAATTGTTAGTAGGGCTGCAATCATTCAGTTCCTTTCTTCCTTACCCTTCACCTTTCTCCTTGGATTTTGCATTGTTCCGACTAGCCTTGCCATGATTCGATTACAGCTGTTACCTCTCAGCTGAAATAAACTTTCCTTCCTTTCTGATACTTTGTGTATCTTTTCACACAAAGATATTTAAGATGTTTTTTTACAATTCTGGTGTTAGACAAACGTCTAAGTAAATTACATAGGTTTCTTTGAATAAAGGCATTAAAAATCAAGAGATTTGACATTATATTACTAAAAGAAAAGAGTTTCTAAACATTACTTTCTTGTCCTTTCATTTAATTTTGGTATACAAATGAATGGAGGGAGGAAAAAAACCCACCCACACACATAAAACGTTCTGACCATAGATACATGATTCCTCTTTACAGTATTTTATAGTATTTTTTTTGTTATTATTTTGGATGAAAGGAGCAAAAAGATATGTTCATACCATACTTATCCTTTTATAAATCAAATTTTTAAACAGAGTTTTAATCTTTTGGCAGACGTGCCCCAAAGTCACTGTAAATCTATTATTAGCTGTATGATATAAAATGTAATAACAAGGAAACACTGGAACTCAGAGTGTGTTGGACATGCATTACAGGGGAGCAGATGACATTGGGCATAGCCCTCACAGTATCACCCTCATGGTAATAGAATTGACTGATTGCTTATTGTCATGCTTGCAGAAAGCAATTATCTGTACGAAGCTTTTGGGATTTGGAGATACAAGTGAAATAAATAATAGTCTTAAAGGAACAAGTCGTACAACTCAGTGACTTTTTAAAAGTTTTAGAATCCAATTTTATCAGGAAACTTAAAATTCACTTTCTATGAGAAAAGAGACCAAATAACTGCCTTCCACTCTGACCTAAGTAATAGGAAAATAGAACACATTTATTTAACAAAACCCACAAAGGCGTTAGTATTGTTCACTGAATTTGATATAGAAGAAATTTAAAAAATGAAAACAGGAAAAAAAAAAAAAGAAAAAAGAGTAAACTCTATCTTCCATTATTCATTCAATATGTGATATAATGGGAACCAAAGTCACTGCGTTTAGTTTCACAGTCTTGAGTTATGCAGTGGGAACCAAATGCCATAAACAGTTAACATGCTCTGCATCAGAATACAGATGAATAATAATTAAACCTTAAAACCAGTATTTCCCACTGGGAATATAAGAAGACCTGTAAGTAAGACTAAGTATTCTCTTTAATCTGAGAAATTTAAAACCAACAAATTCATAATTAATTCAACTGAAACTTAATATGAGTTCTACAGACAGTGATAGGCACACAGTTCTGAGTAGTGCAAGGCAAACATACTGAACATGGTACAGTTACTTATGCTGCCAAAGCCTAAAAATTTATAATAGAAAATATTTATTTTCCAGTTGAATATTTTTAATCAGTGTATATTTTTAGTTTTGCTTTATTTTGTTTTCCTTAGAGATGGTCATTCTTTGTATTAGCAACATATTTTAAATATCTGCACAGCATTCTTTTTTGTTTTCTCCTTGACTATTACTTTTTTTTTTTTTTTTTTTCCTAGCTAAAAGAGAAAGAAGAAACAAAACAAAAAGAAAAAAGACTTGGGAAAATGCACAGTTACAAGGATAAATTTCCAAGTCCATAGCTTCTTATTTTCTCTTAATTCTGGCATGGAGAATTGGAGTTTACCATAACTACAGAAACTAGATTATAGATAAACAATCTATAAACACAGATAAACAATCTGATTATATGCTCTTTATGCACAACTTTTATTATGTTTTATTTTAATTTACTGATTCATTCTTTATTTCAGCAAGGTTAAAATTGTATGTCCCCCAAACACAATTTTCTACTAACTGAAACAATTTGTCTATTCACAGAGTTATTATAAATGGAGAAGAACAAATATGCAATGAAGTGAACAGAAATATTTGATAAGGTAAAACATAGAAATATGAATTTATGCATTTAGTAAACAGATGTTTCCATCTATTTGATTAATGGATTTTTTTCCTTTGCTCATTGTAGATAAAGCTAAAAAAAATTAAATAAGTTTGATACCTACTTAGCCCCCAACATTTTTTTTTTTTTTTGTGATAGTTTTTGATAGATCAGGAAACAATCAGTGCTCTTCACATTATTCTCACACTAGGGTACCTCTTTGCCCTTCACATTACACCCTTTGATGGTAACCAGAGGTGGTTCCAGCCCTTTGTGGACTGAGGGTTTATACAGTAGTGCCTAAGCTTACAGATCTGATGATGCTAGTCCTGCAAATAAATTGTTAAACTCTCGCTTAGCTTTTCTTTCAGATATGTCATTGTTTTACAAAAATAAAGTAGAAATCTTTTAAAAGTGTACATTCAAATATTGAGTCTAGGCTGAATTCTTCTCAATTCTGGATTTTATCCAGTCTCAAGGACTCACAGGCTTTTTCCAAAGGGTTTTCTACTGTTCAACTATAACTTCTTGGGATATAAACTATAGCCTAAGCAACAAAGGAATGTAGTATTCTAAAGTTCTTTTGAAAGCAACAGTAGACAGATCAATGTATTTTTAAGTCTTATCTTTAATGAATAGAATTTGTGCATGTCACAAACAAGAAAACTGCAGTTTAAATAAACAGCTTCTTCCTCAGAATGAAGAGCTGCCATAGAAGCACTGTGATACAATGTAATTAATGTTCAGACCACCAAAAGAATACTACATTTTCTGAAAACACTATTTTGCCTGTATGTACTAGAAGTTATTTATAGTTCTCCAGATCTTTTGGCCATAAATAACCAGAAGACTGCTAAGTAGTGCTCTGGAACAGAAGTACCAAAAGCTGAAAACAGCTAAATACCTTGGACTTTCATAGACTTGCTAGTAGAATTTTAAATAACAGTGAGCAGCAAAATAATTATTTTCTTTTTTATTTGTTTCAGTATTTGCAGAGTGGGGATGCCTTGCCAAAAGTATTATGGATTCTAATATGCATTTGATTTAATTTCTTTCCCTTCTCCTGTAACATTAACCACATTATTTTGAACAGAACAAAATAAATTAAAAATATATTTAAAAAAATAAAGCTTCAAGCCTTATATGGAATAAAAGGGTTTTGTATGGAAAAATAGTTGTAACTTCAGGAGCTTTTTGTATGGCAAAATTCACTGGAAGACAGTACTGCAAGGAAGACCATGAGAGTACTGCATTAGCGCACACCACAAGTGTTAGAAGGTTACTAATTTCAATGTTCACAGAGTCATAGAATGGCCTGTGTTGAAAAGGACCTCAAAGATCATCTAGTTTCAGCCCCCCTCCCTTGGTCAGGGTTACCAACCACTAGACCAAGCTGCCCAGAGCCACATCCAGCCTGGCCTTGAATGTCTCCAGGGATGGGGCATCCACAACATCCTTGAGCAACCTGTTCCAGTGTCTCACCACCCTCTGTGTGAAAAACTTCCTCTAATAATTAACCTAAGCCTTCTCTGTCTCAGTTGAAAACCATTCACCCTCTTTTTTTTTTTTTTTTTTCTTTTGAGGATGGAGAGAATAAGCAAGAGAGCTGTTTGAAGTTAGAGATGGAAGAAGTAGCCCAAAACCAGGGAAACTTGATATTTCTGGACAGTATCAGTTCAAATAAACTATTATTCAGTCTTTCACTTTCACAGAACCTTATGTTCTGGTGGAAGCCAAAACCTCAAAGTCTTTACTGAGAAAAAAAGTTATTTTTCATGGCGTTTACGACCAGGAAAAAAAGTAGTAAGAAAAAGTCAATGAGATCTATTTGTGTGTGTGTGTGTGTGAAATGGCATTCAATACTGCTGATTCAAGAAGTTAGGAAAAGCTTCATGTAAATCCTATTTTGACTATATATTCTCAGAGGCCTGTTCTCAGAGAAAAGTTCTACTCTTAACCTTGCAAAATCTGGGTGTGCAGTGATGTGGAAATGTGCAGCCAGACTATAATGAGAAGCATGCTTTCAAAAATTTTACATTGTTTTATGTATATTTTATATTAACTGGAGAACAGCTCTTTTTAGGTGTCTATTTTGGAATAGAAGATATACAATTAGAGATACAGAGTTTTGCTCTTTATGTTGTGCACAGATATTGTCCACTTTAGCTATTTCAATGAAGAACTGCTGAAAAACTTCTACACTAGTACTTCTTTACTTGGAGTCAGATAAATACTTTGATACCCTCCCTTTTACTTTGCATCATAAACTGGTACTGGAGGTGGGCAAATTCATCATCATCATCCAATGTAGTGTTTATCCATCTGTTTAGGTTTACTACTTTACAAATGAGATCACCATCACCAGTTTCAGGGAGAATAAACACATACTAAGCGAAACTATATTATATATAAATATATAACGTAAACTATTATACGAAGTACATAAACTATTAACTGTAAAGTACGTAAACTATTGCATTTCAGAATTTCTCTTTTTCCCTTCACAGTTTCTTGTGGCTAAAAACCTGGAGTTTCCATACTTTTAACCAAGTCTCAAGGATGTTTCAGAATGGTTTGATGTTTTGCTACGTTTTTTTCAAATGCTTTAGTGTACTGTTCAGAAGGTCCTGTTACTTGTGGCTTTTTCTATGTACTTCAGAACTGAATTTCAATCTGTCTCCTGGTGCTCTCTTGTGTATGAGTCCAAGATTCATATGTAATACAGCTCAGTGTCAGAAAGTCTGATCAGAAGAAAAGTCAGGCAGACCATAGGGCCGTCTGGATCCTCATTCCTCCAAGGAGAGAGAAGAGTTCAAAGCCTGGTGACTGTGCAGTCTGCAAGATAACTGAAAGAGTGGAAAATGGGTTTCTTTTATAGTCTATGTTGTTCAGTTGTCTGACTTTCAAGAATTAATCATAGGTTTTCTATCAGCTTTTCTGTTGTCTTTTTTTTTCTTTTTTCTGATTCTGAAGAATTATAACAATCAAAATGGAAGTAAAGGAAGTGGAGCACGATAGATGCACCATATTCTTTGATGCTGTCTTTCACAATATCCTTATCCACAAAACATCTACAATACATATGATACTAAATTAGAAGGACCTGTTGACTGCCTCAAGGGCAGAAAGACCTTTCAGAGAAACCTTGATAAATTAGAGGGCTGGAATGTGAAATTTAGCATAAATGCTGGATTCAGCACCTGGGAGCAATACATACCAATTGGGGGACAACAAGATGGAGCGTAGCCCTACAGAAAGGATCTGGGGGTTCTGGTTGAAGGCAAGTTGAACATGATTCAGCAGTGTGCCCTAGAAGCCCAAAGGTCCAACTGTACTCTGTGTGCATCAGGCCCAACATTGTCACCAGGTGAAGGAAGGGGTTTTTCCACTCTGCTGTGTGCTGTCTGGCCTTACCACGAGCACTGCATGCAGCTTTGGGCACCAAAAAGGCATGTGGAGGGCAGTGCCTGTGCCCAAGGGCAGCCTTTCTCTCTGTCTAGCAAAGTGACACAGGGGCACCATCCCCCAGAAGAGTATTCCAGATTCTCCTCCATCTTCCACAATCAGGGTATTTCTCAGGTCACAGACCCTCCACTCCCAACACAGTCAGGCATGTCCATGGTATGCTTGTCCCTTCAAAACTGATATGACACACGGATATGCTTACTCACGGGAAAGGCACGAGACCAAGCCATTCCTGTCCTCTAGGAAATGATGAGGAGGAGCCTATGGAGGTGGATCCTTCAGACGATGCTGAACTGAACAACTGTGACCAACATCCTAAGAACAGGATGTGGACCAGTTGTGCCCACTGTTCAGAGAATGGTACCAAAGTTGTGTTCAAAAAAGAAGCTTATGATGAATTTCTCCTAAATATCAATGTTTCCTCAAGCAATATATCTAGAGTATTCTTTGTCATCTCAAACATATGTTCATAGGATCATAGGGTTGGAACGCACAGAAGGAGATCATCCAGCCCGATCTCTTTCTAAAGCACAATCATCTATGAACGTATGTGTTTTCAAGAAACCCTCCCACTTCTTTTTATGTAAACCTTCACCACCATTTACAATTACAAAGCTTTTAAAAATAATTACTCTTTTTTTCCCTTAGCATACAAAGTGGGCTATGAAGATGGTGAAGGGTCTAGAGAGCTGTATGAGGAGTGGCTGTGGTCATTTGGTTCAGCCTAGAAAAGAGGAGACCGAGGTGAGGCCTCATGCTACAGCTTTCTCACAAGGGGAGTGGAGGGGCAGTGCTAATCTCTGCTCCCTGGTACAGCAACAGGATCTGGCATGGAGTTGTGTCAGGGGAGGGTCAGGTTGGATGTTACAAAGATGTTCTTCACCAGAGGATGGTAGGCTCTGGAATAGGCCCCCATGGCAATGGTCACTGCCAAAAGTTGCTATAGTTCAAGAAGCATTTGGACAATGCTCTCAGACATAGAGGTTGAAATTTGAGTGATCTTTTATGGAGTCAGAAGTCAGACTCAATAATCCTTGGGAGTTCCTTCCACCTCAGGATATTCATTAGTGCCTCTGAACTGTGCGGTGTTTGCTGAAATAAAATATGATGCCATTTAATGGTCATAGATATTTTTTCTTAAAATAGCAAAATGTCTAGTGAAGCCTGCAGGTATTAATGATAATTTAAGTTAAAAGCTTTCTGTACATACCAATGAGGAATAAAAAGAACTTGTATAGCTTTCCTTAGTCCCTTCTTTACTTCAGATGCTACTTAAAAAAGTTTTTTAAAGGATTACATTGAAAAAGGCAGTTTTTACCAGCTTAACTTTCCTGATGCACACAAAAGATGCTAGTGCTATACACAAATAGTAGGGTCAAAAATAAGGTGTAAAAGCTATGTAGAAACAAAATTATTTCTTTGTGAATGAAAGATTACAAGTATAATATCCCTTATAATATCCCTCCAACTATGTTTTCTGTAAAAAATTTAAGATCCATCCCGTGTGAGTCATTAACCACTAATGAAGTAGGCATTGATGACTGTAGAAAGATCTTTATCAAAAAGAAACTTTGATAATTTGAAGGTGGTGATAAATTAAAAATGGGGAAAAAGAGAAGAAAACAAAACAAAACAAAAAATGAAAAGTGCACCTATCTTGACCGGTATTTCTGTACAATTTCCCAAAACTAGATGGAAATTTAATCAGATATCTGCATTTCATTTTTAAGTAATCTTGCACACCCTCATTCACCATTGAGGCATATTTACTCATTCCCTTACTATCTTTTCTGTCACCTGTTTAATCTATCTCTTAAAGAGACCTAGCCATCATTATACTCCAGCTTCTACTAGCCAATATACTGGAAGATCAGCAACATTAAAAATACCTGATAAAAGAGAGACAGTCAGTGTAAATGCTCCAGACATTGTAAGCGTAATTAAGGGCTAGGTCACTGATGTGATTGACAGCCAAGAGAAGGAGGAAGAAGAATGAGGATTTTGTATGTCACCCAAGTGAAGAACAGCAGTCACCAACTTAACTGTCATGAGAACTTCCATCTTTTAAAGTTAATAAATGCACAACACTTGAGAATCTCTTTATGCAGAAGTTAAATGAATAAAGACTATTTCCACTGTAAAAAACACTGCTGAATCATTCTCATTGTCAGTCGTTATCTACATTGATGGTAAAAGGATTTTTCTCCATTGACCCAATCTCCTGCCATCTAAGTAATCATCTGCCATGAATTTTAACTATTATTGATGTCAAAAGACCAAAATTCATATTATCATTTAATGTTGTCTGATATGAGAGAAAACATAATTGAATTCTAAAAAAGTAATGTCACATTCTGTGAAAAGATTGCTGCCTAGATGGCAGCTATAACCCCCAAAGAGATGCTGCAGTTCACACAGAAAAAAAAAAAGATGAATAATTCAGAAGCCTTTTATTTTATGACAAGCAGGGCTAGTGTGACTGTCCCTCTCTACGTGGCCCTTGTAAAGCCCCATCTGGAGTACTGCATTCAAGTCTGGGGCCCCCACCACAGGAAAGATGTGGAGCTTTTGGAAAGGGTCCAGAGAAGGGCCACGATGTTGATTAGAGAGCTGCAGCACCCCTCCTATGATAACAGAATGAAGGAGCTGGGCTTGTTCTGTTTGGAGAAGGCAGTGAGGAGACCATATTACAGCCTTGCAATACTTAAAGGGAGATTATAAACTGGAGGAAAATCAACCTTTTACATGGGTAGGTAATGACAGGACAAGGAGGATGGTTTCAAACTGAAGGTGGGAAGATTTAGATTGGATGTCAGGGGAAAGTTTTTTAGTGAGAGAGTAGTCAGGTGCTGAAACAGGTTGACCAGAGGTGCTGTTAGTGCCCCATTCCTGGAGGTGTTCAAAGCCAGTTTGGATAGGGCCTTAATCTAATCTAGTACTTGATCTAGTGGTTGACAACCCTGCCTGTGGCATGGGGATTGGAACCTGATGATCCTTGAGGTCCTTTCTAACCCAAGCCATTCTATGATTCTGATTCTATTATTATTTTCACTATCATGAACAAAAATGGATAACTCAGGGTTAATGTAACAAAGCAATTTAGAAGGTTGTATTTGTACTGATAGACTGCTTACATAGCAGCATATCATAAAAACAGATAAACATTATGACTTCTGATCTGTTGAAGCTGTGCATCAACACTTTAGTTCAGTGTCTCTTAGTGATGACCTCAATTAAAATTTATATGTCCTCTTTATGTTTAGAACAAAGCTGTTACAAACAGTTTCTGGTATAGAAAGACTAAATTTACTTAAGCATTTTGCTTAATCTGGAAGCCAGTAATCATCTGTGAAAAAAAAACAAAACGTATTTTCAGCCAACGTTCATGCAGATAAAGGAAACTTTCCTCAGTGTGTAAAAATATGGTGGTCTTGAGTCTGGAAAGAATCTGGTAACAACACAAATTCATATTTGTTTAAAATATAAAATAAAATTTGTTAGAATTTTACTCCAAAGAACCATTGAGAACAAGTAATAAAGACATTAAATGCTAAATGCAGATTTCCCTGTTTCTATCTTCCAGAGAAAAGACATTCATAGATACTGATATGTATCAGACCCATGAGCTGCATAGCATAAAGATTGAACCATATATGCAGAAAAAAGATTTGTAACTTTTATATAGCAATCTATTGGTTGGAATGCAGTGATGTGGTTTCCACAAGAAGGTTAGATTCTCAATGAGAATATACGATATTTGGTATTACAGCTCCCTTGCATGTTTCTATCAGATAAGCAAGGGTCCAAGAACCTACTTACATAATTATTATATTTAAAAAATTGCATCACAATCTTTTTACTTAAAAAGCAAAACAAACAACTAAAGCAAAAAAAACAAACAAGCAAAAACCCGAAATTCCTTGATCGCATCTTTAAAATAGATATTGCAGGTGGTAGGGAAGCTTCTGAAAGTTATTCGGGACTGTGCTATATTAGACATAAATCTTCCACAGGCTGCAGTGTTCGTGTATTCTTCCATGAGAAGTATGTAGTCCTTCACTCATATCTGGCTCTGACTTCTGTTTTGGATCTGGGTTCAGCAGTGAGCAACCCTAGGCATTCAGTCTTGAGTTGCACTCGAATTTGAAGTTTTGTGGGCCTAATTCTGAGGCGTCAGTATCTTCATCAGAGAACATTGAGGAGATTCTGCCCTGTATTGAATGTAGAAGCATTCCCAAAGGGAAAATATTAATGTATTATGGGAGAATATAAATATTGCTTTATTAACTTCATAAGAAGCGTCCACAGATAAGCAAGAAAAATAAGAATTTCGTCTTCCTTGACTTATGCATAGTTAGTCGCTTTCATAAAATTAATCATATTCATAAATGTCTTCAAGTTGCATCCGTCTGTCTTTGACAGCATTTACAACCAAAAATTGGAGACCATGGCTCACAACAGAAGAGTGGTCAGGTTTGTTCTAAAGAAATTATTACTGGATATGGCATTGCTATGGAATCTGTGACTCAGTATAGAATCTTTGTGTTTCACTTCACACTTTTCTGATGGAAATATCACTTGTCTTCAAATGTTATTAATTTCTCCCTTGGTATTTGCTTAGGATTCATTTATTTAGAAGCTAAGTTTGCATATATTAATCTCAACATATTTTAGTCAGAATCCAAGTCTCATACATATAAAGACCGTCTCCAACGTCACATCTGTAAATCAAAAACTATATATTTTTATGGAAATGATTTATGCAAAACAGCTATTTCATCCAAAATAATAGTCACATGAGAAAGAAATAACAGAGAAAGAGGCCTGAGAACACATGGCAGGAACACAAATGCAATTACAATCAGTTTTTATTTGTCAGACTTAAAAATACAAAATGTACATTCACAAAAATAATCATAAAGTACAATGCCCCTGGGTTCCATTCAATTTTATTCCATTCCTTTCTGGGGAATACATAAATATGAAGAAAAAATAATTCAAAAACTAGAAAAAATGTGAAAAAATGTGTAAAATATAAATCATTTATTTGAAACATTCAATTGCTGATCCAGTCAGATTTATTTAAAGCAAAACACCACCTCCTGCATATCCAATTAATGGTTGCCATGGCAAATAAGAGTTCCCACTGCACTGTCTTGTTGCAATATGCATGGCAATTGTAAGTATTACACTCAGAATATTTCCATAATGATATTAGCTGGTCTATCCAGCATCAGACGATTAATTTTGTGAAGCATCAGGTGTTCAATATTTATCCGCAAAAATTGAATATAAATATTCAAATATCACATTAAAATAGCTTTCTTTATAATGCTCTTCATCATGATTTCTCTCCATAAGTATTTTCTTCACAATTTGTTTGGGATGGGAAATAGATGTTTTATGTATTTTCTATATGAAATGACCATGATCTCTACAATAGGATAATTTTTGAATAAGAGCTAGTTTTAAAATGTATTCAGATAAGGAACACCTTTCATTATTAAAAAAAAGTTTCATTAACTAGCCTATACTGGCTTGTAAATGTGGTCCTCAGTGAAATGCAACTTTACTTTATACTAGTTTTTTTTTTTTTTTTTCTGCAGGAAGACAGTTGGATCAGTCAGCCTTAAGCACTACCGGACTTTGAAATGAGCAGGAAGAGTTTTCTTCCTCAAAAGAATCCCATGCTAATAAGAAGGACATCTACAGTGAATCAACAGGAAAAGTAAGGGCTAATCTGAACTTTCTCTGCTTTGAGTACAGCTGTCTTTAAACTGCTGTGATCTGGAACTTAAAATTTTTTCCTTGAAAAAGATTTTCATGGTATTCTTTTAAGCAACACATTATGGGCTTTGCTGTAATTACTAGCTAACTCACAGTGAAGTTCAGCCTGTAAAGATAACTCCCTCCAGGACAGAGCTGTCTTCTCCAGTCTATAATATGATCTTTTACTGAGGCTTTCTGTGAAACTGGGGTGTGTGCTGAAACAGATGCTGAAAATAAGAAGAGACTCAAAGAATAAAAGCAATCAAGAAACTCTCTGGTTAAGTGAGGCTGGGATCATGGAGTTCAACTCTATTCCCTTAGAACCGTTTCTGGGTTTCTGGACAGTGATAGTTTAAATCCATGAGTAATTTTGTGAGAAGGTATTGGATCTCCAGGCAATTTTTTCCCTTTGAAGTGAGGAGCTTACTTATAACATTATGGAATCGTGCTCCTCCTTCAGCTTAACCTTTCAGTGAAAATGTCTTTACATAAGAAACCTTCATCTTTGAAATGACGTCAATCTCTATCAGACAAATAAGAAATCTAACAAAGGGGAAAAATAGTAGGGAAAAGGGGAAAAGAATTCTGGCCCAGGAGCTGTCTGAGTTCATTGATAGGGCTTTAAACTAGTTTTGAAGGGAGAAGGAGGTGACAGCAAGCCTGTCCCATGACAAGGTTTGGAGCAGCATAGATAACTTAGAGGGACAAGGTGCTGGGAGGACCTTCAACCTGCTGTATCTTATGATGGTGAAGGCAACAAGCAGACTTAAGATAGATACTTCAAAGGAATTAAGGAGTTATCCTTCAAGAAGGTGACAAGACCAGCTGCCCAGCTGAAGTGCATCTGCAGCTCCTAAGCATGCAGCTTGGTAAACAAACAGGAGTTGGAATCTCCTGTGCTACTGGAAAACCATAATGCTGTTGTCATCACCAAAACCTGGTGGGATGATTCCTATGACTCGAATGTGGCAATTGATGGCTACAATCTGCACAGAAGGGACAGGCGAGGAAGGAGGGGAGGAGGCATCGCCTTCTATATCAATGAAGGAATAGAATGTGAAGAGCTGTACCCAAAGAATGGAATGTACCAAAGAATGCTGGTGAAGCCTCATCTGGGATATGCCATCCAGATGTGGAGTTCTCAGTAAAGGAGAGATGTGGACCTGTTGGAGCACATTCAGACGAGGGCCGAAACAGTGATCCAAGGGATGGAACACCTATCCCATAAGGACAGGCTGAAAGAGCTGGGGCTGTTCAGTCTGGAGAAGAGGAGGCTCTGGGAAGACCTGATGGAGGCCTTTCAGTATCTAAAGAAGGGCTATTAGAAAGAAGGGGACAGATTAATTAGCAGGGACTATTGTGACAGGACAAGGGGAAATGGTTTCAAACTAAAAGAGAGGAGATTTAGATTGGATATAAGGAAGAAGTTTTTTACAATAAGAGT
Source organism: Meleagris gallopavo (assembly GCF_905368555.1). NCBI lineage: Eukaryota > Metazoa > Chordata > Aves > Galliformes > Phasianidae > Meleagris > Meleagris gallopavo. The sequence goes on from NC_139406.1 coordinate 40,787,166, forward strand.
GGCCCAGGTTGCTCAGAAATGTGGTGAATTCCCTGGAGACACTCAAGGTGAGGCTGGATAGGGCTCTGAGCAACCTGACCTAGCTGTGGATGTCCCTTTTCATTGCAGGGGAATTAGAAAAGGCAATCTTTAAGGTGCCCTTCCAACTCAGATGATTCTATGATTCTATAATCGTAGTAGAGCAATTTTGCTGAATAACTAAGTGTAGGGAAAACTGCTACAAGGCCAAAAACGAATCTCAAGGACTGGTAAATTTTAAGAGAGTAAAATTATTATTAACTATTATTAGCAGTACTAGTAGTAATTCTGTTAGTTTGATACTTTTCCTTTTTATCAATTTTTTTTAAGGCAAGTTTTCATTCATGTGTATAGCAAAGAGAAATCATGAAGTCTGAAACCAGACTTGAGAGCTGGTCTCTTTTTTTTTAATTAATATGTATTTTTTTTTTTTCCCAGAAAGTGTTCCTATGTCTATATTTTTTATTTTTGTGTGTGTGTGTGTGTTTTTCCTTATCTGCAGTGTCGCTTTGATAGCCTGAAATGTAGTTTTGCATGAGAAAATATGATCATAATCTTTTTTATGCACATCTGAAGCCAATCAGAAATCAGATGTTGGAAATGTATGGAAGTGTTGACTATTAGGTCAAAAATATTGAAAGGTTTGTCTTTCTTATGAAATACAAACAATAGTAGCATAACAAACTCACTGAATGATAATAATTTATTAACAGGAAAATTAAACATAGACAATACAATATTATCTGATGTTTAGAAGATTTATGACTATCCTTATTTTCTGTAAAAAAAAAAAAAAGAAAATATCAATAGGCAAAACTAAGGCCAACTGCAAAAATTCCATCTTCGCATTGTCCTTGAATGTGACAAAAGCTGAATTTGGTTATAGGCAAGACAAGAAATATTTGAAGCCATTCTCAGCATTTTCAGAATAAAATTTTTCAGTGCTTTTGTTTTAGTCTTTTAGCACACACTGTAATCAGTAACTTCATTCAGCAATATCCAGCAGTTTGATGGTTCAAATTATTTTTTAAATGAATGAAACTACTTTTGCTTGCAGTAACTTCTACCACACCAGCTGTTACTGTTATCACCACTATCACTGTCATTATCAACATAACTATAATTATATTTAGAAAGATAAATCAAGAAAAAAAATCAAGGGAATACAGCACTGGAAAGATTTAGTGCCAGGACATGGAGCTGCCTTTACAGCTGATACTGGGGCAGTTTACTGCACTATGTTATGCAGTTCCCTTTGATATATTTACTAGACTTAATGCTGATTTGTTATACTTTTCTTATGAAAGGTGTAAATAAACAACTTGTAATTATTTGTTGATATTTTCTACATGAAGTAGGGAATCAGTTTTGATTATGTAAGTGCTCTTATTGAATATGCTTCTTTCATTAAAAAGGGAGCACCTGCAATGCAGAAGATCCTCCTATTATTTCCATGTAATTTGTTTAGGTAAATATATGTTAAAAGCCAAATACAAAAATAGAAAAAGACACTCTATTCCACTGAATACTAATTGGGTACTTCTGAAATATGAGATTCAGTAATTTTGTTTGATGACTATTTGAGGTGAGGTATCCAGCTGAATTAATATTAACATAACACAGTAGACTGGGAGGAAAGCGTAGGTTGGGAAAAGAAGGGAAAAATATTAGTATTATAATCTATTCTTCACCTTCTATCCACTAAGTACACATATATAATATATAGCAATATATAGCTGGGTAATGTGAGAGTAGCTACAAAACCAGAGCATCATTGAAATTCACATCTCAGATTCATAGCTTTAAATGTCATTGCAAATGTAAGTTTACTAAAACTTAAAATCTGACTACCTGATTCTCATTATCTCCACAGGAAACATGAATATGAAGATAAATTTTTGTCAATTGAAAAGGAAAAAGAAAAGCACACGCAATATAAAACAGTCTGGCTAGACTTCCCTTTCTAAATTCTTCGCTCTGAATATTAAGTGTTGGAACAAAACTATTGTAACTCTGGAGAGAAATTATAAGAACAATTATAATTTTTGTAAACTTCAAAGATATCAGGAGTGCAGCTATCTTTTTGGTCACACAGAGTTCTACATTAATTAAACATATTTCCAAAGATTCTTTTAAATTTCCCTGCCACTTTACCACTACTACTATTAAGAAAAATAAAATATAATGAAATAAAATTAAAAAAAAAAAGCAATAACACCCACAACCCTCTAATCTTTAGTATTTCTTAAGTCCAATTGAGAGAATAGCATGCAATCAAAGCACCAAAACACTTTGGAAATACAGGCTTGTATAGTAATGGAGAACTAAGTCTCCATTTCATGATATGTTAAGATTAATGTAAATTCGTTCATGAGTTTGAGAACCCAGTTACTAATTTACTCTGTGTTTAGACCTTAGGGATAAGAAGATTGTAAAGAGGCAGTCATCTTCATTTCCAAATTCAGATAGCTGATATAGCATGAAAATTTAAGAAGTTTTTTGAGTCCACACCAACAGATAGTTTTCTTCATGATTTCCAAGAGTACAAGAGAACTTAAAGAGAAAATTCTCCAGAAGTGGAAATGGAAGTGGAACACTTGCTCGGCTTCTGCTCTTGTGATAACTTTGAGAGCAAACATATTCCTTAGCTAGCATTCTGCATTTTATCATTAGATGTAAATATATGCATTTTTAAATTGTTTTTACATTATTATGTCTGTTTAATACTTAGTTCCGTTGCCTCTTCCTCCCCAAAAAAGAAAAAAAATTAATAACAAAAACAACAAACCCACAAAAACCAGCATAAAAAGATATACAATCATAACAAAATATACACAATTCATTTTCAGATTATTTCATTTAAAATGTAAAAGTAATGGTTTGTGAAATGAAAATCGAAGTTATAATCCAGTTACCCACTGACAGCTATCAATATGAAAAAATGCTGCCAAATGTATATTTGTCAGAAAATTATAATAGCTTTTAAATTGATTTAGTTTTTTGCTTCTACAAAGTCACTGTTTGAAGACTGTGTACAAATGCTGACAAAGATCTTGCATATCAGATCTTCATCTGAGAAAGAGAAAATTTCTTACTTAATACCTAGTCTTTAATTGAATAATGCATTTAATATAAAATTAACAATGAAACACCTCAAAATGTTGAAGAGATTGAATTATATGTTTACACATCTTGTTCAAAAGGGATTAATTCATATAAGCAACCATTGTTCAGTGTTGTCCCTAATTCTACAGAAAGTATAAATAATGATTCACTTGTCACACTTTTCTCTTATTCAGCCATGAAGAAATAACATTAAAATTTCTTAAAGCTGTCTTAAGTCTGTTATGTTCACAGAAGGGTACTGAGTACAGTGATAGAATGTATTTGGACTGTGAGCCATTACAACGGGAAATCCAGAGCTATTTCTATCTGCAGAGTAACAAATGAAAAAATACACAAAGTTTTTCTCACTGACTAGAAGAATGTCCTCCTCCTGTTCTTTTTAATTTTTCCCTTGCTCCTTTTTCTTATTATCTCCTTACAGTCTTTAGGGCTTTCCCTGCTGTCGAAAATTAAAATATAACATTATTTAGAGCACTTAAAAAAAAAAATGACAGGAACTCCTGCGCATACTAATGCATTTTTCTCTTTTTCATCTAAGCCTTTTCAAACCATTTCTTAAAATCAAATTTAGCTATATGAGTTAATGCCTCACTAATATAAGCAATTGTCTTCCACATCATCACAGCTCCTTTACTGTGTGAATTGCCTGGTCTTCAGAGAACTCATTTGAAGACTCCATTCTATCCCATGCTTGGCTAATGAAGTTACTGGTTGTAAGTGGTTAAAAATCATTTAAATATGGTTTATGAATAATGCTAGTAAACCTACTCTAAAGAGCTAAAGCATTTCCTTTAAAAAATAAATTTGAAAAAATAAATTTGAAAAAATAGGCAGGAAGTTTACTGATCTGAGTGGATCATCCATCCATTAACATCTGGATAGTATCCAAAGTGGGTCCACAAATTGATTTGCCAGCAATGACTTCCCAAAGTAATCTGATTGAATTCAGAGAGGGAAAAATTAAAATGAATGAAGGAAGAAGTGAACTATCTGTGTTTAATCTTCAGTTTCATCAGAAATCGATTAACCAGCTGACTTTGGGTCCAAAAGAATTAATTATATTCAGTCTCCAGTATAATTAACAACACTATGGCCATCTCCCAAAATATTCATTAAACAGTCAGGAACAATATGAAATTCAAATTAAAATTGGGGAAGAGATTAAATAGAAGTAGTCATCTCTAAAAAGAATCATACTACATATGAAATGAAATCATTTAAGCAATACAAAATATGGAAATACATTTTGTGTTACATTTAATTATCATTAATTCCAGCACTGCAAGCTGGCAACTATTTTAAGCTCATTACAAAGACTAAAATGGGCTGGAATTTTAATAGAAATCAATCCTCATTGGAATAATAGGAATATGATTCACTCTAGGAAGTTTAATTCTAAAATCCAAGTTTTATTTTTAATTTCTAAGTTTAACTTAGGAGATTTGATTAAAAAACTAGGAAAGAGATGCCTAGCTGAGAATGGAAGTGAGAAAAAGAGGGAAAAGAGAAGATATAACTTGAATACATGTTTTGGAATCCAAATTTTCTGAATTTCTCAAACCTAGTGCCTGTATCTCTTTGAGGTGAATAATACTGCCATTTGTCATATTGAATATGTTGGCAGGTTTCTGTGTGTGAAATTCCCTCCTATCAATGTAGTTTTACCTACCAATATTTATACCATTTTTCCATATCATCAATCCAATAAAATCCAAAATATACTTTCTTTGGATACTTTTTTCTCCCACTGTTGTAAGTATCATAAACTCTCTCATTTTATCCCTTTTTTTCAGAAAATCATTGATGCAGAGCATAAGTAAATCATTTGATTCACTTTAGTTTACTATTTCAACCTTCAATAAGGCTGTATAAAAAATAAGTTTGCATTTGTAGACAAAATCTGTTTTTATTCTTGAGGGAAAATCACCATCCTGTCAGCTTTTCTCCTCTTCAACCCGCTAGTTGGCTTTACTAAAGACTAATCCACAGGTATGATTTTACCAATGCGTAAACCAACCAATGCGTACCAACACTGAACTTTAGTTCTGTTGGCATTTTTGAAGTTTTCAGCAATTTAAATTTGGTCTCATACAAGTTTCTGAGCCTCCAGAAATTTTAAAAAGACAAATTATCTTCATATAAACTTAGAAGACAAATTTTAAAATGCTTATTTTTAAATTGTTATGCTTTATCACTCTTTTCTTGTATCCCAACACTTACACCTTATAATCACAGAGTTTAGGGTAAAGTTTACAGTCCATACAAGTATAGGAAATGTTCAGGATATTTCTTCAAACTACTCTTTATGACTATATATATACACATTTAACATAATTTTTATATATTTCATATATATTTAACATAATTTATACATATTTCTTTTTTAAATAGGAAATGATAACAGTTTGAAGAAATTAGGCAGACAGAAAAATTTGCAGGATATGCAAAGAAATTTGTCTACCTCTGGGACTTGAGGACAAAGCAGTTCATCAGTCTGTGCTTCTTAAGTTTTCACTCGCAGCTTTGTAGTTACCAAGGCAGAACTTTTTTTTCAGAGGGATCATTTGCCCTCTTCTTATCACAGGTCACAGGCTCACGACAATGAAAAAAAGAAAAAGACCTGCACCAGACATTTTCAAACAAGATCAGCATACTGAAACTAAGAGCGCGATCAAAAACATGTAAGACAAATGTCATAGGTAAAAGACAAAGGGCTAACAGGGCAGAAGTCACTCTACCAGGAAGGAACAAAGATGCAAAAAGGGCCACAGACTTTAACCGGGGCCACAGCCTTCAACCTTCATCACTCATCTTCCAGCATGGAGCTACAGGGAAAAAGCCTGTCTAAACTTTTGAGTACAAGCTAGCCAAACATGAGCCAGTTCTAACTAGAGACTTTTACTGTGCCTAAGTGGTCAGTGCAGCATCCCAAAATGACAAAGAGTAAATTCAGTGAGGATAGCTTTAAACCATGAACAGTGTGGAAGGGAGCAAAAATTTCACCAAAAAAAAAAAAAAAAGTCATAAAGCAAACCATATAGGGATATAGGGCATCAGGAAAAAGAGGGACCTCCAAAATGATAGAGTAGGGGTGCAAGTAGACCACTTCATGTTTATGTACATGAGGAAGTATAGCTGGAGAAACAAGGAGGAGAAACTAGAACAAATAGTCACAGATCTGCAACATCACTGGGTTAGTTTTGATATTGTGGGACAGTTCACACAAGTAGAGCAATTTATTACAGACCACCTAATCTGGATGAAAAAATAACCAAAGTTTTCCTTAAACAAAGGGACAAGCCCTGATGTGTAAAGGACAAGACAAGACAATGCCGCAAGAGGTGGTATCTCAGCCACTCCTGGAACAGTACAGAACAGTCACAGGAGGGGATCTGATGCCACCTCTTGGCTGGACCGGTGTCCGGTGTCTAAGCCAGTCCGGGGCTGCAGCCAACAATTCCAAACTGGGCTTAAAGGGGGTAGACCTGTTCTCTCTGTTTTGCTGTTGCTGCCCTCGTTGGTTCTGCACCAGGTGGAGCAGTGGAGCACCCTTGTCAGCAGACCTAACACAGAATCCAGGACTTCTGATCTCTCTCTTCCTTTCATTTCCCTTTCTTTTTCCCTTTTTCTCTATTTCTCTTAAAGTTATTAAGGAACGTTAGGCCTACTTGAATTTACTATAAAACCACACAGATTAGGTAAATATAACTGTGGGATGGACGATGCATGCAGGATAGACATTTTGTAGAAATCTCCTGGTAGCTGACCTCGAGTCTCATTTTACCTTAATCTAACTGAGGGCATCTGCAAATCTGGTCACTCCTCCCTCTCTTCACAGGTGAAACATGACAACAATTCATGAAAGCCTTTGTACCACAAGCCCTGATTCTCACAGGGACAAATTACCTCCCTGCCAGCTCCTGGAGGGATAAGAATGAGGAACCTAAGTTCACTGGCTATAGTTGGAAAGGTGCCAGCAGGTGGGGAGTTGCCTTTGGTCTTTGAGAACAGTTCAGGGTTGCCTCCATACCAGACACAGACTGAATTAGCTCTAGCCAACCCATTGCAGGAGACAAGTGCCCAACAGCTACCCTTGTGCTGTCTCTGAGAAAACATAGTTAATGAAGGTAAAAATGCAGTACAAGACAAGAAGAGCTTCCACCGTTATACCAGTAATAAAAGAGTAGACTAGAAAAATGTAGGACAGTTGCTGCATGGGCAGCTGATACAGTGACCGCAGGCAAAGATAAGGCTGAGGTTTTCAGTTTCTTCTTTGCCCCACATTTCTTTTGCAAAGTTTCTGAGGATGCTCTGATTACTGAAAAGGTTCAAGAATGAGAGCCACAAATGGATGTAAAATGACTCAGGGATTAATGGACTCTTAGGATCTCATCTTATCTGATGGACTGCATCCAAAGATCAGGAGAGCTAAATGTTCTGTCATCTTTGAAAGGTCTTAGAGTGCAGACAAGATCCCTGACAAATTGAAAAAGGAAAAGATGGTGCACTTGTTTTCAAAGATGGATGATCTAGTGAAACAAAGATCACTCAGTGTCATTTTTGATCCTGGAAAAAAACATGTAGTGATTCTTCCTTGAGCATATTTCTGACCATCTAGGGCAGAAGGGAACTGGAAACTGGTAACATGGATTGGCTATGGGTAAATCATACCTGATGAACTTGATTGCATGATAAAATGACTAGAGTGTGAACAAGGAGAGAGCAGTTAATGTTATTATTTCAGCTTCAGTGAGGTATTCAATGCTGTCTTCCACAACATTCTGATATCCAAATTGGGGTGATTAGAGTTTAGATGAATGGAAAACTAAGCGATTAAAAAGCTAATCAGATGCTGGAGCTCTCAAGGTCGTAGTGGATGGGTTGCACTCTACTTGGAGGCTGGTATCAAAGGAAGTACTGCAGGACTGTCTCCATGGACCTTTCCACTCTGATGTCTTCTTCATTTACCCCTGAGAAGCAATGGGCTCCTTGTTTCCCCTTCCAACCAGAATTTGTTAAACCTCACGTGCAATGCTATGTCCAGTTTTCCAGCACTCCAATCCCAAAAATAGATTGACAATTTCAAGAAAATTTGGTAGAGGGCCCCCAAAGACAGTCAAAGCTTGAGGACTTGCCATGTGAGGAAAGGCTGAGGGACCACGGCTGACTCACTCTGGAAAAAAAATGAACTCGAGGGCACCTAACAACAACCTCTCACTGTCTGCATTGAAGTCATTGGTAAGATGGAGCCAGCAGTCTGCATTGCAAGGAAACACAAGACAAGAAACATAAGTGAAATGAAGAGGTCCATACCAGACGTGAAGAAGAACTTTTTCCTCAAGAGGACAGTTGAGCAATGGAGCAGATTGCCCAGAGAGTCTCTGCATCCTCCATCAATGGAGATTTTCAAGATCTGACTGGCTAATGTTCTGATCAACCTGGCCTGACTATAGAGCTGATGATCCTGTGAGCAGAAGGTTAAATTGGAAACTTTCTGAGATCCCTTCCATCCTGAATTGCCCTATGACCCTATTGGCCTAAATGCAGGACAGCATACTCAGCTAGGTAATAAGATCAAATGGTGCACTAAGAAAACAGATATGAAGATTACCAACTTTCTATACAGCTGAATTAATCTTTTGGAGAGATTTATGCTTCTGAGAATACAAATATTCTATCTCAGCAATCATGGTGGAATGTGAATAATGAGATTATACAGGGATGTAACCAAGAACTCCGTGAGTTTAATCTGTGACTCTATCCTGAGAGCAAAATAATTTAAGATTCCTACATTGCATATACAACATTGACATTTGCTATATTTTTTCTTCAAGGCATGTTTAGAACATCTTTCTAGAGAGGAATGCATTCCATTAACAAAACATGAAAATGGTGATCGATAGATAACTGTGTACATTGATGTGACTGTAATTTATAGACAGTAGATCTCAGCTGAAACAGCATTTTGAGATCCAGATGAAAGTTTTATTCTTTTAAGAAACTGTTAAGACTGCAATTTACAGCAAAATGAGTGGTTACCAAGGTTGTTGAATTGCAAGTTCAGATATCTATACTGTAAAGACATTAGTGTAAATAGCAATTTCCTCCACTTTGCTTTCTGTTAGCAATAGAACTTCCTCTACCTGTGAAAATAATCTGCTGACACTTGCAAGAATCTTGTAATTTAAGCAGTTTGACCATTTAGGAGGCAGGAAATTACAGCAGCAAGCTTGTCCTGAAAAGGAAAGTATGCACTGCTATGCTCTTGCAGTGGTTTTCTACTAAGATGTTTCCATTCAAATCTAATGCATAATTAATTGCAGCATGTGATAAACCTTCCCAGGTTTAAGATAAGGTCTGTAATACTGAACAATAAACCAAACTTACTGGACCTCCAGAAGTCTTTTTAAAGTGCTTGTTTCACAGAAATTTAATTAGATTGATTAAGATTACTGAGATGTGCATATGAGAATCCCCTAAAGGTTTTTCCTTCTCAAGAGAGGTTTCTACAATAATTAAACTGTACCAGGACAGTCAGTTGGAACTTTTAATGGTCACCTCTGCCGACTAACGAGGGAGAGAAGAAAGCAGAAGATACAGCTTCTGAAAGCAACGCAAGCAGAAAAACACATTCTTTAAAATGAAGAGATGACCCAGGAAAAGATAAAAGGAACGCTGATTGAAGTACTGAAAATGTTGTTGAAATCTTCAATAGTAGGTATGTAAGCTCCGCATATATTAATTGGCCAGATTCTTGAAAACTTGTTTGATTTTACTAATGTGTCACAAATAAGCAAGTAAACAAACAAAAAATCATTAAACATTTTCCCAATATATTTATGAATTTAACTAGTGATTAAAAATCACAGAAAATCATATTAAGATCCAGAGATCTTCAACTTGATAAAAAATAGTTCTGGGATGTCTCAAGCCATTCATAAACCACTGATCTTTGAAATGATTTCTGTCTTAGAAATATTTACAAAGATAACTCACATTAATTCAGCTTTCAATTATGCTCAAGTCTATGGGATTCTGAGACTACATTATTCTCTGCAGAGAATGTGAGAAATAAAGTTTTCATTAAGATTTTGTCTAACTAATCTTTTCTAAAGGTAATTTACTTGTATACATATTTGTTTAGGCAGTCATTAAAAGTAGGTGGTTATCAGATTATTAATACACTTCATTATGGGCCAGTATCAGAATTAATGTGTGATTTAGGCAGTAGGACCTTCCATTTTCCCAAGGACATCTTTTAAAATCAATGTTGAGAAGGTGAAAACCAGTCCTCATTTAGTATATTAACAAAAATTGTGAGCTGTTTTATCTAAATTAACATTTCCTAAATTAGAAAGATTAATCATAACACTGGAATTTTTTGGTTATGTACTGATTATAAAAAAAAGAGACACTACTCAACCATGCTTAGCATTCAATATTATATCCTTAATCTATCCATTTTTCTTGGCCTGATGGATACCATGCTTTTCTGTAAGCATATATTAACACCGTATACCTTCTCTCTTATTATTCTAAATTTATCTTTGTGTAAGAAAAGATGATTATAATTGGATTAATATTGATAGCATGAAATAAAACTACTAAAGGAATAAGAATGATCTTTCAGTCAACAGCCTAAAGCAGTAGGAGTAGATTGCAAAAGCAATATTTTCAGTGTAATGTATCCTACTTAAAGGCATGTCAGTAGCATACATCTCCTTTAATGCGTGGCTATGAATATATCCCCCTTTATCCTTTCCAATTCCGGTTTCTTTCAACAGTAGCTAAAATCAGCCATATTTTCATGTTCTTGATTCTGGGTAAGAAAAAAGCCAGGACACCACAGCTTTTCACCACAGGCCAGTTGTTTTGTGGCATTGGTTATACTAGTTCCCAAATCTAAGCATAAAATGATTGCATTGAACTGTCTACAAAGCACATAACAGATTTTTTTTTTTCCCGGGGGGTGTCATTCTGATATCACAGAAGACTCATCAGTGTAGCAATAGGTTGCAAACCTAAAGTAATCACACAAGAAAATAATTTGTTGTCTTATTTTCCATCCATCTTGGACAGAAAAGCAAGTTATGAAATTCCTTTGCAATGTTGTTTCAGTACTAATAAATCATTTCAAGAGCCATGTTAAAAGGTAAATCACCAGGTGTATTGAACTAAAGAATACATAATCAACTTTGTGCCCTTCATAGCATATAGGAAAACTAATAATGAAATGAATGAAAAGTGTATTCTTTGTGTTAGCTTTTATTTATTTATGTTTGCAAATTCCAAACAGTAGGAGCCAAGTTTTTCATGTTGGTCTAGGCAGGCAAACTTTGTCATGGTCTTAAATTTGCTGGTAGGGCTGGAAAGTTTATTAAAGCTTTAAGTTAACAGATCTCATACTGTTTGTACTGAAACAAAACTTTGCAAGATTCTCTGGCTCTGAAGGCATTGTGTTTGGAAACCAGTTCACTATTTAATTAGCCTTGAATCTAGTTTAGCTGTACTAGCTACCTTTCATAGAGCTGTTTTTCTTCCTCTTTTGTTATCTACAACCAGGACAGAATGTATTACCAGCTTACTGAAATCAAGCAGCTTTTGTTCTGACAAACTTTGATAATGCAGTCAGGATGCAGTAGCCTGAACATGTACGAACTTTGGTTTGCCCTGCCCTGCATTGACTATGTGCGTGTAGGAGGTAATGATGATCAGTACACAGCATATAATGAACAACACAGTAAACAGTAGCCCACTTCCCAGTACACCTGCACACACCAGGGAAAGAAAATTAATCTTTTAGGATTCCATCCTTCCCAAAGAAAATTCATTACTGGATGTCTATGAGTCTTTCATTATGAGAAAAAGACTGAATTAGTTGTTTCCTAGTAATTTAAGCTAGTAAAAATTTTTAGATTTCTTTTATATCCTATCTTAAATCAAATCTTCTCTATCATGTATCTTTATTACCCACTGACACCCGTCAGTTCAAGTGGGCATTAATCACTAATATGAGCTATTTTACTGCTTCTAAGTTGTTATAGTTTGCCATACTCATATACAATATATTTACATTAACAGAGATTTCTGGTACCTGTACAACTGTTTTTGTGATTGTCTCCATTCTCCATCAAAAAGCAGCTCTTGATGTAACACAATTGTAATTATGTCCCAGACTGCTTTATTCTAATGTTTTAAAAGCTATTTTTCACCCCTTCTCTTGCTACCTTTTCCTTATACTCAGAGGAAGACAAAACTTCTCCGTCTTTTGAAAATGTGCCACCTCATATCCTCTCTGCCTTTTCAAAGGAGCAACACAGTACTTTTTTAGCAAGGAAAAACAAACAAACAAACACAAAAATATGGGAGGTGGGAGAAGAAAAAAAAAAAAAGAAAATAAAGCAAATAGCATGCTGCACTTAGTTATTTGAACACCTAAACTCTTGGCATCCACAAGATCCCATGGCAATGAGTTACAAATTTAATTAACCAAAAATCCCTTGTATTTGCTCTGGGCCTGTAATCTAACTTCACTGGATGTCCCTGATTCTTTTATTATGAGAAAGAGAATGAATTCCTAATGATTTTCACTAAGCTAGTCTAGATTTTTAGATGTGTCATATTTTCTCTAAGTCATATCTTCTCTATCCTAAACAGAAATTATTCAGTGTCTTTTTATCCATGTTGTCCTTGTCTGTACTTTGACAGGGGGGACAAAAAAAGAAAGGAGATCAGAACTACATTCATATTCAAAATGTGAAGGTACTGATTAAACACAGATAAAAGGGAAATAATTGTAATCATTGATGATAGGTAGACTGTGAGAAGGAAATTTACATAGGAGATAAGTGTTAAAGAACATTTATGTTGTGCAGTGTCCAAATGTTAAATAGCCCATTTTTAATGCATGAAAAATCCTACACAGAAAAAGTTGGAAATTTTATATTTATGAAATGACTTAAGAAAGTAATTGCATTGTTTTTTAAGTAATTACTTTCCTGTTTTTCAAGACATTATTCCTAATTTAATTTAGATAATTTGGTTTTATACGCGATGCTTGGCTTTTTTTTTTTTAACCTCATTTCAAGATGAAGAAAATTTTAAAAAAAATATTTATAATAAAAAGTCTATGCATTAACTGATAACATCTCAGAATTTGTATTTATTTTTATGATATTTTATAGTATCATTTGGATGTTATCAAAAAGTTGGCTTTTTGGATTTTTTTTTCTCCCTCAAGGTGTATCTAAGATGAATGATATGATTAAACAGTTGCTTGTATTCCTGACCAATATTCAATTTTTTTGAATCAGAGCACAGTCAGGTGCAATAAACTATAACCATAAGCTTGGCAATGTGTGATTTGTTTTTCTAAGGGGCTCAGCGCCAAAATTTTTTCACTCAATTGTTCTGCAACAACACGATTTTCAATAGAACTCAGCATATCATTACTCCCATTGTAATACTTATGGCCAAAGTTAGAAAAAACGCCCACAGCTACTGCAGAGAGGCATTTCAATAATCTGGCAAACAATAACATCCTGAAGAGCTGAAAATTGCAGTTGAAGACTTTGCAGTTGTTCTATTTTACACTTCATTGTTTGCAGTGAAATGAAAAATGTCATTTTCTCCTACATTCTCCTTTTGTTTAGCAAAATAGGCACTTCTCTTATTCACTCTGTTTCTAAAAGGAAGTGATAAGTAGGAGCATATGTATATGCATATTAACAAGATCATCAACTATATAACTGCTCAGCCTGCAAATTCAGTTATAATAAATTTTAAATATGTTTTTATTGAGCTGTTACTATTGTATAATTTACAAATAATTAAAAAGACTATGCTACTTTTTCAGAGGAACAGTAGAAGCACTAATGTAATGAAAGCTGCTTGGCATCAAGGCCATCTCAGTGAAAACTTAGAACAGGTAAAGGAAAGGTGTCAAGAAAATCATTTTTTGATGAAACATATTTTGGAAATTATCACTTAAGATCTCATCAGTTGCAAGATTTTTGTTTTAAGATCTTTAACTTTAATTTTTTTTTTTTTTTTAATTTTTACTTAGAATATATATAATTTTGCTAGCTCTCCGACTGTCTATGCCGTCCTTTAAAGCCAGTGTCTATATTCAATTGAGCCTGGCAAATCTCATAGTTTGGTGCAGATCTCAAAGACATTATTGAGACACTTTTCCCACAGAGGTGGCAAGACCTGCACAGAGTAATTAAATAAACTGTAAATGTTTACATCATTGACTTGCAGGTTACCTTATATCATGATTAAAAGAGTTCTCTTAGAAAATGTGTAATGTTGATGTAAATTCTTTCACTAGCACATTTTTCAGTCTAAAAGTGCTTTATCTCAATTCTCTTTGTGCATGGCAAGTTTATTCAGCGATTAATCAGAAAGCATTTATTAAAGAAACACTTTAATATTGTTTTAAATTCTTTTGTAATTTGAAACCACATTCATAAAAATTTCCATGTTAAAATGATAAATAAATGCATTCTATCAGTCTAACATTTTAACAATTAAAGCTAAAAATGCATGTAGATAATGTAGCTCATATGATCTTGCTCGTGTTTATTCCATGCTAACATCCAGTGAGAGACACTTGTACTTCACTATTCATAGTACAGAAAGAAAGAGCTATTTATACTTGGATATATGGCGCTAAACTGATTGTATAGTCCAGACTAAGCTCTATTTTGGATATTTCTCATGAGACCTTCTGACTTTGTGAGATCTCCATCTGTTAAATTCGTACTTTTTCAGTGTTCTGGATAAGAGCAGGATAAATTCATCATTCACAGGACAGTTATGCCCCACAGATGGATAATCTTCATGTCAAAGAGGAACCATGTTACTGGGACCTGAATTCAGAATTTTAAACTTTTATTGATTATCAGCAAAATGTCAATATTAATATGACTATTTCATACTTCATATCCATGATGCAGAAAGATCCAGTAGTAGCATATTGGCAGCATTCAGGAACTTACATTGTTTTGAACAGCCTTTAGATCAGATGGAATGCAATACTTCCAATGTTACTTTACAGTATCGTGTTCTGTGCTTCACAAACATCATTTTTAAAGATTCTTTCAACTTCAGTTTCCACGTATAGAAAGATTATAAAACACGTGTAAATACTTAATTATTTATGTAATCATAACAAAACTGTATTATATAAAGTTTGAATGAGATTAAAAATAAAATATATGCTTCTATTAGCTCTAAACACAAGCTATTAAATGTAAGTAATGTAGAAAAAAATCCGGAGAGATTCCAGAATGTTGTACTGTTCTTACATACAAAGTTATTTAGAACCATAGAATTACTAAAGTTGGAAAAGACCTCCAAGATCATCCAGTCCAACCGCCGACCTATCACCAATTTTTCCCACTGAGCTATGTCTCTCAGCACAACATCTAAACATTTTCTTAACACCTCCAAGGACAGTGACTCAACTACCTCCCTGGGCAGCTCATTCAAGCACCTGACCACTCTCAGAAAAGTTTTTCCTAATGCCCAACCTGAATCTCCTGTGGAGCAACTTAAAACCATTCCCTTTAGTCCTAGAACTAGTTATGCAGAATAAGAGGCTGACACCCCTATCTTCACAACATCCCTTCAGGTCGTTGTAGAGAGTGATAAGGTCTCTCCCCTGAGCCTCTTTTTCTCAAATTAAACAATCCCAGCTACCTCAGCTGCTCCTCATAAGACTTATATTCCAGACCCCTCATCAGATCTCCAGACCCCTCATCAGATACATTTGCCTTCTTTGGACGCTCTCCAGGGCCTCAGTGTCAATCTTGTAGTGAAGGGCCCAAAACTGAATACAGTATTTAATGGCAACAGAAAAAAAATTACGAAGTTACAGTAGTAACTTACAAATACAGTGCTCTTACACCTACTGCGCATGTTCTTGGTTTGCCGGAAAACAACCACGGAGATCTGCTGATCAAGCAATTATTTGCTGGAAAAAAGGTTTACAGAAAATGGAAAGCTATAAAATAAAAAGAGATGTGATCTTATTTGTGTCTTGAATTCTTAGCTGCCACTTAGAGCATAAACAAATTAACAGTCAACAAAGTAGTTTTATATATTGTTCAGACATTACTTCCACATAAGGTTCTTTCAGTTACAAAAATCAATTTACTTTCTTGTACTTCAGCTCTCCAGAGATTCATAGGTGTGACACAATCTATATTTCCTGTTTTCAATAAGAATATTAATAATGTGCACGAAGTGTTAACGAAGGATGACTGAAAAATGTTAATGGAGTATATATAATGAGGAAATGAAAGCTTAATTACAGACAGAAGCAAGAATTTACATTTCCATTATATACGTAGTATTTCTGCTGTATACATATGTTTCTTTTTTTTTCTTTTCAGTTAAAAATGAGAATTTCTATTTAGTAAAAATTAAAAAATGGAACAAAAAGTAAAGGTCACGAAACAATGAGACTAGAATAACATACAGCTTAACTCCATTTCTCAAGACCATGTTGTGATCTTTACTTCTTTCTGATACCTGTTCACTGAATTTTAAATTAACTGATGTGTTCATTCTTGATCCTTATAGTTCTAATGCAAGTAAAATTAAAAAAAAAAAATAGGTATCATTTGGAAGACTAAGATTTATTCCTTTTTCATACACATTTTTTTCTAAATATGGAAAAGTAAATAATTTAGTCCAATAATTTAGAACTAGTTAATATATACTTCTAGCTGCAATTAAGATAATTGTTTGTTGCTGCTATTTTTAAAAATATGTATTTTTTTACTGTTTTCGTTAAAAAAGTAGGATATCCCCATTTCTCCCTTTTTACCACTGCACAGCTAGTGCTGCAGGCACTAGAGCCCTTTCTTATCTTCATTATTAGCTTTAGCAGATGCACAGGGAATATTTGATTGCAAGGTGATTCCCTCCCCCATTTCCCATACCATAATACCTAACACTCTCTAAAGCTTTTCACCTGGTTACAGACTATTGAACTTGAAGAGGAAGGGAAATCACTTTTCAACACCAAATATTTTCTTCATTAGGGGAAAAATAAAGACATTGTGAAACATAGCTTACAGTGAGCCACTGTCTCACAGGTTACTGTATACCCCTTAAGAATGGGAGCTCTGCTTCTGAATCCTCTCTTCAGTATTTTTTTTTTTACAAAATGAAGCATTCCAGTAGGAAAACTTCATTGTAGGAAACCTTGCTTGTCAAAAGAAAACTAGGATTCTACCATTCATCTTAATCCTCCCCCCTGTCCCTTATTAATGGCAAATTGGAGATTTATTTTTCCAAGTCACACATAGTTTTCAGATGTCTAATTTATTTCACAAATCCATTATCTTCTCTGACTGTTTTTTTAGCATTCCAATGCTAAAAATGCAGTGCTCTGATCCATCTTGGTCACTGGGGTGACTCATTTTCTCATTTTATTGAATATAACAATGTACCACGGCCAATTTTATGTACAGCAGGACTCTGACAGTAAGTATAGAAGAAAATACTTTTGAAGTGTCATATCTTATCTAAATAGTTATTTTTCTACACAAATAAATGCTGCTAGGACTTAAAAGGCATTTTAGTATCTTTGCTAACAAAGCTATACTCCTACAATGCATTTTTGTTTGTTTGTTTGTTAGTTTGTTTGTTTCTTTTTGCTTCAGGTGGATAAGAGGACTCAAAAAATACCAACTATTTGATCTATGCATTTTTGTCATCAGTATTCTAATAAATTGAAAAATAACCCTGAATGTATTTTGATTTTGATGAAAAAAATATTTATTTGTGCTGACAGCCATAACTATATTTCATGCATAAAGCAATGACATTTACCTTACTTAGACTGAGATGTTCTGCTCTGAACACTCTGATGAAAAAATGAGAGTATTCATAACAGAAAGCTTGACTGATTGTTAAATACAAAGATTATCACCCATACCATGAAGGGATGGTTTCTCTTCTGAAGTCTCAGGATCATTTTTATTTTATTAACAGTTTAATTCACTGACATCTTGGGGCATCTTGAAAGTTTGATTCTATCAATACCACTTTCACGCAGTTTTGATCAGAAAAGTATATATCAAACCATGAAATTGCTGCTGATAAAACAAAACAAAAAAATCACTACCACAACAAAACTCCATCAGCTCATAACTTTATTATTCAAGCTTACTATTTTACAAATAAAAGGAGATTGAAAGAAAAGCTTTGCTTAGATGATTCAGTATCTAAACAGGGGCTATAATAAAGGGGACAGACACTTCAGCAGGGTCTGTTGTGACAGGGCAAGGGGAAATGGTTTCAAACTAAAAAAGGGGAGTTTAAGACTGGATATAAGGGAGAAGATTTTTGTAATAGGAGTGGTGAGACACTGGAACAGGCAGCCCAAAGATGTGGTGGATGCCTTGTCACTGTAGACACTCAAGGTCAGGCTGGCCCAGGCACTGAGCAACTTGATCTAGCTGTGGATGTCCTGTTCACTGCAGGGGAGCTGGACATTGATGGCCTTTTAAGGTCCATTCTAACACAAGTGATTCTATGACTCTACACAGGTTTCTTTTCTGCCTTCTGCTTACATAGTAAGAAATAAAAAATTTGAAATAATGTTTCTTTTCCTGCATTAATCCTAGTATCCCAATAAAAATGAATAAGATTACAATATACATAGACAGGTTCAAATCAAAGGTCCAGGATGCTTGGCAAGGTGTTTCTCCAGGAAGAAATTCTGCTCTGATGTGCTAATCATGAAATGAATTATTCATAAGATCTGTGTCACTCAGGACATAACAGCATTTGCTGAGTGGATGATTTAGTGTACTTTCATTTATTTTGCTTACTAAATTGGGAATAAAAAAAAGAAAGAAAATTAAATTATCGTGTTTATCTTTGGCAAGCAATGATAATATTTACACTATCCCAAGTAGGCTCCTTACTGCTTTTAACTGTTTACTACATTGAATAGGGAAGGATATGTGTGCAGAAGCACAAAGTAGAAAAAAATGTGTAATTCTTTTCTGAACCTTGTTTACTACTACACAGATTAGCTAATTGTATTGAAAGAAAACACACAGGCAGTTATTGAAAGTAGGATTATTACAATTGTCATTGTGTTGTTCTCCTATCATATGCATATGTTTAGCTGCATTTTGCTTCTATTCATTATGATAAGTTTTCAGAGAAAATATTTGCCCTGTGTTAATTCTCAGCTTGGCATGACGATTCATAACATGAAAGTCTACAGAGGTTGTGTGTGTTGACTGACCCATGAGGGTACAAAAGTGAAAGAAAACACTTCACAAACAACCTGCATAACTAAGAAAGAGACCTTTATGTGTCCAAAGCATAGTTAACTGATAGTGCATCCAAAGGAGGGTGAAGAGATGTCTGAGGAGCCTGAAGAGATTACAGCAGGTAACTACTCCAGTACACTCCAGAACTGCTGGGGATAGTACTTGCAAACAGGTTTGTATGGGGCATTTTTTTTCATCACTACCAAACCTTAGCCCAACTCAAGTCTGTATTAGGAACTTCTACACATCTGAATATAAACATACCCAGACATTCCTTATGAACTAGGCTGGTGATTGTTTTATTCCAGTTCTCATCTGTACTTATCAATTCTTGTTGGACTGAATCTCTATTGCAGCCCTGATTAGAACCAGAGCATTAACATCAACCTCATCATAGAAATGGTAGCATAAACCTAGTCTGAACATGGCCTCATGTAGTGTGCTGACACTAGACCTCTAATTAGGGAGATGGCCTCTTTTGGTCTCCAGCATTGTTTTGCGTTGCAGGAATCACGTACAGCTCTAGAATTACTTGGCTAACATCACTTTTAGTGCTGCAGGGGAACTGTTAGGTCAGGGCTTGAATGATGCTTGAGCACCTTTCAGCATTCCCCACCTGGGAAGAAGAGAGAATGGGAAAGCTTATATTCCAAAGTTACAATAGCAAAGCAGGGCATTATTCTTCTGGCATGTTAATGTAAAATATTTGTAGGGAAAAAAATATATATATGTGTGTGTGTGTGTATATATATATATATGTATGTATATATATGTATGTATATATGTATATATATATTCAGTACAATCTGGAATGTTGAGAATAAAAGTAGATTTTTTTCTGTTAATTATCTGCTGAGGAGAATTACATAAATTTTATTGAAGCACAGTATGTTTAAGACCTAATAAAGAAGTGCAAGAAGAAGTAACTTTTCCTTCATGTTTGTTTTTTAGTTTCTGGGAGGGAGGGGAAAATGGTCTCAGGAAGCAGGGTGGATGGGAACAGATAGAGCCATATCACATTTCCTTTAGGAGTGTCTGCAGACAAGGGATGTACTGGGTGTGTATCTGCAACCCCAGAGGGCCTGGGGTCAGGGAGGGAGTGCACTTAACTGTGTACGGCATTAGACCTTCAGATTAGTTATGAGAGTGCTTAGAAATTTCTAGGTATCATTTAATATTTCATAATGTCTGGTCTTGTGGTTTATCTGTTGTACTACTGATATTGATCCTGGATGTGTAGTTATATTTTGATAGTTAACTGAATGTCATTATCAAACCAACAAACCTCTTCAGTTCTGATTTAGTTTAAACTATACAAACTGAACAGTTTTTCTCTGTGACAGTTGCTGTCTACACTAACATAAAGCATTCTGAGATTATCTCACTAAAACACTGAAGTTTTTAGTCTGGAACAGAGGAAATCCTCATGGACATAAAAGGAGTTTCTTGGAGTTCTTGCAGAGATCCATGGATACAGCAAAAAAGCACTCATAAATTATGGTGAAGAACCAACTAGCACTTACTGACAAACAGCACAATTATGAGAAGTTTAGTTGAAGAACAGCACCCACAAATATCCTGTAGCACCCTTCTTTTGTTTCTACAAAACAGATACTTCTGAAGTTATTACAGCAATAATTGTAAATGTGAGAGTTCTTTGTTTTATTCTTGATTACACGAATATCATTGTGATGTCTGCAATTATTTTCCCAAATAAACCATGTGGTAGTCCAGTTTGGTCTGAAGTGTTTTTTGGCCTGAGATTTTGAGTTTGCTTTTTTTTGTTAAAAAAAAAAAAAAAAAAAAAAAAAAAGGAGTGGGAGGAACAAACTTCTGTTCATTACAAACAGGGTCCTTGGTGCTGAGATGTTTTTTGCCCAGGAGGCAGATTGTTGTATATAGCAATAAATAGCTAACACCTTTCATAGCATACATGTATTATATATGGATTTATACTTCCTATTTCCTACATCCAAGTAAGCTTCAACACTGCTTTACAGAAGTAATTTTCTTCTGGTTGTGCCCAGAACATCTCCTGCTAACTTCATTTGAGTGCTGAAGTCAGGGCTGTACACAGCAATGTTAAATCATTTATATTCAGACCTAATGTTCCATCTAAGTAGAAATGTTTTATACAGGGAAGAAAAAAAAAAAAGAAAAAAAAAAAAAAAAGCAGCTGTAAATTAAAGGATTAGACTACTGTTAACTCTGAACCACTGATTTTGTTTTTGTTGTTGTTGTTGTTGTTGTTGTAGTTCTTTTTGTACAATTTGTGCCATGGGAAAAAACTA
The DNA here is from genome assembly GCF_905368555.1 of Meleagris gallopavo. Lineage (NCBI taxonomy): Eukaryota > Metazoa > Chordata > Aves > Galliformes > Phasianidae > Meleagris > Meleagris gallopavo. Next base: position 40,808,905 of record NC_139406.1, read on the forward strand.
TGGCACTTTTTCTAATAGCCACGGAGAAATTAAAAGTAGTTTAACCACTACTCCCCCAATGAGCAATACATTTCCTAGCAGGCTATACCTTTAATTTTCTAGTAAGACAAACATGATTTTAAATAATTTAGTCTTAAAATAGGCAATGTGGAAATCACTAAAGGTGGAAAGCGATTCCTTGCAGCAAATGTTAGACAAGTTAAGTGACAGTTAATGGCTAAATCATTTTAAAATCTTATGAAGATAAGTTAGTATCTAAGATAATTAAAACAAAAACAAAAAACAAAAACAAAAAAAACACAGTTTGACATATAAATAGAATCTTTGGCCAACCTGTGTAAAGGAAAACCATAAAAAACTAAACACTTTCAAATCAGACAGATGTTTTGGCCTAAAAGTGACATATTCAAAACATAGAAACTCAAAACTTAAGCCAATAGATAATTAAAACCCTCACATTTCAAAGGGTACCCAAGTGATTATTTTCATTTACCCTCTTTTGTCCCTTTTCAGTCTTTCAGCTTATTCAAATTTGGTATTTACAAATCTTTGCTCATTCTGTACACCATTGTTTTCAGTGTAATCTATGCACTGAAAACTCTATTCAGCTGATTCTTTATAGTTGCATATTCTGCTTAGAAAAGACTAGTAAGAATTTCCAAGAGTGAATTTAATCAATTAGAATGAGATTTTACCAATCTGAGACAAGGCTGGATTAGGAAGTTAGAGTAGGAATTTCTAGCTAAAAAATACCAAAAGCTCAGGCCAAAACAAAATGGGGACAAAATTCAATGAAAATATTTCCTGTCTTTTTTTTTTTAAAAAAAAAAAAACAACAACACAATGAACCCTGTCTTCATGGAAATGGCTGAATATTTGCCTGCTGATGAGATGCAGCAAATGAATTCCTAATTTTACTTTGCTTGTGTGTATATCCTTTGTTTTACCTATTAAATTGTCTTGACCTTGACCCATGAATTCTTAGTTTTATCTTTCTGATCATTTTTCCCCATCTCACTGTGGGAGAGTGAGCAGGCAGCTGTGTGATGCTCAGCTGTCTACTGGGGTTAAACCACAAAATTCACTCTCACTTACATACGCTCACTGATTTAAATTACATAAGCTATTATGGACAATTCCACTGACTCCATTAATGATATTTTCTTTGGAAAATGACTACTTTGCAGTGAGTTTGTCTCCTCTTTGCTTTAAACCTACATAGTATTTGTGTGGACAGATTTTACACTTAATACTGCAAATTAGGAAAATGCAAATGGCAAACTACAGCAGATAAAATTCTGGGGTTTGAATCCTCACAGAAAGCACTGATTAACAATAAATGATGAGTTTACTGAGGCTTACCCAATGTTCTTCTTATTAGAATGCTTTCTCTGTAAAAGGATAACAAATGCTTCAATATTTTTTGTATTACCTACAACCTTTTGTTAGGCTGTTGCAATGATGTAAAAACAATTTGTCTGTTTTTCTTTCAGCTTGTAAAAGCTGTTCGATTTTTGTTGCCTGATAGGTTTGCTGGCTGAAATCAGGTTGAGAGACGAGAATATTTGCTGAGTGCATGTTGTGAAAGAATCTTTTCCCAGGGATCTCATTCCTTTCCTTTGACTATTTTTGTATTATTTTACCCATTTCAAAGCATTCTAGAGCAGAGAATATCAGGAGAACATTTTACCAAAACACTTCAAGTCTTGTCTGTGTTTTCTAAGTTGATCTCTTTTTCCCTTGCAGGCATATCTAACATAAAACATTTCCTCCCATACAAGGCAACTTGATAAAAAATAGAAGAAATCTCCTTTGGCTTTTTTTACTATTTTTTTTAAAATAAAAGTTTCTTTGGTATAAACTAAAGATGTTAGCAAGAATGATCTCCAAGTAATACTTCTACAGCTCAATTAGAAATCAGATAATTAGGATTTCAGTTGTGGTTTTTCTTTAATATAGCTCTTCTCTATAAATCTTATAGCATCTTACTTAGCAGAGGTAAGTACTAACAGAGCAGTACTTTAAATAAAATTTTTAATCTCTGGGCTGGTCCACAGAAGATATTTCAAGTCTCAAGAATGGAGACAAAATCCTAATTTTGATTCACATTGTTGAATCAAGACAGCTCTTACATACAATCAATTTACTCTGCTATTCAGCACAAGGAAATATATGATTTCCCTTGGCCAACTGACCAGCTGTTCTTGTACAATGACAAAGCATGATACACTGTGGACAAAGCTATGTTAACATTTCATTATACCCATCTTTCTCTGTAGTTAGTTTAGCATCATGAATCAACTTCTTAGATGTAGCTAGTAACCTGGGACAATGAATTGCAACCTCATTTTGAAATAAGCATTTTAAATGCCCATGGTGGGCTCTCTTAGTGGCTCAGAAAACAACAACAAAAACCAAATAACTTCATGGAAAAAAATAAATAAATTCCTTTGTATGAATTGCACTCTCAGATTGTAAAAGTATGAGAAAGGTGAGTTATTGTTGTTTCCTGTAGGTTCAGAAGAAGATCTCAAGGAGAGACTTCAAAATGACTCCTGCTATGAAGAATAAATGGGGAAACTTCTGTTTTATTTTTTGAGAGCACAGTGCTCTTAGCAAATCTTTCTGAAATTATGAAGCATAAGTTCAAATTCACTGCTGGCTTTCATGATGAATTATGTAACCAGTTGTACATGGAAATTAAAATTTGTCTCTGGCTTTAAATAGGTTATACAAAGTTTTAAAGAGGCAAAAAATTTTGACAGGGAGTGAATGTACTACAGGGAGTGAGTCTACTGAGTCCAAATAAAGGATAACTATTCAAATAAGACAATGACATACTTGATAAAAATCTCCATAAAAGTCAGTCACTTCATATATGTGGTGCAAGGATAATGTCACGCTTCACCACTCTTTCTGGAATCCAAACAAATTCTGAAATGAGGGTGCAACTTTTTTTTTTTTTTTTTTTTTTTTTTAAGAAAACACGGTATGTGGTACAAGGAGATATACTCTTTACCTACAGTCTTTAATGGATGTGTAGGAGTTAATCTGTGAGTTTTCCTAATAAAAGGAATGCCTCGCTGTAGATTCATATGAGGTCATCTTGATCTGCTTTCAGAATAATTAAATGCATTTGACACAGAGCTTTAAAATAGATTTTATCATAATGGCTTTCTGTTTTCTGAAAACATGCTAGTTATCACTATTCATACTGGATACTTCGGAGGTCAATGTTAAGAAGCTGGGGGGAGTCTAATTACAAATCATCTTGCATAGCCTTCTTTGAAAATTGGAAGCATTTTCACTACAGGAAGGCTTGTTGTTCTTGTATTGATTTAATAAAGTAGCATGCTTTATTAATACAACATGTTACCCGTATCTATGCTCTTTGTAATGATAGTTTGACGTTAATAGAACTTGTATGTTAGTGCTGGTTCAGTTCTGCCAGTTGCTATTATTATGTTGTTGTAGTCATTTATTCAGACAAGCAATACTCATCTCTCTCACTTGAGGAGCAGAAACACTCAGAACACTAAGCATCTTTTAAAACACCAATCCTGGGGATATGCACTGGTTTTGAATTCAGTCATCGTTACAGAGGGCAGAAAGAGTAAATCTGGATCTCAAAGATTGACATTGCAATTCTTACTGGGTCTATAAGTTGGGATGGAAAATGAGCACAGAGCTCAGTGAATATGAGTTGTTAGAGCTAACTGGAATCAGACAGTGAAAGTAGGCCTTACAACAGAGTATACAACCAGACATATGGTATGTGCTTATCAGAACCAGAAAGGAAAGGCAAAACATGATGACTCCAGTTAAAACAAAACAAAACAAAACAAAACAAAAAAAGGTAAATTGTTGTGTAAGAATAAGAGACTTAAAAAATTCCTTATTTTGACTTTCCAAAGCTTACAAAAATCATACATGATATTCTGATAATCAAACATGAAAAAGATTAAACTTTAACATCTCTTGTGAATGTGAGTAGAAAACTGGTGAGGCAAACCTCTTCTAAAACATAATTATCAATAATTTTTATCAACATGGGAGTATTTATTGAATGGAATTCCACCAGAATATATTTTAGACTAAGTGCTAGTCTTTAATGACATAGTTAATGAAAAACAGAATGGATATTATTGAACTTCCTGATAAAAAGAAAATCTTGGAGGGACTGCAAGGACATGAGATGACAGAATCCATCTTTTAAATAAGCCCAGATGAGCTGAAATATAGAAAAAGACAATAGGAATGCTGTTGTGCCTATGCGGGAAAAACAAGCTGCAGAAATACGGGAAAGAAAACAATGGTAAAACTGTAAGAAGTTGTCTGGCGCTATATATTGGATATCACTGAACTTAAAACAATATGATTTTACTACTAAAAACGTGTGCACCATATTGGGATGTATTAGTTTCAGTATATCCGACTTTTCTCAAATAAGGTAAGAATTAGTTTGAGTATTTCACTCAGTTTTGACCACTGTACTTCAATTAATGCGTAAGTCAGTTTCAGAAAACCTAAAAGAGAGCACTGAGTATAATTACAAGATTTCAAATTTCAATTTGGTAACATGTTGACAATTAAGATTGGTTTGGCTTTCACTTACTATAAAAGTTAACTGGAAATTCCTTGAATAATACCTTTGACAAAACAAGGAAAAATTGGTTTAAATTACAAGGAAGATGCAAGTTAGATTTTGCATGTTTTTATGGAAAAGAGCCTAAAGCACTGCATTTGATCTTTGTTGTTTGAGAAAGGTAGAGAGTGTCCAGATCTGGAAATCCTTACAAAGAGGCAAAATAATTACTTGTAGATCAAGTTATTGTTACAATTGACTTCGGTTTCTTTTCTTCTCTAAAAGAATGATCTTTTCCAGATTATTTTGCTATTTAGCAAAGTGTTAGAAATAAGGAACTGTTGCTAAGAAAATAGAATCAGCCACAAGGAAGCAATGAAGGTCCAGGAAGGAATAACTGCTTATTATATGTATGTAGGCAAATAGACCGTATCTGGCAAGATGCCATATGGAATGAATAGCTAAAATAAAAACAGAGGAAGTCTTTTATGAGTTAAAGTATTAGTGAAACTGGAACAAATACTAAGCAACAATTGAAAACCATGGAGCGTATAAGGAAGACAGGTATTTGATCCACTTTAATGGAAAACCAAAGAGAAAGTTTTTTCTTGAGAAGGAGAGAGATTACTTTCTCTTTTCTCTTTTATTTCTTCTTCAATTATGAAATAGATTTGCAGAAAACTGCCATAGTGCCTCTACATACATAGTATTATATTTTTCTTACTTTGGACTTAGGTAAATTTGTATTCGGGTGTATTTCTTCATTTATTTGTGTAGCTTAACACAAAGGTAGGTGATTTATGGCTTTGAAAGGAAGAGGATTCTGTATATAAAACAAGCAAGGATATTCGCTGTCGCAAGTTTGTAAGACAGGAATGTTAAAGAAAGAATATTTGGAATAAGAGAACTCCCTGTTTTATTTTGAAACAACATGAATGTGCAATACTAACCTCTCTTAAAAGTAGTTTCATTTAGAATTTTTCTGTGAAAGTATTAGTATATTGAGCACGAAATATTTGCTTCCAGACATCTTTCTTTCACTTAGTATTCACTGATGCTTAAAAAGAGCTCTAACAAAGAACTTATGGCTGGTCTTATTCTCTTATTTCCGAAAAAAGACAAAAAGAAAGCCTCATGTTGAGTGGCACCATGTCCTGCCTCAGGCTTTTGACTCTAGAGTCTCTGTCCCTTGCTCCTCATCTTCTCAAAGCTATGCAGTTCTTCATATAAGCTTCTCATAAAGTCTTTCTGCACATTTCTCATAGTCTATTTGAGAGTAACTGGAACAGTTTTCCTTTCTCCTTATTTATATTTTTTGCAATTGATTACAAAAGTATGCAAAGAGGTTATCCAGCCTTTTCTCCTCATTTTATAATAAAGTCTTTTAATGTCTTATTTCCTTGGAAGAAAATGCATTTCAGCTCTGGGGACCCATAAATGTTCACAATATCTGAAAGTAAAGAATGTGAATATGGAGGAGGAAGGATAAAGCTCTCTATCCCTTTTCCTCATTCATAAAGTTCCTACAGAAGTGAAAATATTAGTAACATCTATTTTAAAGGTCAAGTTGGATCGTGGAAAGGGCTCTCTGAGGAATAGATAAAATGCATGTATAACTGTTAGGCAGAAAATGATAGAATGACTAGAGGAAGTGAATATTACAAGGAGGAAAGCACAAGATAATTGTATCTGTAGTATGACTGCTACTAGGAAGTTCTTTTGATTTCCTAAGCAAAAGAGAAATAGAGTTTCAGGATCCGAGGATCAACACATCAAAAGCACTGTTTGAATTACTATGAGAAAGAACTTAAAAACCATTATCCTTTAGAGAAAACAGAAGGTTTGTCTGTTCATTTGAACAACCTAATTGGTTGAAATAGATTTGATAGTTTGGGGAAGCACTGAAACTCTGTTTGAAAGGAGTAGTTTTCATTCCAATGAACACAAACTAGCTCAAAGCAGTCTAGAAGCTAGTACAGAGGAATAATACACAAAACAGCAGTAAGGAAGAAAGGAACAGATGAAAAAGAAAAGAAAGCAAGAGATTAAAATGAAAGCTGAGTTTTTAAAAAGCCACTACAGTGCAGATAATAAATATTTACTTCATCCTGGCATCAAAAGACTTCTGGTAGCTTTCCTCTGAATTTGGAATGAAATGAATTACAAGAATGATATTCTGAATACCTTTAGCCAATAAACTACTTTAAAAAAAAAAAAACAAAAACGAAAACAAAGACAACATTCAATTAGAGCTTCAGTTGAGAACAATTTTATTTTTATTTTAATGAATTATAAACAATGGTTATGAAAATAATCTTCCCGTGCATTATTTTTATATGTTTAATCAAGCACTGTAAAAGACCTAAGCAAAAGTTAGTGCTCATAACCACATTTAAGACAGCCATAATATCTAAGACATCTAAAATATCTCCTAAAGTATCTTCTAAAAATTGTGGTTTAATAAATTAAAATTTGCATAACAAAAGGCAACAACATAATTGTATTTCAACAGAATCTATAGTTTTCATAGGATGTACATTTGTCTGCTTTTAATGAATATGTTGAGTGATTTGCATAAAAGAATACCAAAGAAGGGAAGTAAATGGATGAGGTGCCCAAGACATCTTTAATGCAAGATTATTTTCCAGTTTTGTTTCAAAGACCATTTAAAGCACTGGATTTTTCTTTTTAGCTTAGTAATTAGTAGAAGGATTTTGGCATGGATGCAAACAGGTGTGTTTGAACACTTACACTGCCAATATAAACACTGCATACCTTTTTTAAGGTGAAAGTGCCTTAAGAACAACAGCACCTGTGAAGATGAAAATGTAAATGTAAACAGCATTGGTGGATTGCATATGTAAAACAGTCTGTGAGGATATCACTCTGAAGAGTAAAATGACCAGCAGCCATGTTAGAGAGTGGCCAGATATTTACCATATAGATCACCAGGAAGCAGGCTTAAAACAAGTGCAATGGAAGCATGACGATTTGCAAGAGGTAGGGAGACAACCTGGGCAAGTCAGGAATGTGGGCACACCAGGCTGAGCACTGCCTGAAGGCACCCAGCTGGCATCGACACCTCCACTCTCATAGAACGAATGCAGGGACTAGCTCTGCCTGCTGTTTGTAGGTGTTTATTAATATTTCGTAATGTTGGTCTCCTGGTTTATCTGTTGTACTTCTGGCATTGATTCTGCATAGTTTGCTGGCTGCAGAATAATTACATGTTACTAGTAAATCAATAAATCTCTTCAAGTATAATTTTGTTCGAAATATGAAATAAGAACATTTTATTTATTTATTTATTTATTTATTTTTCCCTATTAAGTCCAGGGTTCCAATTAGTGACAGTACATGGCTAGACATTAAATAAAAACCTGGAACAAGTCTGGTCGCTGTTTTTCAAGTGTTAAAGAGGTTGTTTTTTAATTTTTTTTTAAATTGCTTTGCAATTTGTGAGATCTTCTAAGAAGATGTGAGATTGTAAGTTAAAAAAAAAAAACAACTCTTTCTTTGCTGAATCAGTATGTTTTTATGTTGCTTTCCATTTTCCAATATATCAGTGTTTTAAGGATATTAGAATGACATAAATATATTTCATATTTGCTTCTACAAAAATAAATAACATTAAGTTGAATTCTTTAAGCAAAGTGCCAAAAGTCAATGAACGCCTCAGAATGTGGATTAAACTTCATGCTGCATAATGAACTTGCATTAGCACATGCATTTCCTTAAGAATTTATTATCAATGTTTATACTAAGAGTAAAACTTTAATAGATTAATCTAGCCAAAATTTGCACATATATGTCTAAACATGAGGTTCACAACTGTGCATTCATTTAGTAGAGATGGATTCCTGTTGAACTGAACAGCTATGGGAAGAAACTAACTTTTTGCATGATTCTTAGTCATGACAAAGTATATTGTTAGTTAATATCATATAACTTCTTATTTGCTTCAATGAGTGGTGATTCCATGCTAATGGACAACTAAACTCCACTCACACTCCCACTGAAAGAGACAAGGTGAGAAAATATAATAAAAAGGGCTCAGAAAAGGGCTTGGGGGTTGAGATAAGGAGAGGGGTATCATTCACCAATTACAACCACAGGCAAAACAGACTCAGCATAGGGAGATAAATATAATTTATTCCCTCTTACAACGGACTAGAGCAGTGAAAAAATAAGACCTAACTAAAAACTTTTTCTTTGCAATCTAGCCTCTTCTACTTCTTCCTCCCAAGGGGTACAGGGGAATGAAGAATCTGAGTGTGGTCAGTCCATAACACCTTGCTGCTCCTTCATGGTCATTCTCTGTCTCTGCTCTACGTGGCTCCTTCCCACAGTGTGCCATCCTTCCTGATCCTGTGTGGCTTTCCCACAGGCTGCAACTCTCCCAGTATGGCTATGTAACATGGGGCCCATCTTTCATGCACTGCTCCATAAGGACCCCAAGGGGCTGTGCCTCCTTCAGGGCTCATCAATCGCTGCCCCGTGGGCTTCTCTATGGCTGTATGGGCAAATCTGTTCCGCATTGTGCCCACAGGCTGCAGGGGGATGGCCTGCTCCTCTGTGGGCCTCTTCTGGGCTGCAAGGAGCGGTGTGTCATGAAGGACACACAGGAGGACCAACACAGGAGCATGTTCCTGTCAGAAAATGCAGTAATTTGTAATTGATATCCATGTCTTTATGTTGATCTATGTGCTTTTTTGTCCCATTTTCTCACCATTCTCTTGAAAAGTTGTACTAAGAGAGTGGGTAGGGGTCCAGCAGTCAGCTAACATCAGCTCAACACATATTCTTATATCCTTTCTTTGGATAAGGAAATACCTAACAGTGCTTGTCTTCAGATTGCGAAATGGTCATCTCGCACAGATGCCAAATAAATTTGCAGAAAGAAAAAAAAAAAAGAAAAAAAAATGTTTGTGTATTTATTTTAATTCATAAATACTGGATTTTATCTGTTAGCTAAACAATTAAAATATTGCCTCTTTTGTCTATTTGAGATTGATCTTATGTATTTAGTGTGATACGCTGTATCATAAGCATGAGAGTTATACACATTTGAATTTACAAGGCAAAATAAAATATTCTTCAAATATTCAAAATCTACTCAAATTTAGGAGATGGCATAAGACAAGTTTAAGAGATGGATGCTCACACTGCTTTCGTGAGCAAAAATGACAGGGTTTTTCTGTTGCACTGTGGTTTCCTCAGAAAGGAAAAAAAAAACACTTATACCTTAACAGGAAGCATGAACCAAATGTTTGTGTGATTTTATTTATTTCACAATATTTAGCACAATATTCTGGACAATGTGATGAAGAACATAATGATTTTGAGTTAATGTTGCAAGACATTATGAATCAATTTCCTGGGCACTAAAGCAGAAGGTGAAATTCTGTTAACAACAGGAATGGATATTAAGTAAAGAGGAATAAAGGGAAAGGTTCATTCAAAATCGAAATGATAAACTAAAATCAATAGGAAAATGCATCCACATTGTTTCTTTATTGTGCGTTAATTGTAAAATGGTTCAAATGTAAGCCCTGGGTAAAATTGTAGGTGAATATAACACCATTTTGATTGATTTATTTCTGATGTCTGTATTAACATAACAAACTTTTATTATTTCACATTAATGAAATTGTGAGATGAGAATATTTTCTAGACTTTTTCAGTCTTTCAGTTAACTGAAACTGCTAAGACTGCCATAAATTTAAGGTATATTTTTGTGATATTGGAATAAAAATTAATATAGAGGTTTCACAGAACTGCAAAAAGCTTTATAGATTAGTTCCTTGATGAAATATTTTATGTTTGCAGTTACTGCAATTAGATTACTGAAGCAAATAAGGGCTAAATGAAGGTGTCTAGCATGGAAACAAACACCATAGTTCAAATAATATTTATAAATTTTTGAGGCGAGTGATAAATTTCTAAGCTAGTCATCTTAGAAAAACTTTACAGTAAATGGAAAGAAGCACAAATTTACATGAAGACAGCCTTAATATCTTGTTCACACTTCTACCCAACTTTTAGATGCCATTTAGACTGGATAAAGCCTATCCAAAGTGAATTCAAAGAATGTACTCAGGATTCAAAAAAAGACAATTTAAAATAATGAAAAATTTGGTGAAAAATTATTACTAAATATGTAATGGGGTAAATGTTTAATAAATGGTGATAAACAGCAGAAATTGGTCACAAGTTAGAACTAATGTAAGAAGACTGAATCAGTGATAGGATTATTACATAGACATTCTTTCATCAAGAGGCAATAACTGTTCACAGTAAGATATCAAGAGTGGAAAATAGAAATGAAATGTTAATAGTTTGCATACCTAGCCTTTGACTTCTGCCACCCAACCCAGAGATCATATTTAAATACTGTATTACCATGTGTATTCTGTGGTTAGAAAGACATCACTTTGATATTGTACAGTATAGTGTAAGCTTTCATCTGTTCCGTATAATCACAGAGCAATCCCTAATGATGCATTTACATAAAACATATCTCCAGCCTAATTTCAATAGTGAAGTCAAGCAAAACTCTCAGAAAACTCATGCAAAACCTTAGTTATTTTTGCTGATGATAGTAATGAATGTTTTATAACAGAAAATTTAGATTTTTTTTTTATTGTCTGGCTCTTCAAAATCAAAATGAATATGTATATGCATTTCTATTTCATGCTGTGTTGTTTCTAGCTTAATTGCATTTTTACTGTGACTTGACTGTTATTTCTGCCTCACTATAAAATTGTGTACACCTGTATTTACAGGTATAGGTATGCATTTAATTCTTATAGGGATTTTTTTTTTTTAATGAAATATAGAACATGAAATATAGAAATGTGAAATATAGAACTCAGTAAGAAGTCAGGAAGCAACAGATCTGTTAATGATAAGAATGAAAGATAGCTAGATTGATTCAGTAGTTCTGAAAAACTTTTATTCCTTTCAGAATAGAAGCTATTAATATTATCAAACTTTTCCTATTACAGAGCTCTTTTGGAACAAAAATCCAAAGGTTAAAAGTTAGATTGCGAGACAACAAAAGTGCAAGAAATACTGCATGAAGTTGAAAAAGTAGAAGAATAGGACATCAGAAAGATTACAAAAGATAACTTTAAGAAAAAAAAAAATCCTAAACCATTTTTAATGAATATTGCCATTTATTTCTCTTCACTTGCCATGTCGTTACTCTTCAAAGAAAAACAGTTTCATGTTGGATTATTCCAGCTGGAACATTAGTAAAATAAATTATTTCAAAATAAATTATTTTCCTTTTAAAAATAATTCCAACTGCATTTCTTTTTTCCTTCTGATGAGTGATTTTAATCATTTTCCCCCCATATACACATAATTGTTATTACACAAATGCTACTGAAGTCTGTAATTTTTTTTTTCTTAGTCTCCTAGAATCATGAGTTCAAAATAAGGTACTTAATACATACACAGAAACATCTGTTTTGAAATTCAATACTGCAGTATTTTATAGAAATAATTGTTTGGTTATTATTTAATAAACTCAGCAACTTTAACTTTCATTTGTGAAAATCCCATGGTGTTTCATTTATTTCTCTTTAAAATTACAAATCTCCTACAGCATCAGTGACCTAAATTCTACCCCATATATTTACTTAGACTGCAAAATAATTTCACCCATTCTTTTAAAACTTTTCTCATTTCACATGAACAACCTGTGGCTATTAATGAGGCAAATATACATATATATGTTTTTTTCTTTTCTACACTCTTGCCTGCCTTGTAGGTGAAAATCAGAGAAGTACCTCATCTGGAAATCCTGGTAAATGTTTAAGTAACGAGTTTTTATAATTTCATTAAAGATAGAAGAATATATATAATGCGCATGTAGCACACGTATCCTTTCTCATCATAGAGATTTATTAAAGTAAAAAGAGCTAAGGTGATCAAAAGAGAAAGAAAGTAATTTGGTTAATATATACTTTAAAAATAAATAGTTTTTTTTTTAAATAGTAAAATAGTACAGAGTTCTGTTGTTGTTTGTTTGCTTGTTTTTGCCAGTAACATGAAGCACAGTTGCACACAACTACACACAAACAAACATTCACTCAATACGTATCAGTACAAGGTAGTTTGGATGTAGTAGAACTGGTATTAAACTATATTTGTATATTTCTACGTATGTGCTTTTTAATGGTACAGAAATAAGCCCGATTACATTAACCAATCATCAAGTGTGTGGCAATATCAAGGCTTTATGGTTTCCAAAGCAAATTACTATGAAACAAATACCTCTGAGATTATCATATATTAAAATGATGCATTAAGAAAGAAAAAAAAAGTACTAAGAAAGGATATTATTTTTCTTTCAAAGAAAAATAGAATTCAAAATGCAATATATATAGGCATACTTTATTTGATTAAGCAGTTTTCATACAAGACATGGAGTCGAGCCAGTGGTGTTTAACCAGTGATATCACTTTTCATGCTTAAGTTAACCTTGATGCTTCATCACTTTCGTGCTTTAGTTAGCCTAAAGAAATAGCCACTACTATTGGAATGAAAATGCAACCTTTCTTCCTTATTAAAAACACAACTCATTATTAATTATAGGATGCATTCTTTCACCTGCCACAAAACTCCCAGTGGCCTCAGTGAGACAAAGATTTTTTTTTAATTTACACAAGTGTTCTTATAAACACCTTCCATCACATACTATGCAGATTCATTTAATTTTAAATGGTTGCTATTGACATGATCAACATATATCGAAAAACAATGCACAGGGTAGGAAAGGATACAGTATGGTAACTTTTTTTAATTTAATAGAATTTAATAGAAAAAATCCAAGTTAGTTATTCTTTTTTATATTAACAAGTATACTAAGCAAAGAAAATGAAATTAAGAAGAAAGCACAACCAACAATAAAATGCCTTCTTAAACACAGGAAACTTCAGCTATTTAAGACTATTGATTTTTAAGTAGTAGGTAATATTATATAGATGTACCTTTAGTTACCTCACTCAGTAAAGATGTATAGTTATGAAGTATTTTTGTTATTATCATTATTATTGAAAGTATGATGCTAAATTACGAGCAGAACTCTACTGTATTAAACCTATTTGTTCCTCTCACTTCTTATCTATCTTATCTTATACATATTATCTATCCTAAAGATAATTATGGTAACAGCAACTTTAAAACATCTTTTCCTAAACTATCCCATCATGTCAGATACATTCAATGTGTCAGAATATTCTTTCTCCAGTTACTACATCAAAAGCCCAGATCACAGAATCATAGAATCATGAAATATAGTATGTGGGATTAGAAAGGACCTTTGTTCCACCTACTAGATCAGGCTTCCAGGCCCCATGCAACCTGGCCTTGAACGTCTCCAGGGATGAGGCACCCATGACTTCTCTGGGCAATCGCTTCAGTGCCTAAGTAAAAAAATTCCTCCTAATATTTAATCCAAACCTCCTCCTCTCTTTTCATTTAAATCTGTTCTCCCTTGTCCTGTCACTATCTGCTTGTGTAAAAAGTTGTTCTCCCTCTTACTAAGTTTTAAGTACTGGAAGGCCACAATGAAGTCACTCTGGACTCTTCCCTTCTTCTCTTAACAAACGCAGCTCCCTCAGCCTATCTTCATTGGAGATGTGCTCCAGCCGTCTGATTATATGGAATCAGATGACAAACAGGTATTTAGATAATTTAGTACTGATGAATGAAGTCTTCCTCAAAACACATTTCTCCAGAGAGTTTATATGTAAGTAAATTGTGTCAATAATTTCCTATTGTTGAGCTGTCACAGGTTTTTTTTGCCATGTTTTTGATGTTATTACAGAAATAGTAGCTACATGCAACTAGCTAGGGGAATTGAATACTTGAGAGATTTCTTAGAACTTGCCCTACAAAATTCAACTCAAAATCAGATGGAAAATATCCATAAAGGTAGATCTGACTATATTTGGATTGAAAGAACTCCAATAGAATGCATTTTAGTCCTGATGCACTTTCAAAGAGCAGAGGCCTAACAAGACTTGACCAGACAGCAACTGGTAAGCCAATAAATAACTTAGATAATAGAAATCAGTATTTGATCACCTAGAGCTTTTATTTTTATCTCTGTCTCTAAATTTAGCCTCATAAATCTTTGATCCTACATACACTTAAGAGAGATGCATAGCTTTATTCTCGTGGGTTATCTGATTTAAACCTCTGGGATTCCTCTCAAAAGAAAACATCTAAATACTTTGATTCTGTTCAATGAAACATCTGCTGTTTTAGTAGCTAAATTTGAAATGTAGTCCTTAGTATGCAATTACATAACAGATATAAATATAGGAGTTCCAAATCTACTAATATGTATAAACAGATGAAGCGGTTATCTTTGAACTGCTATGCTTGTGGAAAACAGATTCAATTCACAGTCCATTGCTATAGCACTATATAGTAAATAAAAATTAATTTCATGGTATTTCAATTTTTATGGTATTGTTTGAGTCTGTCTGTAGATTGCTATTACTTCTACTATAAAAATTGTAATATTACTGTGGTAGTGTGGATCTAGTTAAAAGTCTGCCAGCTTTTCCATTACAAACCCCTATTTTTAAGAACTCCACTATAAAATTTTCTTTATTTGAACAAGCATCTTGTAAAAAACTTTCACATATACACACTAAAAAACACAGGCTGTAATTTTCTAAGGTAAAAAACAAACAAAAAACAAACAACAAAAAACAAGCAAAAATGAAACAAAAGAACAATGACGTAGCTTCACAAAGAGGAACAAACTGTGAAGTTAACATTAAAAGCCTGAAAACTTGTAATTTCACTCACACTATAAAGAAATGCTAGAAAATGAAAACATTTCTCATTTTGTCTTCATAGCATTATGTAGGAATCAGAACAAATCTATTGTAGCCACAGTAGTGTTCAAATAACATTTAGGGACGTATGAGTGGATAAAGATGATACCAAAATTCTTCCTACCTATGTTTTGCCTCCTCCATGGGTGTCCAGTCTTTTGACTTGAGTAGGCAGGAATTGTCTTGTGACACAAAGGTCAGTCCAAAAGTAACGCCTCATATGTTCTCATGGAACTACAATAGATACAAAGAGCACAATAGCACTATTTCATGGAGCAAATTCTCAGCTACAAAACACTATTTTTCAACACAGTCGCTTCCATTTGCTATGCATTTTTGCTACCAGTGGACAGGAGTCTGCTCTTATCAAAATCTGTACCAGAGGAAGTGACACACTGTCACTGTTGCTGCTGCTGAATGGCACAACCCACGACCTCAGTGTGCTCACAGCCTCTGGTTGGACTTCCATAAATGTTCTGGAAGTGTCAGAGAAGTGACACTTCAATGGAGCAATCTATTTAATTACAAATCTGTTACATTTACTACCAAATTAAAAATGTATCAAATAGAAAACCACCAATAAACAGAAGCACACGCATGTGCACACATACACACACACACACCACACACACAAAAAGAAAAAAAAAAAAAAAAACCAACTAAACAAAAAAAACCTCTGTACTATCTTTGGATTTTTTTTTTTTTTTTTTATAAAAAAGTCAACAGATTCAAAGAGCAGAGGTAATCCACTGTTACCACTGCTGAAACACACTACCCACTGCTTCACTGTGCTCACATGCACTGTTTGGTCTCCATAAACATTCAGTAAGTGTTAATGGATATTAGTGGGTGATATTTTTAAATCATGGAAGAATTCATTAATGCATCTTTGCTTCATACACACTTCTGTGTTGGTTGCCATTCTGCCAGACTGCCCCTCTGCTGCCATCTGTCACACAGCAAAAAAAGTAATGGAATTCTGGTGGAAAGATTCACCCTCTGCTGCCATTCCACCAACATCTGCCTCTGACACCGTGGACCAATATATTAAAATAGCAGGCATTACTTTTGGAGCAGCTCTCATAAAATATGTAATATACTTCATGTATAAAAGTTAAAAAACAAAGCAAAACAAACAAACAATTTTTAATTGAAAGACAGGCAGGTTGGATATTCCTGAATTAGAGAAAGGAGAGAGAAAAGCAGAGGAGTCATTAGAGAGTGGGAATAATTTCAATACCATTACCTGAATAAGCAAAAGTAAAGGCTGATCTCCTGTGTAGAAACCTTTATTCTAGTAACAAACTAAACAGATAATCTTGGGAAATGACAACTAAAAGCAAAACATCAAAACACACAAAGGACATTGTGTATTTTGATCATAAGAAAACAATTATTTTTGATAAAATAACAAAGATGTTTTCATCCTTTCTATTTTTCTTAATACAGGAG
Source organism: Meleagris gallopavo (assembly GCF_905368555.1). Classification (NCBI taxonomy): domain Eukaryota; kingdom Metazoa; phylum Chordata; class Aves; order Galliformes; family Phasianidae; genus Meleagris; species Meleagris gallopavo. The sequence continues at coordinate 40,825,804 of NC_139406.1, forward strand.
AGTACTTGATTCCAACATGGGAAAGCTCTATTGAAAACTTACAGATGTGTTAAAATCAGTGTACTCTTGAAAAATTTAACTTCATTGAAATCAGATTTCTTTTGATGAAGAGCATATCTATTGGAAGATTTTACAACTGCAAGATAAGTTATCTTCATGTCCGTACAACGTACCTCTCGGTTCTCAGAAAATACAGCTTACTCCCTCATGACTAAACACCAGAATGAATAATAACATACTGAGAACCTACTCTGTAAAATTTCCAGTCTGCTTTAGCTCCTACTTTAAAAAACTCCTCTTTATTTTATCACTGTAAATGACTTTCTCATCAGTTGGCTCATATACAAAAATGAATAATAAGACAAATTAGAGTATTTTTTTTATTTGAAAGAGGTAATTGTACCTGTGAGCAATCAAGATGACAATTGTGAATCCATTTCTATCCAAAAATCTTAAAGATGTGTGAAAACATTAATTAAGTTAGCCTCATATATCTCTCCAGTGGAAAGGATATTGCTACAAAATTCCAGGTGTCAGTGTCAGATATTCTACACTAATAAGAGTTTTGTCAAGGCAGGATCAAACTATGTATTCCCCTATGGGGGCAGAGAAAATTAAAGAGTGAAGGAACAGGCAGACAGGAGAGTAGTGAGTTGCTAAAAGTGCAAAACTGAGCTCCCGGAAAGATCTCATCATACAGACACATAATCACACAGAATGGGTGAGGTTGGAAGAGACCTCTGAAGATCATCTGGTCCCCCTATTCAAGAAGCTTGCTCTAGAGAACAATGGACAGGAAAACAACCAGGAAGGTTTTGAATATCTCCAGAGAAGACTGTGCAACCTTTCTGCACAGCTTGTTCCAGGGCTTCATCGCTCTCATCATAAAGTTCTTCGTTATGTTTAGATAGAACTTCCTCTGCTTCAGTTTATGCCCATAGTCTCTCATCCTATAGCTGGGAAGACCCTGAGGAGAGTCTGGCTCCATCCTACTGGCACTTTCCCTTGAGGTATTTGTTTGTTACATTGTTAAGATTTACTCTCAGTTTTTTTCTCCAGGCTGAACAGGCACAGCTCTCTGTCTTTCCTTGTAAGAGCGATGCTCTAGGCCCCGGTCATTTTTGTGGCCCTCCTATGGAGAAGTTCCTTGTCTTTCTTGAACTAAGGAGCTCAGAACTAGACACAGCACTCCAGATGTGACCTCACCAGGGCAGAATAGACGGGAAGAATAAGTTCCCTTGACCTGCTGGGCCAGACTCTTTAATGCATCCCAGGATATCATTGTCCTTTGGCCATAAGGGCACACTTCTGGCTCATGGCCAACCTGTTGCCCACCACGACAACCAGATCCTTTTCCACACAGCTATTTTCCATCAGGTCAGCTCCGAGCCTGTCATGGTACATGGAGCAACTTCTCCCTAGGTGCAGGACTCAGCTAGTGCCTTTACTGAACTTCTAGAGGTTACTCTCTGCCCAGCTCTCTGGACTGCTCAGGTCTCGTTGAATGGCAGCACAGCTCTCTGGTGTGTCAGCCACTCCTCCCAGCTTTGTATCAGTGAACTTGCTCAGGGTACGCTGTATCCCTTCACATAGGTCACTAATGAATAGATTGAACAAGACAGTACCTGGGGGATAATGCTAGCTATAGGACTCCAACTAGACTCCGCACTTCTGATCATAACATTGTAGCTCAAAAAAATGTTCCTCTGGACATACTTGGAAGTCCTCCTCTAAGACTATTCTGAAGGACAAGAGGAAAACCATTGTTTTCAGTACACAAGAATTTCCTTCATAATCGTATTTTTATATGTTCAAATTTTCAGTATGTGCCTTTTTTTTCTTTGAAGTTGAAGGAGATGAGCAGTCATGAATGAGTAGCACAAAGCTTTATCTTAAGAAGTGCTGTGACAATCTTCTTTGCATCTGAGCTTCAGGAGAGATTTTGGTTCTGCAAATTGTGATTCTACACAGAGATTTTTTTCTGTTATGCTGTGATTGTGGTTTTTTTTTTTCTCCCTTAAATCAGGCAATATTAATGGCATGGTTGCAGATTTCATCTGATGCAGATCTGTGTTTTCTCAATACATGTGCATAAGTACATCCACCTGCTCATTAACAGATGATTTAAATATGTTTTGATGCTTGTTTTCTGCTTAATCAGTTAACTGTAGGCAAAATACTCATGCTGTTCCAGAGTGGTCTAAATGAAATGTTACCACACTTGTTCTTGCCAGCAGTGCCAACTGAGCTTATTAATGACTCAGTTTTCACTTTAACACTAGGACAACTTCTGAATTATAATGGAAATTCAACTAGTTCTGAGGTGCATTTGCAGAGAAAGCTTTCTGACAAGATACTATTTTTCTCATGGTGATTGGTTCCCTGTTTGTACTGCTTTTTTTTTTTTTTCTTTTTTTCTTTTTCCCCTTTTTTCTTTTTTTTTTTTCTTTTCTTTTTTTAATATTAAGCATGTTTTTACTTATTTTCCTGTTAGGACTGAGAGAGCAATTGCGCACAGATTTTTTTTTTTTTTTCCCCCATGCATATTTCACCATTTTTCTTTATGGTTTCAAGATCTGAAGGAAAAAGATCCACTTGCATCTTTGGCTTGAGTTATGTTAGCACATGCTGAAAATGGGAACACACAGTGCTAAAATCTTTACTACTTCTGTTAGCCAAGTACAGCTGCCATGCTGAGTGGATGACAGACCTATATTGGTCTGCTGAAGCCAAAACGCTTCACTGTGAGAAGGTTCATTTATATTTGCTTTTTCAAGCTGTTCTCTGAACTGAAAGACCACAGAGAATCTGTGTTTTTTGACCTGTGATTTGAAGTGGGAGTGTCTTCAAATCACACTTTGAGCTTTTCCTGTGTGAAGTTTTGTACAAATTGACTGCTGGAGGCAGTGTCAGAAGAATGAGATCTTCAAAGGTGGTGACTCAAAAAAATACAGAAAAGAGCTAAAACAAATCTCTACAATTTCTCTTAGCAAAGGTCAGAAGAGTGACAGAAAATTAAATACAGATTCACCTGCTATCTTCTCCTCTTAGCAGAAATATCCTCAAAGCCACTCTAAGTTTAATGTTCTGAATGTCTCTTTATTTCTAATTAAGACTTCTCTTCCCCCTTTGGAAGCTGTCAGTAACATGTCTTTCTGTTTCATTTATCTTAAAACATTCCTGTTTTAAGTCACTGTTCAGCAATGGTGATATACTTAGAGAATGAATAAAATACAATTTCTAGTTGAGTGGTATATACTTTACAGATAGTTCTTCTGACCTGCTGTTTCAACATCAAATAAATCATATGCAGCAACTATAGCTACCTCGAATAAAACATCAAACCATTATAAACTGCAGTAGCATCCTGTGACTAGTGGCCAAAACCTGATATTTTGAAGCAGAAAATTATATAATGCATTTTTCTTTCTTTCAGTAATGAGCACTGGTATTGAGTGAAGTGATGAGTGATAAAGTACCTATTGAGAACTTTACAGCAAAACTTGGAAATGTTCATACACCTTCAAAGAATATTGTAAATATGAAAACGGTTACATGACTTTTTCTGCAGTGTGAGAATTTTCAAAATTTCAAACATATTCTTGACAGGTAATGTTATAGGTAAATTATATCCAGGACCAAATGAAGTGGGTAACTCTAGCTCAGTACTCCTAATCATTTCACTCTGTGTTTACAGATGTCTGGGTCTACTTTACAGGATCAGCCTTGTGACCATTACCCCTTTTGTCACTGGGCACTGCAGAGAAGAATCTAGTTTGTCTTATTTCCTCCTTCTTCCCATCAAGCATATTGATTGATAAAAGCCTTCTCCACATTGAAGTCCGGGCTCTCTCAGTCTTTACTGTTATGATTCATACACTTCATACTCTCAGTCATTTTTATGACTCCTTGCCGTACTCACGGTAGTGGGAAGGTTCACTTACCTCAGCCTCCTGTGAATCCATATCACCTCACAGTCAGCTTATTGTCCACCGGGGCACCTAGAGCACTTTTTACTAAGCTGAAAATCTCTTGGGAAATTTCTCAGTATGGATGCTCTTTGTTCAGCTTTCAAGAAATAGGACTTAAATCTCTATTTTCCAGGTCATTGGTTTTCTAACCACAAATTACTGGTTATTTTAGGAGGCACTTTAGACAAGTAATTGCCTAAATAATTATAAATATGGTACAGAAAGAATTTGATTAACCATTTTCTTTAACCTAGAAAGATACTTTAACTATTAAATTACCACTTATTTCCCTACTTGTTGTCACTGAATCGGGGCAGACAGCTTAGCTCACTTTTCCCACATAAACCAAAACCACTGCACTGCACTGCACTGCACTGCACTGCACTGCTCATCCATGGAGTTAGATAAGTTGTGCCATATGAAATTTCAATCATCTGCTTCCCGTTTCCATAAAAGGAACCACTGTTCTTTTTATCCTTTTCATCTTTATAACCTCTGTTATCCAATATGTTAAAATCTGTTCTGGATCAACAGTGTAGCTACAACATTACCTAAAGATAAAGAATGGACATATAGATAACACTGAAGGAAAAATGGCACATTTATTAGCACTTCTAGAAGGAAATTTGAAAGGAAGTGTGACAAAAGTCATGATAAACAAAAACTGAAATGTCCCCGATTGCTTTTATGACAAAATAAATGTTTATTTTATCTTCCAGTACGCCTCACTTCAGCATTTTTTCATGTTTTGTTTTCAAGAAGCATTCTAAGAAAGGTATTTAATTCCCAATTAACAACACATATAAAATTAAAAAAAAAGTGAGTGGATTGAACTACAATCTTACAGTTTTGAAAGTACCATTCCTGTAACCTATTAAGTAAATACAATGTAAAATGTATCCTACTATCAGAAAGTCTAAAAATATACACTTTTTTAATATATGTGTATATAAAAATTCACAAAAGGCAACCTATATCTAACATCGTTCAAAATGCTATTTACTGTGCATTCTCTGCCAAGAGTGAAGATGCAGAAAATACCTGAAATGTGCAGGAATGTAAAATTACTGTCTGTGAACGCATGAATTCGTTGAATACTTTCTGACTATTGATGCAAAAAATGTTATTTTCAGCTCTTTCTTCCTATGACATTGTTAGCTATTTTATAAGAAGAAAAAGTTTCCTCAATGTTTGCTTTACTTTATCAAAATTAAATTCAGGCATATTTGTTTTGGGAGGCAAATTCATTTATAAGTGTATATTTTTGTGTTATATTTGACATTTAATTCTTGGTCACAGTTAAGTGTATTAGGTAAATTTATTTTCTATGCATGGAAGTGAACGCCCGAACACAAACTTTCTTTCTGTGAGAACAAATGATTAATAGTAATAATTTTAAAATTAGTCTGGTTAAAGAATCAATATTATGAAGTTTTTTTTCTTTCTAATTTCTTTTTAAAAGTAATGACTAGATAATTTTTAAAAAATCAATTTAAAATGAATGAATTGATGATTTTAGTATAACTCACTGTACTAGGAAAGCAAAGCAAATGCAAATTATACGGTGACTACTGCTGTTATACTTGTAATTCTTTTGTCTTTGAAGTGATCACAGGTTTCAAGTTATGAATTCTTTGCAAACTGTATTGTTCTGGGTATGATTATTTAAAGTATTGATTTCATCAGTTAGTAAGATACACGGATTCATAAAATATAGCTGTGAACTAAATGTATTTTTTACTGTATATCTCACTACTGGACTACATTGACCAGCACAGATTTCAAAAGTATTTTCAGTTGTAACTTCCTGCTATACATGATTTGCAGCAATACAAATGGTTTAGTAGTAAATTCATTCAAAAATTCTAAATAATTCAGTTGATCTCTGCATCTGTCTACTTCTCAATCTCTTTGCTTGCCTTCTTTTCCTGCGTAAAAAAAAAGTCCGTAGGTTCAATCTGCTCGTGATAAGTAATTTCAGTATGTTCCTAGTGATGTTTGGTTAACTCTGTCACAATGAGTAGGACCTATGAAATCCTACTCGGGTACAAAGTTCCTTGTGTTAGAACTTATTGCTGCATAACATGGAAAAGGGGAGTATTTATCAACACACAAATTGAATCATCAACATGAAACATTTCTGTTTTGAAAAGATGAATGGAAAATAGAAGAGTGTATAAGCAGTCAAATAAACTTGATGTTTCTTAGTGTAAGTAAAAGAGACCTTATCTAGAAAGCTACAGTACAGTCAATGCGCTGCTTAAATGCTGAAGAAAAATAAAAGGAAGAATGGCAGGCTAACAGCAACTGTCTTCAGATTTGCATAACTGTCAGTAACAGGAGGAAAAACAAGAATCTACAGAGTATTTCAAAGGCTGTGAGCTCTGTTAGCTGCAAGTTCGTATTAACCATTCAGAGCTGCTCAGGAAATTCTAATTCAGGAGTTTTTAACAACACATCAAGACTTCTATACAAGATTAACTTGCAGGACTTCTATACTTCTTATTTATAAGTAAAAATTTCCTCATGCCTCCAATATGCATTTTTGTTTGTTTGTTTGCATGTTTTTAACATTAAAAATTGGTAGACAAATCTCTAGGAACTTTATGACCAATTTAGACTCCATTAGGCAGATTTGGTATCTGTAGCTTCCTTGCTATGTACAGTGAAATGATCGGGGTGAAAATCTTAGACTTTACTGTAAAATTATTTGGCAATGATGAAGTCCGTTTGTTTTGTTATGTGAAATGATATTTACAAATATTTTTATAGGCTTATCGTTATCTTAGCATTCTCTGATACATGTGAGAAAATTCAAAACCAGGTATTTTATCATCAACACCATGGATCTTGATGTGTAAACTTGAATCTTTATACCATCTTTAAATGCTCTTGATACAGAGAAAAACAAAGCAGGCAATTTGTGTAAAGAAACAGATCTACATACATCTTTTGCTTATTTGTGATTTTGTCATACCTTGAACTTTTTTTTGTCATTCTTCATGGAATATAATGAAGGTTGAAAAGTTACAAACAAGTGCATGCATTTCTTCATTAGAAGATAATATCTTTCAGAAATTAGCATGTACACTATTATCTAACAGATGTCACACTTAATAAATCATCATGAAACATTTTACACAGTTTTTGTTCCGAGGTGAATGGTAAGATAAGAAATAATGAAGAAAACAGTTGGGCGTTTTTACATATATATCATTTGTGTTTTTAAAAAACTTTTTGGAAGCTCTAAAAGCACTTTTTGGAAATATGTAAAGTAAGAAGCAGATATACATAATCATGTCTTTATAAAGAGCTGCTTGTGATCTTCTTGCAAAATGGCAGGATTATTTTTTTCCCATCATAGAATTACCATGATCAAGAAGATTAAAAGAAATAAAAGATTAAAAGAAATGCATACAGACAGAGAGTTATATGTTGATCTTGAAAAATAGTGACCTGCCAGCAAGATACAGCATATATCCATAATAACACAGTTAAAGTGAAATATGACTTTCAGATAGCTTTGGAAAACAACTGACTTAATCTGTGGTATATGGAGGAGGCAACAACAGAAATTAAACATATGCTCTTCAAATAATTGCTAGCAGCCCTTCCTTATGTATCTCTAGTAATTACTAACTTCAACTTCCCAGGTTTACTCTCTTCTAAAAGATGTTTCTTCCCTGGATCTAGTTATGTATTTTGTTTAAAGTCATCACCTTGGAATAAATGTGAAAACTTAAATTTTCTGGACAATTAGTATGCCTTTACATTTTCAAATTTCAATAATACTCATCTATGAATAACAGACTATAAATTAAAAATCAAGCATGCAGCACTTTAGAAGTAACATAAACATGGAAAGCACTTAAAAGGGGTGAACAAAATGTGATGCTTCTTAACGTGTCATTTGAGTAAAGACTGATCTAGGAATCCACAGTAGAGTCAATGCACTGCGTAAACACTGAAGAGCGATGAGAGGAGGAACAGCGAAGTAACAGCATCCGTAACTGGAGAAAAGGAGGAAGGGTGATTTTACAAAACTGGGATTTGTTTTCCTCTGAGGTACATGGAATCTAATTTCTGAATCTATCATAAGGATCCTTCCTGCAAAAGTTAAGCCCAACATAAAGAGAGAAAAAAAAACAAACAAAAACTGTTAAATAACAGTTTAAATAAATAAATTTCAAAGGAAATTAACTGTCATAAAATGGACATATTTATGAATCTGAAAAATATTGAAAAAGAGTAGAAAAGGTTGGATGGGACAGTTGCAAAGTAGTTCATTTCTGTATGCATTGGTTGCATTGAATCTCTAAGTTTCCTTTAAGGAAACCACACTGAGTTTCTGATCCTTATATTTTGCTTTCATCACAGGAGCCCTACACTGGCATTCTGTTGCCTGGACTCCTAAGATGAAGTGATTGGCTTGATCAGGGCACATTCTAAAATGAAAGGGAGTTCCCATTCACACTGAGATTTTCCCGGACACTGAAGGCCCACTTCTTAAAAATAATTAAGGGTTTAGTTTAAATCCAGGAGAGTTTTGTTGACTACGATATTTCTCCTTGTTGGTACTCAAGCCATACTAAATCCCTGTCTGCTTACCACTTTTCTCACTCAAGTGTGTTCTACAATGCCCCATGATATAACTGTTAAGAAAAAACCCACTGCTTGAAAAGACAACTGAAGGTCTGAGTTATAAATTATGTACTGATTCTATTTTCATACTTGCTACTGAAATGGGTTGGAATATATAAACCTTATAAACCAAAAGAAAGATATCAAACTCGCTGTATTGGGTATATTTTATATACCCATACATATATATATATATGTATTTCAGACTTTTGTTACCTTTATCATAGACACAAATTTCTCTTTCAGTGATATTTCTCACTCTCTTTTATATCATTACTTAGATAGTATTTTTTCTGACATTTACAGTAACGAGTGATGCTTAGCAGACTGTTACACTTAGTAATTTCTATAAAAGTTAAAAGAAGACATTTTCATAATTTAGGAATAAATCAATTTTCTACCAATTGATCTTGATTGAAATCACCATAAATTAGCAGCACTTAATTTCTTAAAAAGTATGATACTAAGTTTAGAAATCTATGACATAGGTCAGTGTTCAGTTTTCTATATGATGTACCTGAATTTGTCAATTCTGATTTGAAAAATGAGTAATCTCAAGTGTAAAATTATTTTTAACTAACTATTCAAACAGGCCTTTTAGCTAAATACTCAGTTACATCTAATTTTTATTTAATTTATGAAGGCTTTATCATCTGGGTAACAACAGAGTCATTGAATGCTCAGACTCAATTTGGAATCAATCTAGATAAAGTTGTTAGTTGCAATAACTGACATTTTATTTCTATGGAGACCAAATGAGTCTCTAAGGACCCACATGATTTTCTTGATGTAGTACTATAAGCACTTATCTTAATTTCTTCATTTATTTCATGAGAAAAGTATTTTTGTTCTTCTGCTGTTGCCCTTGGAGACCTGTAGTAAATCAAGCTAGTGAAAAATGCATGGATTTGTTACATTTATTTGAATTTCAAATATAGCCCTAACTAAGTCACTATGAAGAATACAGACACAAACAATAATACAGAGCAAGTACATGAAATCAGGATTTGCTGGCACAAAATATTACAGTCATGATTAACTTCACAATTGTCAAAAATAAGGCTTTTCACTCTGAATTAAAAAGAAATAAAAGTGTATTTCTGAAATTTGCCTGCATTTTAATTTAATTGCAACCTGAAATTACGAACAGTTTATATTTTCCATTGAAACAGAAAATTAGAACACAGAGCACATGTCTGAAAACTTCATGTAAGAATCAACAGGATCAAGTTCATGCTCCAGCTCTGGCAGAACAGTCATTGACTGAGCTTTTTTATTCCAGAGCAGCACCGTAAATACTGGGACAGTTCCATCAGTCTCAAACCAAATTTTGAAAGTCTCAAACTACTACAATCCTCCTTCCTCTAGGGGAAGTCTGGTAAATGTGCCCATTGAATTTAGGACTGAATAACCCTTGGAAACTTCAGAACCTTTGGGAAAAAAAAAAGAAAAAAAAAAAAGAAAAAAGATGTAATGGTCAGTGAGCAAAGTGGTGAGCATTCACTTATCCATCGGTGGTAAAGAAGGGGCATGACAGAGGGGATAACAGAGATTAATGTAATCAGGAGATATAAAGGCAAATAAACTGAAAAATGAAAATATTCCTGTTTGGACTATATACATGAGCCATGGAATCCACCATCAAAGCCTACATTTTATAAGCTCAGTGGGACACAAAGGGAGACTAGATATTTGAAAAGTAAACAAAATCTTTTATTTTAGCTAGAACAAAGCACTGTTAAGATATATGTTCCACAGTATGCCAGACAAGAAGCAAAAAGTGAGATTGCATGAAAATGCCATTTCTTTTGTAAGACACTGTGTAATATTTTCTTCACAGCAGAGTTTTGGAACACAACAGGAGACTAGATATCCTATTTCTGCTCATTTACTTTTTATTCATAAGGACTTTTACAGTTTTAATAGAGGGAAGCCAATTAACAATTGGCTAGTTAATTGGAACCACACTGTGAAAGCAATGAGACTTCATTCCCCTTTCTTCTCCTCCCCCTAGACCTTTACTACAGAATTGTATGGAGAAGCCAGTCATTTTACTGGGGACAACTCTGAACCCCTGACATTTTAGTTGCTATCTAATTTAGAGAATAATATTTGTTTATTATATATGACCTTTTTAAATTGAAATGAATATATTATGAACATCACTGTATTCCATGCATATGAATCAGGGCTCTCATTTTACAGCTATAACAGTTTATTATCAGTGACCCAGTACTGATTTAGAATCTGGCTCACTGCCCTGACTGTGTTATGGTTCTACTTGGTTTTTACCTTCCTATACACCTACAAGTTTGAATTATATAATGTAAATTAATGGGTTGGGCAGTATATAAAGATGCCCCAATTTTTTTCTCTAGCAAAACATTCTCATTTTATTACTCTAAAGAAACTTTTGTAGCATCTACAGAATTTTGTTTCTATGTTGTTTTTGTTTTTGTTTATTTACATATGTATGTATATATATAACTGCCTGTAGTTTTGCAAATGTCTTGAAGAAAACTGGGACTGTAAAATAGAATAATGTTCTCCTTACTTTCTAGTACATAAGGTATGGAAACTTTTATTTTGCTGCTGAAGATGGAACCAGGCTGGACTCCTGAGAAGAAATATTACAATTGTTTTAGTATGCTGTAGACAGAGAGACAGAAGTTAAGAAATATATAGTTTGTTTTTCTTTCATTTTTTAAACTCTCTGACCTCTCACTCACATGTAAGTGACAATTTCAGATAGATACAACTTCTCCATCACTTACAGGTTATTAATGCTACAATGCATTTTCATACCATTCTCAGTCAAGATACCAAACTTAGAGACTGAACAGTGATCTTCTGTCTATATTTTTGTACTTCTGTGGAAACCACCATATTATAATCGAAACGTATCTTAACTTCAGAAAGTCACGCACAAATTTATAGAGAAGGTGTCTTCTATCTTGTTATCTCTTAAGTTATGACAATAGATGGAAGAACCTTTGGAATTTTTGAGTAAGAATCTCTGCTAGATGAACATAAGAAAATCGTTGGCAGATATTTGTACTGTGAAGAAGTACCCTAAATAAAGGTACTTAAGAAAACAATAACTGTGACTGCAAAAAAATCAACAGTAAAAAATATTTCACGATAAGCAGCAAAGTTATTTCTGTTGGTAAGACAAGTAGCACATAGATAAGAAGACTTCAGTTACTGATTCAAAATGACAAATGTTATTTTTTTTATAGGACTATTCCAACAATGTTTCCATAAACATGAGAATAATTGAGAGAATTTTTGGAATTGTTGCTACTATCTGCTAGTTTTTCAAAAATTGCCATACTTACTGTTACTCAGTTTCTTTTGTTTAGGAATCTTAATGTGCAAGAACACTTAGAAATGCTTTGTTTATATATGCTGTATATATTTTTATAGATACAGATACAGAATCACAGAATCACAGAATGGCCAGGATTGGATGATCATGAATCTCAAGGATCATGAATCTCCAACCTCCCTGCCACATGCAGGACCACCAACCTCCACATTTCGTACTAGACCAGGCTGCCCAGGGTCCATCCAACCTGCCCTTGAACACCTCTAGGGAGGGAGCATTCACAACCTCTCTGGGCAGCCTGTTCCAGCACCTCACCACTCTCTGTAAAGAACTTCCTCCTGACATCCAACCTAAATCTTCCCTCCTTCAAATTAAAATCATTTCTCCTTGTCCTGCAGTTATCTACCCTTTCAAAGAGTTGATTCTCTTTCTGTTTGTAGGCTCCCTTTAGGTACTGAAAGGCTGCAATGAGGTCACCCCGCAGCCTTCTCTTCTCCAGGTTGAACAAGCCCAGCTCCCTCAGCCTGTCTTCACAGGGGAGGTGCTCCAGTCCCCTGATCATCTTCGTGGCTCTCCTCTGGACCCTCTCCAACAGCTCTCTGTCTTTCTTGTACTCGGGGCTCCAGTCCTGGATACAGTACTCCAGATGGGGCCTCACAAGAGCAGAGTAGAGAGGGACAATTACCTCCCTGTCCCTGCTGGCCACCCCTCTTCTGATGGAGCCCAGGATACCATTTGCTTTCTGCACACTGCTGGCTCATGTTAAGCTTTTCATCTATCAAGACCCTCAGGTCCTTCTCTGCAGGGCTGCTCTCAAGGACTACTCCTTCCAGTCTGTATTGATGCCTGAGATTCCTCTGGCCCAAGTGCAAAACTTTGCACTTTGCCATGTTGAACCTCACTAGGTTCACCTGGGACCATCTTTCAAGCCTGTTGAGGTCCGTCTGAATGGCCTCCCTTCCTTCCACCATGTCAACCACACCACTCAAGTTGGTGTCATCATCAAACTTGCTGAGGGTGCACTCAATTCCGTCATCGATGTTATTGATAAAGATGTTAAAGAGCACTGGTCCCAAGACAGACTCCTGGGGGACGCTGCTTGTTACTGGCCTCCACCTGGACATAGAGCCATTGATAACCATTAATAAAGTTCGCTCTTCCAAAGTTCAGGGTCCTGATGCCACTCTTTGCCAGGCCCACATCCCTCGAGATCATGAACTCAACCAGGGTGTGGTCACTGCAGCCCAGGCTGCCTCCAACCTTAATGCCTTTAATGATCTCAAAGCGTATATAAGATATGTATAGATAGGTATATATACATATAAGTATGTATCTATATGTATCTGTATGTATATTTGTCTGTATATATACTTAGAAGTAAACTCACTTTTCCCTACATTTGCTACATTTCTTCCAAGAGTGATGACCCTTCATATAGACAAATCTGATAAGCCCGATTTTGTGTAATTACTATAAATTTAATACAAGAAAAAAATTCCTTCAGTATTTTTGTTTGCCATCTTTGATATATCTTGTTAAGTGAAAAAAAATTCCTTACAAATCTCCATACATGCAATAAGCTTAAACTGTGTAAACTGCCTAGGAAGAGATAACAAAATATTTTCCTTAGAGCAAAGACTGAAAATTTCAGGACTATAATTTTACAACTTTACAAATATTGCAGCAACTTTTTTACTCTATTTGCATTTAGTGTCCCCACACTCTGCATTAGTTAATATGTAATGCAATTTTCTTGTGTATATCTGTCATAATTCTCAGTACCCCTAACTGCATTGCAACTATGAATTAACTTATTAGACACAGAATCATAGAGACATTAAGGTTGGAAAAGACCTCAAAGATCATCTAGTCCAACCATCAACTCTTCACCAACATGCCCACAGAACCACATCCCTAAGTGTCACATCTACACATTTCTTGAACCAGGGATGGTGATCCCATCACCTCCCTGAGCAGCCTGTTCCAGTGTCTCGCCACTCTCTGCGATTTTTCCTAATATCCAACTTGAACCTCCCCTGGTAAAATCTGAGGCCATTACCTCTTGACCCATCACTGTTACCTGGAAGAAGAGACTGACCCTCATCTTGCTACAACCTCCTTTAAGGTAGTTGTAGAGAGTAATAATGTTTCTCTTGAGTCTCTTCTTCTCCAGATTGAACAATCCCAGTTCCCTCAGCTGTTCTCCACAGGACTTGTGTTCCAGATCCCTCACCAGCTTTGTTGCCCTATCTGGAGACACTCCAGGACCTCAATGTCTTTTTTTTTTTTTTTTTTTTTTTTCTGTAGGAAGGGGCCCAAAACTGAACACTTGAGGTGCATCCTCACTGCAGTTAAGCATGGGAGGACGATCGCTTCCTTAGTCCTGCTGATTACACTATTTCTGCTACAAGCCAGGATGCAACTGACCTTCTTGGCCTCTTGGGTATGCTGTTGGTTCATGTTCAGCCACCTGTTGACACAGCCCCAAATCGTTTTCCTCCATGCAGCTTTCCAGCCACTTTGCTCCAGTCTTATAAATATGCAATGTCTCTTGTGATTAAAATGCAGGACCCGGCTCTTGGATTTGTTAAAGCTCATACATTTGGCCTCAGCCCATCAATTCAACGTGTCCAGATCCCAACAAAAGACCTTCCTACCCTCAGGTAGGTTGACACTCCTTCCCAACTTGGTATTACTTGCAAATTTACTGAGGGTGCGCTCAGTCCCCTCATCCACGTAATCAATAAAGATATTAAATAGGATCAGCCCTAATACTGTCCCCTAAGGAACACCACTAGTGACTGGTTGCCAGCTGGATTTAATTCCATTCAATGTGCTCTCTGGGCCCAGCTATTCAGCCAATTTTTTCCTAGTGAAGAGTACATCTGTCCAAGCCATGGGTTGCCAGTTACTCCAAGAGAATACTGTGGGAAACAACGGCTTTACTAAAATTAGGTAGACTACATCCACAACCTTTCCCTCACCCAATATGCAGGTCAGCTGGTCACAGAATGAGATCAAGTTGGTCAAGGAGGACCCTCCTTTCATGAACTCATGCTTGCTAGGCCTGATCCTCTGGTTGTTCTGCAGTCTCACTGAACTTAATGCAGTCTATGCAGTTCCAGGTGCAAGCTACCATATAGATTGAAAAGTTTAGTTGCAGCTTCAGAAAGGAAATTAAATGTCATGGCCTGTCCCTCGGTCTATCTCTTGCATTCCATCTTTCATTGCTGACTAATCATTAGTGTGACGATTAAAAAATTGTGCAGATTAAAATGTCAGTACCTTCAGTTCCAGCCATGGCTTACCCATAGGTTCCATCACAGAGCAAACAAAGAATGCTCTGGGCAAAGATGGTTTCATCCTCAAGGATGCACCTATTTATATTCTCACATGAAAATATGAAATAGTCTGCACCAAATGATCTGGAGAAAAGAGGGTGCTCTTTGGTGGAAAAGAAGGAGGCTTGACTTACATTCTGCAGTGCTGAAATTAGGTGCAAATCAACTCTATTCAGCTAACTAAAAATTAAATAGTCACTAGACAGTGGTAGAGATCCTGTTTTTTCTACCAATGAACTTCTCAGTAGGCTTAAAAATTACAGATCGTCATTAGTGCTGTCTGTTTATCTATCTATCTATCTATCTATCTATCTATCTATCTATCATCTATTTGTTGTCTATTTATCATCTTCCCATCCACCCTCCATCCATTCATCTGTTCATCCATCCATCCATCCACCCATTTTTATCCTACCTAGCAATGCAAATAACTTCAGGCAGGCAAAGGAGTTTCATTTGGCCTTGCATCCAAGCTCATAAGTGAGTTCTTAGTGAATTAATTAATTTATTTCATAAATAAAATATCTATTTCATATCAGAATCAAAATCTACTCAATATTTCATGTGGCTCTTCTTTAATTTACTGCAGTCCAGCTTCTGCCAGTCTAATTTACATTGATGGTATTCAAAATCTGACCTTATTTTTACAATATTTTGAATACAGATGAAGGTAAAATTAAATTTAAAACAGAATCAGAGCTTGTGTAAATTCTATATCTTATAGTTTCCTAAAATGCTTTTTTTTTTTTTTTTTCTCCCTGTTAATAAAGGTACAGACATACAGACTTTGATACTTCTACTTTTCTCTTTTCTTTTTCACAGCAAACTAGGTGTGGCAGGGCAGCATGAGAAGCTGAAAAGTCCTCCATCCTGTGTAAGTACTGCTCTGCAACAGCCAAAACATCAGTAAGTTATCAACATTATTCTTATCTTAAATAAGTTCCAGTGCTGATGAAGCACTGGAACAGGTTGACCAGAGATGCAGTGGAAGCCTTGTCCCTGAAGACATATAAGGTTAAGCTGGACTGGGCTGTGAGCAATCTGATGTAGCTGTAGCTGTCCCTGTCCACTGCAGGGGAGTTGCAATAGGTGACCTTTAAAATTCCCTTTCAACTCAGATTCTATGATTTTATGATTCTGTGATCACAATCCAAATGCATGTGCAGTCCTATGCAATTCTGAAAACTGTTTCTAAAAAGAAAAATAATAACAGTGTAGAATACAAAATATCTATTTATTTATACAAGTTTAAGCAGCTTACATTATGGAAAATAAAACTTCAATTTTAAAATTGTGAAAATTCAAGCCAGTTTATATGGATTTGTTAAAGCAATATATAAAACTGCAACTGCAATAAATAGACTTTCTGATAAAATGCTTTTGCTAAAACCACTGTTAAATGATATGCTCACAAAAGAAGAAAAACATAAGCCATTATTTCGCTGACTGAGGATAATTCAGGGGATATGACCACTAACGTTCACACTGATCTTAGTTGAAAGCCTTTTCATTATTTTCTGAAATTTCACTTACTGACATAGAAGCTTTCAAAAATCAAATGCAAGTGCTATGTCTATCTGCCACATGCAGTCAAAAGGGGATAGAAACATAATCTCTGGAGATGCTTTTGAAAACTTTAACCAGTTCTCACTGAAAATGAGTGCAATGTACCTAAGACCTAAGCTACTTAGCTGCACTTGAAATTTGAATGCTTCTTAATTAGAGAAATCCCTTTGATGTATGTATCACAGGTAATGAGAATCAGAAGTACCTACGGTGTGTTCAGAAAAGGAAAATGTTTTACTAACCTAATCAGTTATCAGCTGCATTGTGCCATAAAGCTTGATGATTTATTCCTATTATTTTAATTTTTATGTAGAAAAAAAATCTGTCCATGTGTGTTTGTGTTAACTTTTTTGGCTGAAGTTTTATGAAGAGTATAAAGAAGTTGGATTCAAACAAATATGGGTGTCTAATACCTTTAGATCATTTGAAAAGACTTTTTTAATGTCTAATCCTCTATCAAAATATGACTCTTAACCTACTGATATTCTGTGGCAAGACTTTTTCCTCATCATCTTTCTTAGAATAGTTGATAATTTATATGTACATACAACATACATATATATAGTATGACAGATATACTAATAGACTATATTAATACATATATACTAAGCCAGAAAAGATTTCCACTGTGAACAAAGGAAAATGTAATCTGGTTCCAAATACTTTATATTTGTGTTTAAAGGACATCCTTTCCATTATCTCTTATCCAGTAAAATAAAAATAAATAAATTTGTAAAGGCATGAAGACAGAACCACATATGTTTTGCTCCTTCTTATTTAGTTTAGGGATACAGTTACCATGGTGACCTCTTTGCTTTTGCATGAGTTATGATAGATTTGAATGTTACAGAATGTAGATGACAACAGCCAAAGAAATTGCCTGGTATTCAGGTGACAGCATCTCATTTGGAAGCAGATACTGTATATAGTGCAGGTATATACCTCATTTCTTCCAACAATAACTGCTGACAGGAGCAACCAGTTCTTCGACCGACAAACCAGAAAATATTGTTTTCGAGCCCTACAGCTGAAATGACAGCTGCCTTTTCAGTAAGAGCATTAAAGAATACACATTATTTGAAGAGTTTCATGTGAGTGCACACGTCAGTACACAGGTAAAAATAATGTGTCTTACTTTTAACTCTGGGAGTACGCTGGCACTTTTCAAATTGGCATGCCAAATTAGCTTCTGTTGTGACCTTGTTCATTCCTATTAGCTAGATGTTAGACAAGAATCTTATGCCACCTTGACAAGGGCTTTTGTTTCTCTTACACTCTTACTGAATCCTACATGAGTGATGGATGAGAGCTGTGCATGTCTGAATAAGCAGGGGGAATCACCCTAATGAATTATCTTCTGCAGTGCAATATGCTTTGGATGAAACATCTTACACACTATGCATTAACTGATGTGACCGCTTCATTTCAAATACTTTTCACAGTTGCCATCGCTCAGAAAGGCTAGTGTTTACAGCTCTCACAGGAGGAATATTTATCTGACAAGCTGTGTTGGAGATATGAAACTTAATGGTAACAAAGCAGAGCCATAAGAATGTGCCTATCTGTAAAATACAGCCCCGAGATCCTATTAGGCTTCCAACTTTTCTTTATGTTTGAATTTGTTTTTTGTAACATTTTTCTGTAGGTTAAATCAGTTCACTACAGCATCTTAACCATCACAGCCTATAAGATTTACTCAGATAACCTGACTGGATTCATGCTTATTTTCCCAAGTATTTTCTAGTCACCTTAATGCCATTCTGATACTGATGCTTACTTTGTCATATACATAGATCATTCTGAAAATAATGCCTCCTATTTATATCCATGGAAATTACAACAGGTAAAGAGCACAGTAACATTATTCAATAGAGCAAATTCTCAAATACAGAACACTATTTTTCAAATAGTCACCACCAGTAGCTATGCATTTTTGCCAGTGATGAACAAGAGCCTGTCTGTTGCATTTATGCAAATCTGCACCAGTGGAGGCGAAACACTGTTTCACAGCTGCTATGATGATGTCAGTGCTGGGAAAGTGTTGCCTGCATGGTCCAACTTTCACTGGCCCAAATAGACAGAAATCAAAAGGCACCAAATCCTGACTATACACTAAGTGTAGTAGGACAGTCAGCCAAGTTTGGCAGTGTGTTCCATTGCTGTCAATCTTGTATGGGACCTGGTGCTATTGCATCAATTTGTAAAGATGAGCTGATTGAGATGCTCTTCATTTCATGGTGTGACAGCTGCATGTGACTGTCTGGAACGTTGCTTGCTGTTCATCTCTCTGTTGCCACTGCTGAAATGCACTACCCAGCATCTCACTGTGCACACATCCAATGTTTGGTCTCCACGAATGTTCAGCAAGCATCAATGAGTGTCAGTGGGTGCCATTTTGTTCACATGGAGGAATTCAGTTCCACATCTTTGCTTCATACATACTTCCATGTCAGATGCCATTTGTCAGACTGCCCCTCTGCTGCCATCTGTCACACAGCAACAACATGTAACAGAATATTGGTGGGAAGATTCAGTCTCTGCTATCATATCACCAACATCCATCTTTAACATTGTGGGCTGACATAATAAAACATGAGTCATTAAATTTGGAGCTGCTCTGGTATTATAAGTACAAGAATATAAACAAGTTTGTGTGGGGGGGCTTTTTTTTTTTTTTTTCTTTTCTTTTTTTTTTTTAAATCATGTTTGTTCACCAGCAATTCACTCTACCAACACATTTTATTTTCCGTGATTTAAGTCTGTCTGTGCCTGTGTGTTTACAGTCTGTTTTTCAATATGCTGTTCCTGTTTGCACATTTCACTCTTTGTTGACAATTAACTTTGTTGTCAACAAAGTGAAATAGTTCTGACATAAATTGTTTACAAACCCCAGCTAAACCTAAAATAATCACTCATGTCTTGTCAACATTGTATGTGGTTTGCAAGAAGACAATTACTTGAAAAATACTTTACAATGAAATGGATTTCAAACTGAAGAAAAAGAAGGCACAGATTTGATGAGTGACTTGTATATTTAAGGAACAGTTGGGAAGAATAAGAAAAAACGACAATGTGCCTTAAATTATACATGTATGTATTCATTTAATGATAGCTTAGATCTCACAGGAGTCTTATGAGACATTCCTGAGTTAAACTGTCTCAAGGCAATGCTAGCAAAACAGCCAAAGAAGATGAGGAAGTCATTACTTAAATCCACACTTCATATAAGATGGCATAGCTCCTCTTACTTTGATGGGACTTCAATCTTGAAACAGAACATTTAGTGTGCTTGTGAAGAGTTTGTCATTTTCTGGATATGAAGAAAAAAAACTATACTCAGTTTTTTTGACAGTCACTGGTTGGTTACTGGAAAATTCTGATAGACAATACAAAGAGAAATGAAGTTGAGACAGACAGTGTTCTAAAATCGTGCCGAGAAGTATAGATTTCAGTATAAGGTTTTTAGAATATTCTAAAAATATTCTGTACTGAGGATGCTATTCTGTGATCAAAAAGATGATAAGAATCCAGTTCACACATATTCTCCTGAGTTCTGTGGAATCCCTACACATGAGGAATAAGAATATTGTGAATATTAGACCTGCTTTGGAATACCATCTGAAAGGTTTTATTTTATTTTTTTTTTC
The DNA here is from genome assembly GCF_905368555.1 of Meleagris gallopavo. Taxonomy (NCBI): domain Eukaryota; kingdom Metazoa; phylum Chordata; class Aves; order Galliformes; family Phasianidae; genus Meleagris; species Meleagris gallopavo. Next base: position 40,846,298 of record NC_139406.1, read on the forward strand.
TTTTTCATTTTGTACTATTTATTTATTTATTTATTTATTATTTTTATGTAGTAGAACAAGAGGAATAACTGTGTTCCATTATGTTGTTATTTTGCGTTTTTGGGGGGGAAGGAGAAAAAGTGTGCTGCACCTAGGTCAGTACTTAATTTATATGTTCCAGACTTGAATTGGATCCTGACTTCTTTATAGTCACATAAATCTCAGTGCTATGAAAAGCTCCATGGGGAAGAGTAGGAGATTTAAAAGATTTTGAAAATTGTTTATATCTAAGCACTGTAACAGGTTTTTGGATACCGATATTGAAATCTCTTTAATTTCAAAAATTACATGAAGTCTTTCAAAATATAATTGAAACTTTTAAAGACTAACTCTGTATTCTGTTAATTTGTACCTTACCTTGTAGCTAGTTTGTTGAGTTGGAAATGTTTTCACAGAATAGAGAAGACTGAAATTTTTCATCTAAATGACATTATAAATTGGACAGTACGATGAATTGTTATATTGATTCATTAGAATCAACTAGATCAATCAACTAGAGATTACTAATTAGACTCAAATTTTAAAGCCATTTATCCATTTAGTCGAATAAAATCTTCAGTAATATCACAGATATGCATAAAATTGTAATAGAGAATTAAATGTAGTTAGCTGAGCTTGTCCTTAGTGTTTCAAAGAAGAAATTTGCTTATAACTCCCTCAGCCACTATACAAACTATTTCAGAAGGTGAAGATACAGGTCTAGTTTGGAAAGAAAATGAAAGTATAAAGAGAGTCAAAGAATAATTTGATACCTGTTATTATGGTAGTTCAAGAGTACTCTTACAAGAGTTTTCTGCTGGCTGACAAATACAGAAATCACTGAAGACTTAGATTCTATCTTGTCCTATAGGTTACTGTGGAGTGATGGGAAGACAGCAGAAATGTTCTAACCATTGGAAAGATCTGCCATAATAAATAATATATTATTATTAATTATAGTTATTAATAACATAATTATTATTAATAGTACAGATTCTTGGAATATGAAAACAAAGTAGCAACATGGTTTATATGACATGATAGCAAAAATAAAAATGCTAATCAATTATATTGTGGAAACTCATTAGATTTTGATAAGAGTTTTAGCACCTTGTAACACAACAATTTTGGAAACACATATATTTCTAACCTACCACTTCTTCTTATTCTCAATTTCTTCAAGATTATTCTGTTTACCAAGACAGTAGTGTCTTGACTGTGAAAGTAGTGTCATGCTCTACAGGAGCCACACTGTAAATTTACCTTGCAAATGTTTGCAAAAATACCAATAATCAAATAATCATTTCTTATGGATAAGCACAATTTATTATAAAATATTGCAATTCACATACATATTGTCTTAATGTATTGGAGCATTTCAACATCCTTCTAAAGCCCCTCCTGATTAATAAGATTTGAAGAACTGTTACAACGTAATAGTAAGTTGTTACCAGGAATTTTTTTATTCTACCTCTTGTTCATCCTTTCTTCTCTAGTTAGGGAAAAAAAAAAAAAAAAAAAAAAAAAACACCACAACTGTGGAGAAAAATAAAGAAAAACAAACAAAAACAAATTACAAAGAACCTCAAAACCAGGTCACAGCACAGAATGCAAAACTGAAAACCTAAATTTTGGAGGCAAAAAGTAATATATAACTGAGTAATACCATAATTTCAATTAATCTGTTAAGCAGTGTTGCTTTTCTGTTGCTGAGAATCAGTGGTCAGTAATTTATCTGTAATTATAAGGTAAATTCATGGTTTTACAGTTTGTAATGAGAATACTAAGTTATATTAAAATTATTACTGTATTTTAAATGATGAAATTCAAGTTCCTAGTTGGAAGATCCTATTTCCTCATATTTAACTTTAAATAGAAATAAATATTAACAATTGCTTAAAGGTGTTTTTGCCCATTTCAAGTTTCTAGATTCCAATTTTGTTTCAGTATGACATAGAAGAAAGCAGAGATACAAGATTGCCGATTATGAAACACTTCAATACACCTAGGAAGTTCAGTCCAGAATGCTTCTAATTTTAAACAAAAAAAGAGTATACAAATAACTGATTAAATACAAGGAAAAATATACTCAAACAAACAAGCAATCAAACAAAAAACACAGTTAAGAATGTTCTCTAAGCTTTCTCTTTTCTTTTAGATAAACCACAAATTCACTATTATTAAAGTTCATATTCCTGTTCCCTTTATTTGTATTTCAATGTTTTTGTTTGTTTGTTTGTTTTTAATTGAATGAAATTAAACACAATTTCTACAGTGAAGTTTTACAAACAATTATACATGAGTCATCTATTATTTCACAATAGTGACAAGGTCAGTTCAAACAGATTATGCTATCATCTTGGCCACATTTTGATGATACTATAACAAGAAATTAACAGTCCAGAAAACATTTGCTGTATTCTTCTTTCCTTTTAGTCTTTGGCAATGTTATCTGTGTCTAAAGAAATCCAAAGAAAGCTGTTCAGCATTCAAATTTTTCGCAGTGTGTGATTAGTCTAAGTCACAACAATGGACATAGACTTGATAATTTTTAATGATCAATATATACAGTTGAAATCAGAAAATAAATGGTTTATTTCTGTCATAGTAGAAAGTTACTGTTTCCCAGCCTTAAGAACAGTCAACATAACAGTAATAATATTTTACTGAAAGCTGTTAAACTGATGTATTCAAGTAAAAAAATGAACAAAGGTACAGAAAACCTGTTTGCTGTGAGCTCCTATATAGTTCTGTGAGGAGTAGAAAGTCAGGTATGACATCTCTGTCTTTCTTCACTGCAGCTAATATATATGCTAGCACATCAGAAGCCAGATCATGTCTGGTCAGTTCTCACCATAAGTAACCTCATTGAGAGATTAGGATTAATCTGAGCTGATGAAAGGGTGAAGTGGGACTTTGCATGAGTGTAAAATTTGTTCTTAATATGCCTGTGCAGTACAATTCTACAATCAATATTTACTGAAGCTGACAGTCTAGTGCATGTGTTGACAATTTGACTTAAACTGTTTGTGTCATGGAAGCTGAAATCCTTGAAGAGTAGATGTGTTTTGAATACTGAAAATAAAATAAAATTATAACAAACATAGGGATACCTTCTCCCTTGTTATAGCGTTCACTGAAGAAGGAAGACAGATGGTCAAAGAATGTCGCATATTGCAACCATGTACCTTTTTGTGGAGTTGAATGAGAGTGCAGGGGCAGAAAAGAGAAAAGTGCATCTGTTAAGCTAAGAGTTTAATGGAAACATAATACTTTTCCTCTAAAAATCAATTCTTCCCCATATTTGATATCCACTAAATGAATGACCTTCCGTCTTCCTATTACCTTTGCATCAACACAGAAGAAATACAGTACTGTGTTAAAGTGTTGGTTATCTCAGTAAAAATTTAGGAAAGAATGCTAAACTATTAGCAGAGATGAGGAAGAGCAATATGTTAATTTTACTATTTAAACTTACTTAAACATATTACTGTATACATATTAAGTATAGAAAAAAATCACCCATGTAACTGAATTACACACGCTATCTTCTAAAGCTTTGCATGTTTTATATTCATATTGTTTAACTGCATTCAGCATGATCTGCAATCTAATTCCAGAACCAGACCGTTAGGGAAATATAATGTTAATGCATATATGTTAGTAAATATATTAAATCAATTACTTTGTGAGTGTTAAGCTTGAAAACAAAATGTACTACAAAATTGTCTCGCTCCGATTTATAGGAGGCAGATGAGATTATTTTAATATTATATACCCGGCGTGAGATTAAGATACAACTGTTCCTATGTTAGTCCAACCAGTTTATTATAATCCTAATCAGGGAGACGGGGAAGGGGAGGGCGATAGAAAAGCGAGGAAAGAAGCAAGAATTGTGTAAAGCGGGGATAATCACCACCGGGATCCAGCAGCGGTCCCGTTGCACGACGTTTCGATGGTCCGAGGTAGAAGCAGCAGGGGAGGAAGAGAGCAGCAGCATGGCCGGCCTTGGGCAGCAAGCAGGTGGCAGAAGGAAGTCGCGGAGCCGATCCAGGAGGAAGCAGCAGGACTCAGGTAGCAGGCCCAGGAGAGTTCGCCAGCACGCAGGAATTCCGTGGTGAGGGATCTGATGGCAGACACCTACCCTCATGGTTTTCGGTTCTTCCTTTTATCCTCCTTTTCCTCCTGCCTACGTGACATCCCTGGGCGCTTGAGCAAGAGTCATGTGAGTATCCACCGAGATGGCCATCATCCTGAGATAAGTCCACACAAAAGACCACTTCACAGCTATTTAGCTGCAGCTTATCTCTCTCTCCTTGCCCCTGGCCTTGTCCATCAAAGCTCTCCAGACAAAGGATTTGACAATCCTTGCCCAGGACTTGCCTGGACTCCTACAAGTCCATCTGTGTCCCCAGCAAGCTTTGAGACACTGATGTTAACAGAATAATATCTTACAAAGACCAAGCTGTTCCAAATTCTACAGTGATGCCAATGTAAATCACTCTACTTTTGACTAGCAATACTTTTCTCTACTTTTTCTTGTATTTTCTTCTATTTGTTTTTCTAAACTAACAAATCAAATTTCATCCAAGGAGTAATTCATCTGGCATGAGTTATTCTGAAATTCTTTTCAGCAATGTGAGGTAATATAACGCCAATATATAGTAGAGCAAGAAAAAGACAACTTTTCAGCAAGACTACTGTGCAGTACAAACCAGAAAATTTGTTGTAGTAGTTTCTATTTCCAGCAACATCTTCAATATTTCAGCGACTTTCTGAAAATTCACAATAAAGTAAGTACAGTTAGACATAGGGTATGCAAAGTAAGTTCATGTTCTTTCATTTTGTTACCTTATCTATTCATGCCAGGAATAGTAGTCTTGGTATAGTATTTTATGCAATATTCCCTCAAATTTAACATTAAAAGTTTGCAAGCTTTTTATAGATATCTGAGTGGATAGCCTCAACAGTTTTCACAGACTGGCTTTGTGTAGTTTCAAAGCAAATTTTGTAGTCAAAGTAGAAATAATGCACTTCTACTTTTAGGGCCATTTGTGTTGCCATCAAAATTGCCTGTACTATGGCTACTATAAACTTGATGTATCAGTGAGATGAAATTATGATTCTATCAACAATACTAATAGAAATTTAGGAGAATGCTGCATTTCTGCAGTACAATACTCCATGACATTACAATGACCTCTGTGAAGATTTGCAAAGTCTAGTTACCTATGGCAGAGTAGGACTACATAAAATAGGCTGTGATATATGTTTTCTAGTCATGAAAAGAAATTTCTTAACCCAATTAACAAATTTCTGCTAATATCCCTGATATTTCCTTCTTATTAAATGCAAAATACACACAACTCTGTTTTTGTCTTTTCATTTGTGGAGGATTTTGTTTGATCATTCATCTCAGGGTCTAGAGCCTACAGTAAAGGTAGCTGCTCATATCATTTTAGTTTTGGAATTAACATTTTATCTCATTCTTTCCTCTTCTCTCCTTTCTCTTCTGGGATAATATGGTTTGTTAATGCCTGAGATTCGCTTGCTTTTTCTAACTAAAAATCCCACCTTGTTCATATAAAGTTATAGCTTTATTTATCTTCTTGTTTATTTTTTTTTCTGTGAATACAGAGCAATGTCATTTTACTAGCAGATAAAGTAACTGTTGCATTTGCATATGAGTAAACATCAGATAAAGCAGGTTTGAGTACATACCAGTTCAATGCATCCTATATTTCTTTTTGCACTATATAATTTATTTTATTATTGATTGTCCATTTAATAAAAGCTCGATGATCTAGAGAATTTTCTTTATTAATCATACTATATTACTTTTTTTTTTTTTTCCTCACCCAGGAATTAAAATAGTCTCACTTTCAGCTAACATTAACCCTCTTCCAAAATACAAAACAAAGGATTTTTGCAAAGACTTTTCTAAATCCGTCACTAGATGGCAGTAAAACCGCAACTCTGAACATTCCCACCTAAAGTCGATAAATTCAAGGAGAGGACCCCGAGGCTGAAGAAAGGCTATCACTGTAAGACAGCTTACCTTCAAAGGTTAGCCAGAAGAAGGATATGGAATTTCGTGCAGAATCACTACATAATGTTAAATAATAATAATAATAATAATAATAATAAAAATCCAATAACTAAAGAAAAATAATATTAAGGAGAGTAGAGTAAAAGGGAAGCTTTAAGTAATGTGAAATACCAGAAGAAACTGATTTCATATGGCTTGATTAAATCAGCCAAAGCAGCAGATCAGAGATCTGCAAAAGTAAGATGTACAGACAAGTCTCCCACTAGTGTGCCAAAAATATGATTCTTCTCCATGAAAATCTCTAAGAAAAGAACAGACCGTACCATTTCTTTTTATTATTACTATTGATTACTAAATGGAATTTTATTCAAACTCTGTATTAAATCTCTAGAATTGATGGTGTGAGGAGTTGCATTCCATTATATTTAAAGTGATTCTGTCCGTATACAGGATAAGAATGCACAGTTACGAATAGGAAAAAGTTCTCTGCTTCCTCGCCTCGCCTCGCTCGCTCGCCTCGCCTCGCCTCGCCTCGCCTCCCCTCCCCTCCCCTCCCCTCCCCTCCCCTCCCCCTCCCCTCCCCTATCTTCCCTGAAAGGGAAGAAATCACTGGCAAGAACATCCCATTGAAGTAAGCTTAAACCAAAAAATTAATGTGTCTTATCCTGCTCCACATTGAATCAATACAGTAGATTGGATTTCAAACTAAAACAAAAACTGATTCAGGCTTTTACAGCACTTTATAATCATTATTTTTAGTGACCTACGTGACTGGTGCTATACTGAGGCACTAATCGCATAAAAGGGAAGCATGTAAAATAAAAGCATCTTCTTCCATCATCTTCTATGCAATTGAATAGAATCGTTCATTTCTGAGAGCAGAACTTAAGTGATGCATTCATCACCCACCATGAGATCACCCCTATGTACTGTGTGGTAAAAGCTCAGCCAGATACATGTGTTATATAACATACTGGATGAGAAAGACTTTGAAAAAAATATATTCGGGGTCTAAAATGTCTTCCCTCCAACTTATTTATTTATTGACTTGCATCCTTTGTAGTGGTTTGTTTTTCTTTTTGTTTTGTTCTGTTCTTGTTTTTGTTTTTCCCAGGGGTGCAATAACCCACACATAACACTGTAAAATTAAGTTCTTATCATGACCAAGGGTTTCTGATTCATCATTTTCTGTTGCTACACAAAACTTTCAGTAACTCTCCTTCAAGGTACTTATGAATAAGTGTACATTGAACAGAACTGATCTCTAATCAGGAAATAAATCCTATGATTTGGGTCGAAAATAAAGTTAGTTAGGAAACCTACTTTGTGAATGGTTATTCTGCCTTAGTATTTCATGTTGGAGCTGATCCAATAAACTCATCAGGCAAGAAAGGTGAAAATGAGGCTATGAACTTCATTCATCTAAGGTTCCCTTCTGCAGGACTGCATTTTGCCAAAGAAACTGAAGTTCTTTTAGTTATCCTCCAAAACCTTTTGCAAGTCTTCATTTCTTTAAAGTTAAGCAATTTTGTCTATAATTTTCTTGGCCTGCGACCCTTACTATCTGTCTGTCACTTTCTGAGACAATATTTCATGAAATTTCAGGGTTTAATTTGCATCCACGTATCCTAAACATCAGAGTTTCTTTTAAGTAATAAGTGCACATGTTTTATGATATTCAGGGCCCCATATCAGACAATAATGACATTAGTATTTGTACATTATTTTGTCTCTTCCGCTCTATATAAAATCAGACTATTTTTTGCCCCTTATTGTAATTATGCACTATTTTCCAAGGAAACTCAGTGTTTAGAACTACCGTGCTGTTCGTTAACTTCCCTTGAAAATCCAGAATCCTTGATAAAAGAGGAAAAAAAAAAAAAGAAAATCTCACTAAAAAGGCCCACACTAGATGAATCTTTCAGCTCATCATTTGTGAAAATGGGAATTCTATTCCTGAAGTAAAGGACTATCTGCAGTTTTTTAGCTGCTTCTCCTGTATGACTGAGAAATATAAATAGCCTCATCTACCAGAACACCGCTACTACCTTTTGATTACTAAAGTTGAGCTCTAAACACTAGACTTCTCTTCTTCTTCCTTCTCTGTCTATATTTCTTCTAAACCAGGATATGTTCCCTCCAGAGCTTTCCACTATGGATATGGTTCTTTCTTTGACTGGATATGATGCAGCATTATCAGAAAGAAGCCTGTAATTAAGAAGTACCTTTGTCCCTTTCTGTGCAGAAGAAACTGGAGGATTTTCATGGCACACTTCCTACAGTGAGATACAGTTGCTGTCACAGGAAATCACTCTCCATTAAATGTAGTTTACAAAAGCAGAATAAACACAGACGACCCATATGACTACTATCCTTGTGTGCTCAATAAATTCCTGGCTTTACATACAGGATTAACATAAGCCTTCAGGTACAGGTGGGAAAAAAATCATTGAATCTCCCAGAAAATCTCACATTGCAGGGATTTTACATGTGGGCCCAGAATGTCAGAAGAATTCATACAAGGATGAAAGTTAGTGTGTCTATAGAGAGAACCTCTTACTTATTTTGGTGGAGAAGTCCATTTTTCTCTAGGAAAACATTTGTGAACATAAGATTTCACAAGAGAAACATATTCTCAAGCTCCAGATAATTCTGAATATCACTTGCAGCTTTTACTTTTATACTTTGACCCATCTCCACTAAGTCTTTGCAAAGCCTGTTCTTAACAGTTAACTCCTGTATATAAGCATTGACATAAACAGTCATTTTTAGAGCGAAAGAAGATTTTTTTTTTCCCCAAGTTATATGGTGGCAGAAAGTTATTTGGTTGATGTGCCTGTGTAAGTAGGACTTTCTTACTTGAAAAACAGCACATATAAAAGCCAGACCAGAATGAGCAGCCGCTATAATATTTACTTGAACCTTTATATTCTTCGGGAAAATGATTAAATCTTATATTGGAAACAAATAAAATACCATTTAGCTGATCAAATTTGAGCTAGGAAAATGAAAAATTTTTCAGCAAAGTATTTTCCACAACACAGATTTTCACATATACGACAGATCTGCTTTGACAGATCTATGATCTGACATTATATGCTAAAGCTTTATTCTAAGGCTTTCTAGGGTAAAATGTTTTGCAGGCTACAGTAGACCAAATGATGGATATCAAATACCTCTGTATGCATTACGTCTAGAGCTCTCAGACAACAATCCATCAAGAATATAGCAAAAAAAAAAAAAAAAAAAAAAAAAGTGGGAATGCAGCCAGCATACTCTCATTCAAACTTAGCCTACTTTTAATGTGGATATATGCCCTATTTCTATTTTACATTTTGAAATGTTGAAGTGTAGCCTTTTTCACATCAATAGCAATTTTGAAATGCCTCCAGTCTGACTGAACTTTCAAGGCCCAAATACTCTTTAAGAACATGTAAATATACAGAATTTGCTATAACGAGTCAAGCCTCTGTCCATTTATTTCATCTTCAATAGTCAGGATAGGATACATCAGAAAAATATACTAAAATCTCTATTGAAAATCTGCCTACAGGGAAAATTTCTTCTGAATTCTTATTAGATAGTGCCTAGCTTATATTTGAATGCAAGAAGATTTATAGCCTTCACTTTTTAATCTAAACTAATGCAACTTTACTTCTACTTAACTTTTGGCTTCTCTTATGGATTGGGGTAATAAATTTAATGGTTTTATTATGTGTGGGGTGATTTTTTTCCTTTTTTATTTTTAAACTTGGTTAAAAGAAAATGAAAATGTTACTGTGAATCCTCATTAACTATACTCTGAGATTTTCTCAGATTCATACTAATCGCACTGGAAAAACATCAAATTCAGAAATTTCTGAATTCTCTTTAATGAATAATGAAACATTATTTGCCTGTAATCTTCCCTCATTAAATGTAATTGGCTTCACTACTTAAAAAAAATAAAAAATAAAAATTGGTGTCAGCCACTGTAAGCAGAGGTGTGTTACTATTGTCCTTTCTCTGTAGGGTTCTAAAATCAAAGTTGAAACTGACAGTACTCTGTTCTTCTGTGATTCACAACTTGAGAGATTAAAAGATGAGTGTCTTCATTGTAAAGGCTATGACAGAGTTCAACTTAAGTTTTCTGATTAACCTTTCCTCAAGTCTTCCAAAGGAAGTATGGCATAGAAATATTTATGCTTCTCAAACCAGACAGGAACAAAATGGTCAAATTGTTCTTAATTTAATGTACTGACAATTCAAAATATTATTGTACGTATGTCCAGATATAGCATCTCTGTCTAGTAATTCTAAATTTTTACATTTTTAAATTTTAACCTTCCATGTAAGAAAAAAAAGTGCTAAGAAAAGAGAATTTGTTGTACTTCAACAGCTAGACATTCCACTACTTAACCTTACATGAAAAATGCATATATCATTTTTTGGCTCAAGTTGCTTTACAATGTTCACAGGTCTTTCTTTTAAAGAAATGCAGAAGTAATTCTTTTTTGCTACTGATTTAATTAAAAAAATTAGCAAGGTAATCCTTCCATACATATAAAGAATAAAATCAGTAGATAATTTCCCCAGTTAAGTTCAGTACTACTACTCATCCTCTTTCCTGGACAAAATCATTACTATGTCTGTATTGCAAGTACATCACTGCTGAACTCTCTAAGGTTCTGTGTGTTCTGTGACATTTGAAAGAAGACAAACGCTAGTAGAACATTGATGCTGAACACTTACTGTACCTTCTGCATATTTAGGATGAGAGCTATCATTTTAGTAGCTACTATGAGACTCCATAAATAATGCTGTTTTGTTTAAATGTTTAGGATATGCTTAGTTCACAGCCAATTACTAGAACAATATATAGATATAATCAAATAATAGAATCATTAAGGCTGGAAAAGACCTCTAATTTAATATAGTTCAATAGTCTACCTATCACTAATGTTGTCCACTAAATCATGGTCCTTAGTACCACATGTACGTGTTTCTTGAACACCTCCATGGACAGTGACTCCATCACAACCCTGGGCAGCCCATTCCCATGCCTGATCACTCTTTCAGAGAAGTTTTTACTAATATCCAATCTGAATCTCCCCTGGCTCAATTTCAGGCCATTCCCTTTCATCCTATTGCTAGTTATGCTTCAGAAAAGGCTGATCCGCACCTCACCACAACTTCCCTTCAGGTATTTGTAGTGAGCTATAAGATCTCCCCTGATCTTCCCCTTCTACAGATTAAGTAAAATCAGTTCCTCCAACCGCTTCCCATAAGGCTCCAGACCCCTCACCAGCTTCATTGTTCTTCTCTGGACATGTTCCAGGGCCTCCATGACTTTTCTGTAGTGAAGAGCCCTAAACTGAACACAGTACTTGAAGTGAACCCTCATTACAGCTGAGTAAAGGGAGACAATCAATATGCTCTATCTGTGTGTATTCTTCTGCTGTCTTTTCATAAATTGTTATCTTCTCCCTGAACAGTCCCTGTTTATAAAACATATAGCAAAATGGGTTCTTATTATTTGTAATAGGGCAAATAAAAAAACATGAGTGATACATAGATCTGTGCAAGATAAAAAAAAAATAAACCCAAACTTCTAGAACTCCATTGTTCAGTATGTAATGATAAAATAAGGCCTGGTAGTTGATTTTATCTATGAACACCACCACTGGAACACGAACAAAGTGAAGGTAGCATTTTTCACTAATCCAAGTATATGTATGTTAATCTTACAAACTAGATCTTTGGTTTTCTTTGTTCCTTTCTTCTTTCCTTCTTTTCTCTCACTTTTTTTTTTTTCTTCATTTTTTAACTATTTTTTTAAATTGTACATGTCTTGAATTCCTTCAGTTTGCATACATACATGTGCATATAGCTAAACAAAGAGAAGGAGTCCAAGAGAGGGTGATTACTTGAGACACATTTTTCCTGTCTTTTAACAGAAGCTGTGGCAGGTGATACTAAAGGTTGCAATACTTCTTCAGCCATCTCTGAGGGATATTGAGCAGATTAATTAGTTCATGTCCGTACAGCACTCTGAAAGCACTCAGTGCAATATAATTAGTCTCATATATTACTAGGATAGCCCTGAATATCTTCAGTGACTCTGCTTCACCAATTTTCCTTGGCAAAGTATGTCACTTTCTAATTGACCTTGCTCTTTGAAGTATTTTCTCAATATCTAATTTAATTTTCACCTTTCCCAGATTTTGTTCATAATACAGTAGTTGGCTGAAAAATCCCACCTTTTAGAAAGATATTTTGCAAACAAGAAATATCCACACAACAAATGATTAACATCAGTCAGCAGGAATTTAAATATCAATTTTTAGAAGTTTCTATCACAGTAAGTACCAAAATCATCTTAATTACAGGTTTTAAAAGTTAGACATAAGAAGTCTTCAGAATAATTTATTAAAAATCTACCATTTTTATGATAGTTTTACCATAGTTATACTAAACTACTTGCAAGTTACATATTTTTAGCTCTAACTTCACACCTTGACAAAAGCTTCTTCAGTGCTTTTTTTCTGCCTTCCTAAATCTAATTATTAATCCTCTTAATGTGTCAGTACTTACCCTCACCTCACTTTTTTGATAATTTGAGGCAGTTCTTTCGGTGCAAATGTCTTTATGATAGTTCCATATTCATATGCAAATAGGAATGTAAATAGTTATACATTCACATTCATTTACAGCTATTCCATATTGGATTAAAGGTATGTTACAATTTGTCATCTGACAAAATTGGCAGAGAAATGGACAATCTGAACATGTCGGAAGAGCTGAAGAAGTTGCTGCAGACTGGCATGGAAGACATAGAGGAGAGAGAGGCAGGGCATCTTCCTTTATTTCCCATCTTGTTCTTGGTGTGAAGGTGTCTAAAAGTGTCCTCCCCTCACATTTATAAACACAAGAAGCAACAGTAGGAATAATCATTGTACTCTGTTGTGCTGTTGGGCCTAGACATCCGACCTAGAATTATCTTCCTCTGTTCCCAAGGTGAAGGTCCTCTGAGGCCGGTGAGGGTAGGCTGGAAAGCTATTCAAAGAGGTTTTCTGATGGAGCTGAACTCTGATAAAACAGCTATCACTTGAGTATTGCCTCCTATTTGTTGACTGCCAGTCTGAATGAAAATCCTCTGCACAAGCTTTTTCCCCCCATGAAACCTGTTGTTTGCCATAACTCCCTACTCTCTCTTCCAATAGTTTTGCTCTATCTGTCCTGGGCTTCTTTAGCTACTCACTTCTCATTGAAATGTCATTAAGAAATAAAGGCAAATTAGTAAACAGAAGCATTAATGTGCTTTGTGGTATTTTTTTTTGTTGTTGTTGTTCACATTCACAACATTCACAACAACATTGTTGTTGTTTGTTTTGTTTTTCTATGCGATCATTATATTTTCTCTTTTTCTCCTCTCTCGTTAGAAGGACTTTATAGTTTTTGTCCTCATGGATTTGTTTTCTCTCTGCAGTAATGTATGCCACAGGAAAGGATAAATTTCACCACTAGCCTCAGGCAAATTGCAAACAGTGTTGTTTAAAAAGTGTAGTACAGGACAATCCTTAACAGTACAAAAAATGTAAGAAAAAAATGAATTTATCTACAGTTATGTGGTATATGAGTTGAAATATATATTCAGGGAAGGCATCACAATCTACTTGGAACTTTTGCCTCTTTTTTAGTAAAGTTCTAGTAAATATAATAGAAAAAATTCATCTCAACTCCTTTTCCAGTCCTTCAAATGACCAAAACTAAAAAAAGATGTATTTTCAAGTCCAGTTCCTTTGAAAATTTCCACTGCAAATCCTGTGTGATATTCGTTGAAGTACTGGCAATTTGTGCTTACCAGTAACACATCACACAGGTTACTGAGGTTAGGGATAGAGAAAAGATATAGACAATTCAAATATAATGCCTTATTTCTCAGCTTGAGTGCTGCTGAAATAGAAACAGTCAGTGAAGTTATAGGAGATAAATTCACCTTTCCTTTTCCTTTCCCTTCCCTGCCTCTTCACTATTTTCCTGCCTCAACAGTGACCTATTTGACAGGTGAGGGTTGTATGGTCTCGGTTTTAGACGGGTACAAAAGTTTTTTTAACACAAGTATCAACCAAATGATTTTCTACAGTTTCGTTAGCAGAAATTTTGTTTACTCCATTGTTTTTGTTTGTGACAACAGAGAGTTGTCTTGCAGGCTCCTTCTCTCGTGCTTAGTCATGCTCCCACCCTTCAAATAAGTAGTCAGTACGATCTCAAACACTTCAGGTTCCCAAATTACTTTAGCAGAAAGCAATTTCCCAAATTACTTTAGTAGAAAAATAATATTAAAGCAATAATTTTTCATGAAGAGTTAAAAACATAAAAATAAACACAAAAGTTGTAACGTAACTAGCAAAAACAAGCCACCTTGGATAACAGCTTAGGTTGAAGACCTCTTTCTCTGTAGATATTTTCTAAACAAATTGAGAGGGAAAAAAAAAATAAAGGAAAACAAGATTTTCAGTTAAATATACATTTAATTACCAGAAAGATTTCAGAGAGATATGGAAATCAGAATCCCTGCTGAATTTTCCCAGCAGTGCAAGAATGCTCCTTGGAATATAATATCTACTGTTTTATCTAGACAGATTTTATAATTTTTCTAAGGATATCAGATTATGGCACAATACTTAACCTAATTGTGTGTATAAAGTTCAAAAGCTGGAAGGGATTGTTTTAAGTATTTCTAAGCAATATAATATTTGGAGGTAGAGTCCACTGTGATTGATGAACATATTCAGTGTAGCCCTTCTTCCACTTCCCAGGCAGTCTGGCCATGCCCAGGAAAATGAGATATGACTTCAGGCCTACCAAAACTCACCCACTCTCAGAAGGTATGACAGGAACAAGGTACCATTTTCCATGTTTTCCTGAGTGTCTAATGTTAGTGTTAAGATTGATGGCTTAGTAAGTGCGAGCAAAGACCAAGCTGTTTCATAGTGCTGTGTCAGTCAATTCTTAAACTCCAGAACCATTATGAGCTGGGAATGCCCCCCCACTAAAACGAAATCCAAGAAATATACACAGTTCTAAACATCCCTTGATAATTGTCTTTAACATTCAGATTGTCTAAAAAGTCTCCATGAATTTACTGGTTATCAACAGAATAACTTCAAAAGTTTGAGAATGATAGAACTTCTGAAACATTAATTTAACAGGAAAGATTTGTTTCACTAGTTCTTAGACAGTTAACGTTTTGTATAAGAAATGGTAATTAGTATTAAGATAGTCCTTAGTCCCATGAGAAGGTGTAGGCCTTCACATAGCAATAGCTATTCCAACCAAAAGTTATGGTTATTTCTTTCTATCTTAAGTAAGAAAGTAGGATTTTACTCAATAAATTAACAAGATCTTTTTTTTTTTCTTTTTTTTTTTTTTTTTTTTTTCTCTCCTGGTAATTTGCATCTTGTAATGAATTAATTAAAAATACATGCTAAGTTATCTGGACAGGACTAAAATGTCTGCCTTACCTTAAGGTACACATTCTGTGTAGCAGCATTGTGTACTTGTTTAAAAGCAATAAATGAGCTGCTTACCTGCAACAGCACTGAGCCAAAGAACCGCTTAGAACCACTTGTAACTAAGAGCATGAGAAAGGGCTAGTTACTTAGACCTCTATAACCCAGAATAATTTTGCAAGCATTGCTTGCTAAAGAGTCCTAAACAGACAAATGGATGATGGAATTGAGTGCACCCTCAGCAAGTTTGATGATGACACCAACATGAGTGGTGTGGTTGACACGGTGGAAGGAAAGGATACCATTCAAAGGGACCTCAACAGGCTTGAAAAGTGGGCCCAGGTGAACCTAATAAGGTTCAACATGGCAAAGTGAAAGGTTTTGCACTTGGGCCAGAGGAATCCCAGGCATCCATACAGATTGGAAGGAGTGGTCCTTGAGAGCAGCCCTGCAGAGAAGGACCTGAGGGTCTTGATAGATGAAAAGCTTAACATGAGCCAGCAGTGTGCCGTTGCAGCTCGAAAAGCAAATGGTATCCTGGGCTCCATCAGAAGAGGGGTGGCCAGCAGGGACAGGGAGGTAATTGTCCCTCTCTACTCTGCTCTTGTGAGGCCCCATCTGGAGTACTGTATCCAGGACTGGAGTCCCGAGTACAAGAAAGACAGAGAGCTGTTGGAGAGGGTCCAGAGGAGAGCCACAAAGATGATCAGGGGACTGGAGCACCTCCCCTGTGAAGACAGGCTGAGGGAGCTGGGCTTGTTCAACCTGGAGAAGAGAAGGCTGCGGGGTGACCTCATTGCAGCCTTTCAGTACCTAAAGGGAGCCTACAAACAAAGAGAATCAACTCTTTGAAAGGGTAGATAACTGCAGGACAAGGAGAAATGATTTTAATTTGAAGGAGGGAAGATTTAGGTTGGATGTCAGGGGAAGTTCTTTACAGACAGAGTGGTGAGATGCTGGAACAGGCTGCCCAGAGAGGTTGTGGATGCCCCATCCCTAGAGGTGTTCAAGGGCAGGTTGGATGGACCCTGGGCAGCCTGGTCTAGTACGAAATGTGGAGGTTGGTGGTCCTGCATGTGGCAGGGGGGTTGGAGATTCGTGATCCTTTAGGTCCCTTCCAACCCTGGCCATTCTGTGATTCTGTGATTCTGTGACAAACTTTTAACAATCTTCACAACATAGCTAAGAGAGACCATCTACTTTTTGGTAAAATACACTCAGGGCCAAAAAAAGATTAAGTTCCTCCTTAACCTACATCTAACCTAAAGCACTACTTGCAGTGTGGAATGCAAAGCACATCTACTAGGTGTGTGGATTTTTAATAGAGAAAAATTAATGGAGTGCTAGTTCCTAAGCTTTTGCTTTAAACACGTAGTGCAGTTTTCCACAGAGGATGGAAGTGGAAAGAGAAGAGATGCAAAGTTGCTTTCTAAAGAAGTTATCTAATATAGACAGATGCATGTGCAAGAATATTCTTGTGAGTCATAATTGTTTCCTTGTTTGTTTTTTCTCATATATTTTTCTATATATCATAATATGGATACCAAACTATAAAATGCAAAGAGCTTAATGATTCTCTTGTGAAGGTAACTTACAGGAGTAGCTGTGAAAATAAATGTAAGAAGATGGTTTATAAATTTCATCTCTATTTTCTGTGTGCTGATGTATGTGAAAAAAATCATCAAAAAATTGACATGATGTAAGACGAAGGTAAAATGAGAAACTTATTTCAAGATTACCTTCCAACATAAACCATGATGTTAAATTTTCTGTATTTGTGCCGCTACAGACTAACAAAAATACTCGATGAATTTGAAGGAGAAAGGCACCTTTAATGTAATATGACTGGTAACTCGCTTGGAAAGTGAATTTTGGGGAAGCACACACATCCTCCTCAGTGATTTGATTTTTCATGTCCCTTGGGATGAGTGTAATCCAATTTGCTCTTTATTCTATACATTTCACAATAAATTTCATGATTCATGAAATGAAAGGATTGTAGAGTTGAATTGAGGTCCAACATAGAGAGTATAGGAATTCTACTGCTATTACAAATTAGCAAGTCATAGTTATACTGAATTCACAATTTCTGTTACTGACAATTTCGGAAATGATGCTACAGTTTAGTAAGAGTTGGTAAGTGTTTGATATAAAATTCAAGAAATGAAAATAGAAAAAAAAAAAAGAGAAAAAGAAGGAAAAAAAAAGAATTTCTGAGCACTATCAATTCCTTCTGTACATAAACACATTTCCAAAAACCTGTTCAGTACACAGAATTGAGCCAGTTCTTGGTGGAAAATGATATTATGTAAAGTATTGTACAACTCATCCTTGATAGTATTGTAATCGATTAGGAAAAAAAAAATAAAAATAGTCATAGCTTACAATAGACATCTAATAAAAGTCATCAATCAACTATTGCAGTAAAAAGCGAGGATAAATATTTTTCATTCTTGAAAACAAAGCTAACAGTAAATTAAACTGCATTAATTAGAAAATAAATCATGATCTAGTGCAGTATTAAATTCTAGCTGTAAGTATTCATCTACTTCTTTTTAATATCTGGTATGTGAATTGAATGCTTCTAAAAGAACTTTACTTTTCTAACAACCAAAAGTAAAATGCACTATTTTATTTTGTATCTATTAAATGTTCCTGAAGAAAATGATTCAGAAGCATTACAGATTTTATACAAATAGATGACAATTATTCATTAATTCCCTCTCCTTCAAGTTTATAATGGAGAAATATTCACATGTAAATTATTTATATGAAAGTATGATAAAAGATAAAATTCAGTTCTGGAGTACTGACCTGAATATTCAAGGATTTAGGTTTCACATGGTCTTTCAAAAAAAATTATCAGTTGCAGCTGTCAGTGCAGAATATTCACACAGTCTAAGATTACACCATGAAAAGATAAATAAACTGAAAATAAAAAACCCTAGAATGTTACAAACAGGTTGGTGGATTTTGACTAATCCAATATGTGGACAACAAAATAAATATTAAATTTAAATTAACCACTAATTATAAGTATTACCTGCATATCGTAGATACCCAAATCACTAATCTGTAAACTAATTAAGTAGCAGCATCTACATACAAATTAGGAGGCATGCTGCAGAAAGCAAAGAAATAAAGTGTTAGACAATTTCTGTAGTACTCAGTGAATACATGCAGAATTATCAAATACGGTTTATTTGACATCTGTTTTCAGCTCAGCATACATTGCACATGTATGAGCAGATACAATGATAAAGTTAAATGTCCACAAGACAATAGAAATTAACAATCAAGTGCCTGTTTAAACAAAGCAGATATGTCTTGCAGTCTTTGATTCACTACTGTGTCATTGAAATATGTCAGAGCTCTAATATAACTCAGAGCTCTAATATAACCAGAATATGGGAAAGATCAATTCACCAAGAGAATAATGCAACACTCTCACAAATGCTGCCAATTTAATTGTGCCCTTAAGGATAGTGAAGTATCCTTAGTTATTAAGCTTGGTTGCTATGCTACACTCTAAAATAGAGACTCAGGTATGGGCTTAACAGATTATACTCACTCCTTCAATTATAGGTAGGTAGATAGATAGATAGATAGATAGATAGATAGATAGATAGATAGACAGACAGACAGACAGACAGATAGGTAGGTAGATAAAACTTTGAATAATTGAATCACAAAGATTAATTTACTTTCTACTAATTCCCAATAGTTAACACAAGATCTATCAATATTAAGTAAATTCAACACAATAGCTGCCCTGTAATGCATCTTGTTCTTCTTTAGCCAGCTATTTATCCAGTGCAAACTCCCAAGTGACTAGAGGGAACAATCAGTTGTGTCCTCAATTCAGTCAAATTCTGGTAATGGACACATCCATTGTAAGACTTGATGCAGTACTCATAGAGCATATACCATCACAGAGAGGCAATTAATTTTCTACTGCAGTTATCATAAGGATCACCCAAGACTAGACTGATTTTATATACTGATGAATATGATGCTTTGCTTTGTGTTTTCACGAGTTTCAAAATCTATGTATAATTTTGTAGTAGGTTAAAAAAGCCCATTTCTACGGAACCTGAACTACTTTTCTTTAGTTGTCAATATATTCCTTGCAGCTGAGGTCAGTGCTTTCCAGTCTCAAGCTGACAATCATTTTGCTAGTTCTTTTAAATCTTGAAGATCATCACTTCTGGTTCAAGGAAGCTGCTTCTGATTCAAAATGGTGCCAACACATCTAATCTTTATGTAAGAGCTATCTCTTATAAGCAGCCTCCTTTTTTTTTATCCTTTATTGAGTATATACATGTAATGAAGTTCTGTTACAACAAAAACAACAACAACAACAAAAACCACTATGATTGTGTCTATTTATAAGAGGAGGTGATATTATTTTTGTCACAAAAGAATGCAATTACACTAGGTAAGTATCACATGCCAGAGTTCTTCACTCCTTCCCATTCTCTGCAGGAGTGGCACTGTAAAAACATCCTCACTTGACAGTATCTGAAATTGATTTTTGCATTATTTCACTATATTTTTCAAACGAGATCTTATTTCTTACATAAAGCTTTCTATTAAAAAAAACAACAACATAATTTTTTCTTTTAACATGTAAGGTGCATGAATAGCTGTTGCATAGAAGTTTAGAAGTTCCCTGTGTCACGTGTACGGAATGTGAGTTTCCCAAAAGTCAGCAAAGTTCTTTTCTCTCCTCAAGGATCCACTTTGGAAGTCAAGAACACATACTTTTAGCAAGAGGAAGAAGTTAGCTAGGTAAGAGTGATAGTAGATGTCTGCCATAGTTTAATAGTATGCATCAAAGGTGTTAGGGAAAATCTGGAGATAGCGTGGTCTGCTGGGAAAAAATTCCTTAGGGGAGATTCCCTGGAGTATTCCTTCAGTGTGTTGACAGCTTACAAAACTTTTCTGTTGATCACAAAAACTGTCTCATGTCGGTTAGGTCATTCAATGGCCACAAAGTTCTATTTTCAAGCAAGCTATAATGCTCTCTATAGAGTGCTTTATCTCAGGCTTTCCATCAGATCCTCTTCACAAATTTACTTTTTACACTACATCAATTCCACATACTGAGACAGATAATATCTTCCTGCCCTATCTTGCTGTCATGCTTGTCTTGATCAGTAAAGTTCATCTTGCAGTAGAAATTTGCAAGCTATCACACTTGAGATCTTAATGAAGTTATATTGGCCAGTATTATCTTTAGACACTGATGCAGTATAAATGCTAGAATTTTCTATTTTTATCTCTTTTTAAAAAGGACATAATTTGGATATTTGGAATATTTTGTTTATGTTATTTAAACTAACGTTCAACATTTCTGTACTAAGACAATTTTGTTCTGAAATTGTTTATCTACTGTTATCCAAGCATGGATATTGATAAAAGAGCTTTTAAGCATTTATTTAGTTTTGTGTGATTTATAGTCTTTGCAATGACTAGAAATTAAATATCTTGTTCATTTGTTTGTTTTGAAAGTAGCCATACTTGAGTGTAAGTATTAGATCTTCATTTTCTTTTGTTTCTCTTTAAGTGCTCTGTGAATTATCTTTTACCATATAAGAATAATTGTTTAGGAAAAACAAATTTAAATAAATAGTTCTAAGAAAGAAAGGAGAGGATCCTAAGGTGCTAAATACAAAGTAAATTCTTCATTTAGGATGCTGGACACACAGTAACTTTAGCTGTCTTGAACTCTCCAGTTTACTGATTTAAGTATTTTTGGCACCACACACAGAAGAAGGATTGGACTTGGAGTTTATTTAACTTCCCACCTTTCTTCTGATATCTCAGTATGGTGTTCCCACAGTGAGTTATGACTTGATCATGTTCAGTTCCTCTGACAGTGAATTTGTGTTAATTGTACTGATTCCGCGTTATTTCATTGTTCAAATTATGTACAAGCTTTGTTCGTGAAATGAGTACCCTGAAAAAACTGGAAAATATGATCCTGCTCTAGTTCAATAAAGAACTGAGGAAAGCTTTCTTGCCTTTATGGCTAGTTTGGAATTTACTGCTGTAAAGACATTATATATCAAGAACGTACAATAATGGAAGTCAGTTTTGACACATTCTCTTATGATTCTAACTTGCGTTCACTGTGGAACCTGTATGCTTTGCTAATCACAGCCTAGTCTGAGGTTTCTATAGGTCCTACATTTTTCAGGTGATATGAAACTTGTTTTCCAGTCAAGAAAAATCCACTAGCCAATTAAACAAGTAGGAATATAAACACATTTTATGGTTTCTTGTCCACATTTTGCTACCTAACTTACTGATGAGCTATATTCATGCCTGTAAGAGACAATCTATTCTATGAATAGACTGCTGTCTGGATTCTGACACTTCTGTGACTAAATCACAGAAGTACCACTGTTTCTTACTGACTTTGTGACACCTTTCAAACACTAGCATTTTCTACAGTTTTTCTGCCTGTATTCTTCCTTCCATCTCCATTCCCTTTAAACTCCTCAAGACTGAAATTTTCTTCTGCTCATTGTTCTGTAGGGAAGACAGAAGTAGTCTATCAGTCCTAAGTAGTCCTTCAAATCCTAAGGTTTGGAAAGAACAGCTTTGACCCTCAGAAATAAAGCTGGTTATAAATTAAGTCTGTTTCTTAGTGGTTGAGATTAGTACAAAGAAATTATTCACCAAGAACTGTCACAGGCAAAATAGACTCAGACTAAGGGAGATTAATATAATTTATTACCTATGTACAGACTACCTACACACTAGAGCAGTAAGAAACTGAAAGCAGACAAAAACATCTTCTTCCCCCTCCACTTTTTTCTACCTCATTCCTACAAGTGATGCAGGGGAACAAGGAATGTGGCTATAGTCAGTCCGTAACACCTTGTCTCTGCTGCTCCTCCATGGTCTATCTCTTCCTCTGCTCCATGTGCCTCCCTCCCACAGCGTGCCATCCTTTCCAAACTGATCCCACGTGGGCTTCCTACAGGCTGCATCTCCCCCAGCACTGCTCCAGCACGGCTCCATATCATGGAGCCCACCCTTCAGGCACTGCTCCGCACTAGAACTCTGATCTGACATGAAGCAGTGCTGGGCTCTACTCACAGGGTTCACCTCTGCAATCTCCTGCTACCATAACATTGCCACATAAGCCCAATAGATGCAGCTCCTTCCCAGAAATTCTGAACCTGTTTCTAATGTTTAATATTAGATTATAAGACCAGAGAAAAAGCTAGTGAAACAGACGCTTATAATTTGAATGATATTTCTATGCATCTTGCACATTAATATTATATTGCTACTAAATCTTAAAAAAATAATATACAGCTTTAATTGGAGAAGAAGATAAAGCACAACTTTTGCTGACTTCAGCATCGCAGATTATGAGAATTAAAAAACTTATTTTTAGTCAATATTAAAAGCCATGATAAATTACATCTGGCACTCTTGAATACTAATAATTATCCTAAAATTATTCAGTAATAATGCCAGCAATATAACATATTGTAACTTATACAATTATTATGTTTTAGCCAGAAATAGAGACGCATTCTTTTAGCTGTTGCTAAGATTAAAATAAAGTTCTGTTCTTTTAAAGGGAAACTTGTGACTTGATAAATTATCTGAGTAATTACATTATCTAGAAGGTAATTTGGAGGTCATCAGCTAGTGTGCTGACTATAGACATTCCTCAGCAAGTCATTTATAATAATATATTCTAGAATATGCAATCTTTTCCCAGTGTTTTCGTTATATTTTATGAAGTCCTAACAAGTTTCAGAACTACAGGGTAGATTTAGAATAGACAATGGAAGACATTCTTTACTTTGTGATAGGTAAGACACTGGAACAGATTGAGTAGAGAAGCAATGGTAACCCCATCTCTGGAAATGCTCAAGGTCTGGTTGGATGGGATGACAGCAAGTTGGTCTAGCGGGGGCACGCCTGTCCATGATGCAGGGGTTGTAATAAAATGATTTTTAAAGGTCCCTTCCAATCCAAACTCAGTTGGTTGGACCATGTCCAGAGGAAGGCCAGGAACATAATCAGAGTGCTGGAGCACCTCTGCTACAGAAAACGGCTGAGGGATCTGGACTTCTTCAGCGTGGAACAGAGAAGGCTTCAGAGAGATCTCACTGCAGCCTTTTAGTATTTAAAGCATATAAGTGAGATGGAAACTGAATATAGGTACAATATTCCTTAGAAATATTACTGAAAGTTCTGCTAGCTTTCAGTCTGTGTCCCTGGAGATGCATGGCGGAAGAGGGGGAGATGTGTCTTTGCTCTTTGTCTGTTTAATCTCTGATTTTTCCGTCTAAATTGGATAGTTTAGAAATTCAGTCTGTCAACAATCCTCCATTATATGGATGATTTTCTTCCTCTTGATAGTGCCAGAAAGCACATCCATAAATCAAGACTTGCTTTGAGCACAAATCGAATAATTTAATAAGTTACCTTAGAAAACAAATATACTGCTGATGTTAAGGAACAAAATGGGGAATCAAGACAGGGATACAGGTGCCTTTATGGTTCAGCTCACACTCCATGAGCAACTTGGAACATAGAATCTAAGTGTCTCATCTAAGTACCATAAGGATAAAAATAACAAAAAAAAATTTTTGAGGCTAAGGGAGATTGTGACTGTGAATGCTGAAATGGAGTAGAGTAACAAAAAAGTTAGAGAGATGGAAAGATGTCAGTAAAAAGGGAGGAACAATTGATTTGCTGCAGTGAACATCTCTACTACATCTCTACATCGAAAGCTCTACTTCCATATTCTTGACTTTTTTTTCATGCCTTAATAAGGATTTCCAAAGGCAGGTCTACAACTTAGTTTTTCCAAAGACATTTCCTTAAAAACAGAAGAAATCAAAATTTCCACTGCATTGTAGTAGAATCTGAGTGCATAACCTCTATGCTCCTTGAAAAATCCCGCCTAAAATGTTTCGCGTTTAAATGAATTAGTGGTTTATTCTCATGGGTCTCCCTTGGCTACTTGTGGAAAAGCTGAATCACCTACTGTGTTTACTACCACATTTCAGCTCAGTACAACTTGTACATGTTACAACTGATGCTTGTTTGTATTATGTTCACTTTTAAGATATGAAGCTTTAAGGACTTTAAATTTTACTTTCTGAGCCGTAACTCTACCTTGGGCATTCAGCTTTTTTTTTTAACACATCTTTTCCTTTATTTTTCCCTTTAGGTTCCTAGCTGACATACAAAAAGGACAGAACAAGTTTCTTCAAATATACATTCACAGAATAAAGAATTAGTCACAACTGTAGATTTTTGAAGATCTGTCCTCATTACCTCTAAAATGAAGGAATGGCATAAAGAACTACGATGCCATTACCCAGAGGTTTCTCCTGCCTTAGCCCAAAACATAGAGGAGTAGCATGGTAAAAAACACAAAAGAATGTGGATTTGGGGGTTCGCTTTTTTTTTCACTGAAAATCTCACTGAGCAGTAACCTTGAGCAAATCATTGAATTTCTTTTTTCCAGGTCCTAAAGGAACATAGGTGTTTAATTTCTATTAGTTTCTGTCAGACTACTGAGGATTTATGTGCCCCAGTCCTCTATGTGAAAAATAGAGATGATTCTACTTCCATATCTGGCAGAAGTCTTCTGTGTATCTTGTCATTATTTGTTCATTATTGTACTTAGTTACCCTGGTGATGATGCTTCTGCCTAAGACAAAGTGATTTAATTCTCTAATTGCCACATAATACCACTGAGACTAAGAACTGGAAATTGCTTAGAAAGTAGAAAAATACATAGATAAGGAAAAAAAAAAGTCAATAATTTTACCAAGAAGATCTTTCTTTTAAATTTCTGAAAGAGTTTTCATGTCAGAGAGTCTAAAATATCTGCTAGCTGGTGTTCAGAAGGCAGGAGAGCTATGGCATCTCACTTTTAAATATGTGAAATCTAATATTCAATATTAGAGTCAGACTATCACTTCCAATAGAGTTCACCTGAAATAAATGCTCTTTTTTTCCCTTAGTCATCAAGTCAGAGTTGAAAGGATAATTGATGCATTCTTTCTCTAAAAATAAGAGTATTTTAAATGGGATATTTTGAGGAATATAGAGGATCCTGTTCGAGTGCAAAAGATCAAATTTTTTGCTCTCTTAAAATGCCTTAGAAAATTTAATTTGTAGAAGCTATTTAGAAGCCCTTGCTAATTGCAGGATACTCAGAAAAAATTCCAATATCTTAAGAATTGTATCTATGTGGACCGATAACTTTGATCAGCATGTGCTGACCTTAGAAAGTGCCGTGTATGACAACTCCAGCAGAGCATTGAAGAAGTAGATTTTATTGGATGTACAGTGGGCTCAGTGCTAGTTCAAAGTGAGAGAAAATACTGGTTCCCAAACACAGCAAAGTCAATCTTAACAGCATGTGTACTGTTCACCCTTAAAGATGGATCAATATTCAATTTGGAACACTGCTTTGAAAGAATTCAGAAGGCAATTATATGATTGCAGCAATATGGGAAATTACCACAGACACCTTGGCATGTCTACTTTTTAGCTGAAGAATCCGGAGAATTTCAAGCAATGCCAGGTATTCAGCAAATTTAAAGGTACTAGCTAGATTGCAAAAGAATTCTACTGTTCTTGAGAGTTTGCTTTTAAAATGAAGAAAAGGCAAAATATACCCTATCACTTTGAACTAATTACTGCATGTTTATGACAAATTTAGAAAACTTTTTTTTAAAGAACAAAAACAAACAAAAAAACAACAAACACATACACACACATACAAAAAGAGCATTACAGTGAAAATGGATACTCGGACTAATATTTGGAAATAAACGCTAATTATTACCGAAGATCTTCCATCACAAAATTGCAAAGGTTTTCTGACCCAAACTGAAATCCAAAGAATTGACGTTATCTATTCAGATTTGATCTAGAATGTTCTTTTATTCCTTCAGATATCCTTTAAGAGTCCTACAAACTTCTTTCTTCAAATGAAAGCTGGTGAGTGTTCACAGTACTGTTAGAAAGTGATAGCAGGCATTGTAAACCACTGCTTTATGCTTAATTTGAAAAAGAACTTTTATGTCCAAATTTCCTTTAAGCACTAAAACAGAGTTCATAAAACTTCAGGATGACAGAGCCATATAGTGGCCAACTATTTTGACACACTAAATTATCATGCTTATAGACTAAATGGAATGGAAAGATTACTAATTCTTCTTCAGAATTTATAATAATTTACCTGCCAGCTGACCTGAAGTATCTAGCCAGATCACTGTTATAAATGAGTGTCTGTTGCAAGTGTTTGCTTTGTGTGGGATAGAGATATTATTTATCGTTACTGCTTATTGATAATGGTGATTAGCTGCAAAGTCCTACTTCTATGAAGAAGCTTACAGGCAGTTTCTTTTAGAAAGATAGAAAAGTATGACAGTACAATCTCATGATTAGATTGAAGAGAGAGAAAATCAGGTCTATGCAGATAAATTAAATATGAATTTTATACTAAAAATATCAAATTCCTGTTTGAAAATTCTGAAAATACAATGATAATACTGTTTATGGATCAGCGGTTGATAAAAAATATATTAGATTCTATTTTGCCATTATTGTCATAATTCTGTTTTCCTTTGGATTTCTATGAAATCTATGTAAAGAATGTTAATTACTTTTGAATTGTGGCTGAATATAATTTTCTATTAAAATTTGCTATTACATTATGCAAGCAATCTAATCTGAAAATTTCTAAAAGTTAAAAAAAAAATTGGATTATCATGCAGCTAATTGCTTTTCATACTAACACAGTATTTAATTTTACTTTTAACATCCAGGAATGCTGTTATTTATCTCCTTGACTTCTAAATCATACGCATCATCTAAAATAAATTCTCCTCTTGAAAGTAAAAGCAATACTAAAATGGAACTGAGACAGTTAATCTTTTTTTTCCTACAGAATTGAGATGATTTTATTTAAAAATCTATTTTCTAATAACAAAATTTTGTGAATTTACCTTCTAGAAGCTAAACACTGATGTATTCCATTGTCCTGTTAAAAAGACTTCAATGGAAAACCAAGGACAGTAGTTTATCTGGAAAGAAGAATTTTCTCAGTTATTTCAGTAATTATTTCACACAGTTCAAGGAAACTAACCCTCTTATAATAGCTCCAGGAGTATCAAAATCAAAGTCCCAGAACCTGTTATGCAGGAGAAGAAATGATGGTGGAAGACTATCAAGCTGTTAACATGCATTTTCTTTCAGTTTTTTTTCAAGCTGTGGGGCATGGACCTTGATAGGCTGCTCCAAAAGTAGTGCCTCCTATACTATTTTGATGGCCCATGACATCAGAGGCAGATGTTGGTGGTATGGCAGTAAAGACTGAATATTTCTGCCAATATTCTGTTGTTGTCATGTGACAGATGGCAGCAGAGGGGGCATCTGACAGAATGGTGTCTGACACAGAAGGATGTGTGAAGCAAAAGTGTGTCATTGAATTTCTCTGTGTGGAAAAAATTGCACGTATTGGCATTCATTAGTGCTTATTAAACTTATATGGAGACTGAACAGTGGAACTAAGCACAGTGAGAAGGCGAGTGGTGCATTTCAGCAGTGGTAACAGTGACAGTGGGACATTGCTTCTCGTGCAGATTTGTACAAGCATGGTATGCAGGCTGTTGTTCATTGCTGGCAAAAATGTAGAGCTAATGATGGTGAGTATGCTGAAAACCAGTGTTTTGTAGCTGAGAACTCTTTCCATTAGTGTTATTGTGCTCTTTATAGCTATTGTAATATCCTTGGAAGTAAATAGGAGGCATTACTTTTGGAACAACCTCCATACACAACAAATGTTGCCCTGTATTTATGTTCATTCACATTCGCCCTGTGTTTCTTAGCCTTACTTAAAACCACAAAATTATTTCTTTAAGAATCCTTCTTTCACGAATCAGTTCCTCTGACTTGGGAAAAAAAAAAAAAAAAAAGGTTAGGAAGCTGTTCTTCTGAAACTGTATTGAAGATCAATTGGAGAGAGGCACGAAAACAGCAAAGGGAACTATAACTTGAATGATTCTTTTCGCTGTTTTTAGTTCTTTATCAAAATTCATGTTACAATACTTTTTCCTCACATTCACCACTACGAATAAACATACTGTAGGTTAACTCAGTATTTTTTTTCTGCTTTCCCTTCACAAGGACATACCCTTTCATGTTTGCATTTAGTCACATAACACAACAATGTATGCTAGACTCTGGCCTCCCTTGGAGCTGCAGCTCACCCCTAGAAGTTGTTGCCTAAGGTGCTTACTGCAGCTGTATTCCAAGACTGCTCATTTAATTACACTTCCTTGGTGTACTGCCAGTACACAATGAACAATAATGCAGTCTGTCTTTCACTTTCCTCTCTTGCAACTAACAAGATGAACTAAACTAAAAAGAAAGAAAGAAGTAAAGAAAAGCACCAGAAAACAATTTTGATTAAAAATGGATGAAATCTATGCTCCTTAAGGAAATAGTCCAAGGTACATGTCCTGAAGAAAAAATAATATATATATTAATAAAACCTTATTTGAGCTATCTGGTAGCAGGATTTAGTCAACTCAAAACATAATTTAAATTACATAGATCCAGTAGTGCAATCCAAAGCCTCCTTTTTGAGCATCTCCTTCACTCCAAAGATTCCTCTAGGCATTTTTTTTTTCTTGACTAAAGTTCTGCTCCTGCATAGTATTCTATTTCTGCATGTGTTCAAACCTTTCCCAGATTTGAGAAATGTAACAAAGTTTAACACCTCCATACAACCTAAGCTTAGTCAGGTGCCCCACACTTCCCCGCAAACTTATGATCTTGGTCTAATGAATATTCTCACATAACACAAAGGTACAGACAAGGTAACAATTTCATTAAGTATATGTGAAAGGAAGAGATGGTGCCCAACAGAAGATATTTTCAAACTAACGCTTTTATCCAGCAGCTTGAATATTATACAGTATTCAGTCCAGTGTAATTCAAACCCCCACAAATCTGGGAAGGATTTCAATATGTAAGACAGAGAGATTTACTGTAATGGAGTTTTCTAATCTATTCAAGAAAAATATTTCTGCTTTAAAAATTAATATGTCAAAGCGATCACTTAAGAGTGATCCCGTATCTCCTTGCATGAAATAGACAGTACATGTTTCTTTTAATGCTGACATTTTCATATAAAATTCTTAGCCAGGTGTTGAAGTCCTTTTTATAGTTTAGGACCCATTGAAACACATGCAACAGTAATTGCAGTGCTGATATAAAACTAGTAGGAGGAAGCATTTCCTACTGTTCAAATTCATGAGCTAAGTCTACTGGAGTCTTTTTGTTAATGCTTCCTACTGTTACACATAATGCTCTAAAAAACAGAAGGCATTAGCTTAGTAAAGCTGTTGTGAAGTATTGCCAATGACTAAATGGAAACAGGTATAGCTTTTCTCTCATAATGGCATTACACCAAGATCCGTATTGCTTTGTTCCTTTGCATGACCTCCTTAAATTCAGTGAAGCTGTACAGATAAAAAAGTAGTGAAAGGCTTGTGTATAGAAATACTGTCTTAAAGAAGTGCTGTTACTCTTGCTGAATACCAAAGGATTTGGAAAGTATTAATGTCATGGAATTGAAAGTTATTTAATTCTTTAAGCATGCCTAAGTTTTAAAGACAGAGTGGAAAATTTTTATTATTATTGATTTTTTTTTCCACCACTCCCAACGCTGAATCCATTTTTAAAGTCTACAGATTTTCTTAAAGTACACCCAAGTCATGTCATACTCTGATAGCTTAAACACTTATGGAACTAATTAGTAGAAAGCTCTGAGTTAAAATAAGTTTCTGCCAGCCTGATACTAGCAAAGGTCAGAATCCCCTGACAGTTGTGAAGACTTAATAATAGAATCACAGAATGGATTGGGTTCTAAGGGACCTTAAAGATCACTTAGCTCCAACTCCCCTGCCTTGGCCAGGTTGGCCAATCCCTAAATCAGGCTGCCTAGGGCCTTATCCAACACTTTCTCAGATAGGATATCCACAACTCTGGGCAGTGCCAGTGCCTCAATGAGTAAAGAATTTCCTTGTAACATCTAGTCTAAGTTTGTAGCTCTTGGTGGAAGGGGCTGACGGCTAATATGATGCAGAAAAAAACCAAACATCATGCTTAAGGAAAACTGGCATTAAAACGCCTGGAAAACTAGCTCAGACACATCAGTGTCAACATCTGCTACAGATAATCATGTCTGGACATTTCTCATGTACCAAGTCTTTTACAAAAAAAAGTTTCAGAGACTCAAAATTTTACACCTTTCAGAAATAAACTTCTTTTCTTTTTTTTTACCTTTTTTGTTTCCCTTCCTCTTTCCATAATTTACATATTTTCATTATTTTAAAGGCCTAGAAAATGCATTGCCTTTGAGAGCTAAGATAAAGTCTCACTGTGAAAATCTAAACGGCTTTTAACTCCTCAGAAAATAATTTATCAGAGGGAGTCAGCTGTGTTACAGTTAGGAATAAGATATGAAAACTCTTTTATTTATAACAATGGATATAAAATATAGATGAAACAGAGGAAGATAACAAAGACTGCATGAAAATAATAATAAGCAGCTTCTGATGAATACATGTGTCCAGACCATGAATACAGCTGGAGCTGAATTCCCCTTGAATAGAGGTGGCTATTCAGGATGAAACTGTACCCAAGGATTAGATAAAATTTCACATAATTCTGAGAGATGGATCATCATAGGAGATCAGTAAAGGATGAACACCTAGTTCCTGAAGCCACCTTTTAGTATCTCTTGAGTTTACTAATTTAATCTCTGAAACTCTTGTTAGCATCTTTGTCCAACTCAGTCTACACTTTTGTTCATTCAATGGATTTTTCTTTTAACCAAGTTAAAGTGTTATAACATATGATTCTGTGATTAAAACCTATCAAGGAAAGCAATGATTTTATCACACAAGTAAGTAGCATTTTAATTTGTGAACAGTTTAATCAAAATTCAGTAGTGAGAATTCAGTAAAAAATTCAGTGAAGAGTGAGAATGGATTTTTGGTATTATAGTGTGCATAAGGCACCTGGATTAGAAAAAGAAGTATATAAAAAAGTAAATCTGAAATTTTCTATTCAGTTTGATGTTTTGATAGACAGTAATTTTCTGACTAAAGTAAATTTTTCAAGTAATCCTTTATGTTCGCTCTACCTCTTGCTTCCTAATCTTTGTGATAAACAACGGTGTTGCTTCTCTCTACCCACTCTTCAGCTCTTACTTAGAGGGGGTTTTGTGATTAAACTAGAAATTGTAATCCAAATGGGAAGATGCTATAGACTACATAGTGCATAGAGCTTTGGGGGGAATTTTTTGTTCAGTTTTCTTTGCTTTTCCAAAGCAAGAGGTTTCAACACACTATGACTCCGTATGTGGATTAATCACTTGGCAAAAGTTCTTTGTGCATGCACAAAGAACCCTTGAATCCTAACTCATTTCTGTAGCCAGTGTTCTACAGGTTTGGGGCCATTTTTATTTTTCTTTTCCCCACAGTTGTGCATTCATTACTGCTGGGAAAATGTCGGGGTATATGTCTGTACTTGGTTTGGGTAACCCATTCATTTCTACTTGCTACAATAAATTCAGTCATTAAATGAGAGATTAACATTTTGCACATCTGAAAAAAGAATGTATTACAGTGGAGAGAAAGAGTTAAGTTATAATGTCTGCTCTATGGATGTGGCTGATTGAAGCCTGGGAATGATTTATTAAATTATCAAAGTGAGGAAAACAGATAATGTCTAGACTTTGAGGACATAGATTAAACTATTGTCTGTAAGGAAACACAAACAATTCTGTCATGAAAAATTCAGTATGAATTTATTCAAAAAAAAAAAAAGTGATTCTGTATATTTAACAACTTTAAAATACCACTGTAATTTAATTCCCTTAAAATATGAATATATATATACATTTTTTAACTACCACTAAATGATGTTGCTCTGGTGAAGAGATTTTTGGCAACTATGATGGCTCAATAGTACATCAAACTCACTAAGGTGTAAATACTAATTAAAAGAGAGAACACATTTGTTGCAAATACTCCTTACAAGTAACCTTGGAATTCAAAGAGTTGACATCTGAGATATCAGATGATTGTTAATAATGCAAGATTACAAGATACTTCCTAATTCGTTAATTTTTTATTGAAAAAATATTATTAGGAAGGTTATTATTACCAAGGCAAAAATTTGCCTCTGTACAAAGATAGGTTAAGATCAGTACTTGAAGAATCATCTCACTATCTCACAAGCTATTAGGAAATAAAAGTCTTATTTAGCTCCTGCAGGAGACATGGCAAACTCTGTAACACCAGAATAGATGGTTATAACCTGAGATATGTCCCTATTACATAGGTCAAGTTAACACATGTTGATGTTCCAGTTAACATATTCATGTTCACACTGATAAGGCTTTCTACTTTCTACTCTATATTATTTTTTCACTGTGGACAATGGGGGAAGCCAAATCTGGTGAAAGTTTTGCGTATTAATGTTGTAATGAACTCTCTTCAGAATTGTGGGTTCAAAGTATAGAAACAAGGTAGCAAAAATGAATGAGATACAAGATGATACAACAGTCTGAAATCAGAATTAACCTAAATGCAACCAGAACTAGGGGAACAGGTTCAGACTTCAGCAGAAGGATGCAGTTTAGCAATGTGAATGATCAGAAGGTCAGTGCAAGCTCATTTTCTAGTACTTTTTTCCAATGTATCCTACTCTTTTGAATTGTAATCACAAAACCAGTGTTTTTCACAGAAGCTAAACTGGAGACCTTCATGGGGCATGCATACAAATCTGTTACTGACTGTAACAGGAAAATCATCTGAAGGATATTGTCAGATATGATTTTGAAAGTCTTGAGTTTGCACATGGTTTATGTAGAGTCTCAGACAATAAGGAATAAATTTGACTTTGTAAGCTATAAATATGCTTTATTTTTTTTCACCTCTAAATTGCTGATCTAAGTAACTGAAAGTACAAACTGATCCCTAGTTTATTTTTGTTCTGGAGGGCATAAAGACATAGGAACAGAAGGGAAAATGGGGAAATGAGGAGATGAAGTTTTACCGCTCTATGTATCCAGTCTATACTATATTCTACAGAGCATCTTAATAAAAATGCTGTTCTAATTCAGAATAGGTGTATCTCCTTATCCACCTATTCCACCTATCTCCCAGTAGTCTCTAGTTTCTGCATCATTTGCACTTTACACAAAAGAGTACATATATGATATGTGGAAAAACTTCTTTCACCTTCAGAGAAAAGTTCATAGCTATTTTTTACCTTGCATTTTGACAACCCAGATTTAAATTTCATTTATCAATTTTATGTCTTTATATAAGAGATTTTAGTAGCAAATAATTCAAGTGAAGTTATGCTTTAGCAAAATAGCATAAAATGTTGTAAGGATTACAAAACATTCAGAAAAGTCATTGATGATAAGGATATGT
Organism: Meleagris gallopavo; assembly: GCF_905368555.1. Classification (NCBI taxonomy): domain Eukaryota; kingdom Metazoa; phylum Chordata; class Aves; order Galliformes; family Phasianidae; genus Meleagris; species Meleagris gallopavo. The sequence goes on from NC_139406.1 coordinate 40,880,377, forward strand.
CAGCTAGAAATGTTTTTCAAGATTTTTATAGTGGTACTGCAGGATTCTGAGGAACTTTGCTGATTGAATTTTGTAAAGGTAATGGATGATATTTGTCTCTATTTACTTTTCCTGTTCTGCTTTACATGTGTTGACAGTTCATGGAACATTTTGAAAAGAACATTATGCCCTCTTTCTCTTTCACCTTTAATCCTCTTGTAATGGTCATGTATCTTCTAGAAGCTAAAATATTGTACATTTAGAACGTTTTCAGTTTATGATATTACTTATTGTGTTTCAGTACTGTAAACATAGCATATAATTGAAGAGGGAAGAGAGAAAGATAAAGGGATTTAATGAAAGAGAGTTGGTTTAATAAGTCTAGATATGCAATGCAGAAATGAAACATATTTTCCAGAGTCTATCTCAGCAACTATTGGTCAGGAAGCTCAAGCTTTGGAAATTCAAATACTGTGCATTTTCACCAGACGTGACTAAAGCACAGAGCAGGAAACAGAAACAGGTTTGTGTTACTTTGTTTTGTTTTAGTTTTGTTTTTGGTTTTGTTGTTGTTGTGTTGTTTGTTTAACTGAACATTTGAATTGGTTCTTTGCATTGACTACTGCTCAGAAAAATCACTGTAAGTGTTTTCTGCACAGTGGCAGCCCTGTTTCTCAAGTTAGAGCATTACCCAACACAGAAGCATGTTCCAAAGCAGTACTGATTGAGTGAGTGGCACAGGAATTTTTAGCTCAAGCTTAAAATTGCCAGTTTATGCTAATATACTGTTTAGTGCTCTTTAGCTCTATTGCTTCCAGATCTGGGGGGAAAAAAATAAAAAATAAAAAATAAAAATCAGAAGTAGAAGTTCTGGGGTCGTGCATTTCATTTTGTGTTGCTAATGTTTCTACTTTCAAAGAAAGTATTGGGATATTGAAGTGACTGTCCTTTCAGTCATTATTCAGACAGTGTGCTTGCTATTGTAGAAGTCATTAGCAGCCTCCATTGCCTTGAATTACAGCCTAGGTCTGCTCTTAGGGAGGATAGGCTGTTTAGACAAAATTCAGCAGCAATGATATTGCAGCTATAATTTTAATAATTTACATGTGAAAATGCATAAATTGAAGCTGCAGTACAATCAAGGCACATGGAAGAAGTCCAAAAGCAGTCTAATAATCAGGTGGGAATTGTTTAAAATTGTGCTTACAAATCAGCAAATGTTTATTGAGAAGAATTAATCTTTATCACATATAAGCGAAATCTTGTTTCTGTTACATTTGTGCCACTGAAGTCACTGCAATAAAGTTATATGAGTGCAAATCAGTGAAAAATATGCTTGCTCTTTTTGCTATTCTGAGCACGTATTTATTTGTGCAATGATTAGTGTCCATATGTGAATTATAAATATCCTTTCTGAAGCAGTGAATAGTATAATGTTTACTGGATTCAAATAAAAATGTAAAAAGAAAAAGCTTTTGGAAAAAACCCTGCTTCTCAAAAGCCAAATAATAGAAATTACTACACAAATCAGTAAATTTTATTGAAGTGCATAGTTTTTACAGTTAAAAATGTAAAGGAAAAAGGATTAAAAAGTAAATTTCCTTTTATTGCAAATTTCATAAACAAACCACACTTAAAACATATGTGTATGCTTCGTGATCTCTCAGTATGCATAAAATAATACCTATTGTCAAAGCTTTTCTAAGTGTCTTCACTGCACCGACATTTGTCTCACTTGTACCAAAAAATCCCTCCTACCTCAGCAGTTGTTTCATACTAATAGACTTCCACCAAGACATAAATCTTAATGAAAGTAATTACAGTTTCAAGTACCAGAGTCAGGAATCAAGCAGAAACCGAGATTTAAGTGTAAGAAAGATAAGAAAGATATTCTTGATAATTTTCCTTTGTGTGCTATATGAGGATTCTTATGGTGTGCATCCTTAAATATGTACATCAGTTCTCTAAGTGTGAAGCAATGTTAAGTCACCTTGTGAGAAGAATGTATAATGTCATACTGCAGCAGCAGTATTTAAATCCTGATGGAGTCCTGTCAGTTAGCAAACTCATACACAAAACTAAGGAACAGAAATTTTAATCTTTCCCTTCCTTCCCAATAAATCGTGTCTTTATGCAGAAGAAAAGGTGACTGAGTTGGGTTTTCATCATCAAGTGTATTTCTGACATGACTTCCTAGTTCACTGCAGCCTTAATCTTGTAATTAAGCAAGCTTGTAATTAAGAAAGTGTAATTCAGCTAGTGATATAATGGTACACTGGTAGCTTCAGCATATGTATTAACAAAATAGAAGAAAAGTTTTCTTAATTTTATTTCACTAAACATTTGAATACTTATGACTGCAGTTTCACAGAGTTTGAATTAAAACTACGTTGCTTCCAATTCCTTCACTTAATTGCTCACTCATGTCCTTCACCACAGGACTCCATTACCCTCAATTTCTGTCCAGAGTTACTTTTAAAGATTAGCTATCTGCATTTAAGCCCAAGTACAGACAGATTAAATGTTGTTAAATACATGTAAATGGTAAGTGTTCTAATCATTATACTAATACTACTATATACTAATAGTAATATTTCTCATTAAGTGATTGATGTGTAACAGATTCCTGAATATATGCAGTTGAAAACAAGGAAAGGTTAAAGAAATAGGTAAAGGAAATGAAATCAAAAGAACTTTATTCATCGGCTTTAACAGCCAGTCCTCAAGTAAGCAATCAAACACAGTTAACAGTCCTATAGCAAATGCTAAGCTACTATTTCTTTCAGTGGCAAAATTACTTGTGCATGCAACAGTAAAGCAAGGTGACCAGTTTCGTACAGCAAAGCCTGACGAAGTCACAACAGATACTAGCCATTCACATTTTAGTCTTTTCTGTACACTTAATCCACTTCTATTATGATGTCAGATATGAGCAGCTTTATTATCTCACAGCCCAGTTCTGCACCAGTAGCTGATCATTTGCATATGCAACTGGTACTTAGTACAGTCTGATTCCTGCAGACTTTCAAGACCTTTGTTTTATACTCTTCAGTGGAAGTGTGCAGGCAAATTGCTGCAGTTTTATGATTGTTTACTTCTATATAATTGTTTTTCCAAAATCACTTAGGTTCTTGCTTTCACTTATATGTTAGATATCACTGCCTTCGCAAATCAAAGTACAATTTTTATTGCTAATCTTTTTCTACTATTCTAGCATAACTCTACTGAAGTGCTGTTGCTGTGCTTCACTGGTCATTTCAAGTAGCCTAGGAATGTGGTGTATTGGGTTTGCATGGCAGATTTCAACAGTGGTGAGGGATGGCTCTGTAATCAGTCCAAAAAACTGACCCATGTTAGACAAGAGCCTAAAAGAGGTCATAGATACCCCTGCTGGAGCAGCCCACACGTGGGTGTGTTAACAGTGTAGCTTTTCTCCCAAAGTCAAAACATAGCATCATACTGGACATTATAAAGAAGGAAAAAAAAATAACTGTACCAGCTGGAACAAGGACACCACCACAACAGGATCTTTGCAATAAACAGAGGAAAGGAAAATTTTGTTATGTAGAACAAGAACTGTGGGAAAATTCTGTATGTAAATATTTAATAATGATGGACAACAATTAAACAGGCCTAAACTGCAGGTCCTTTATTGCAGTCTCTGTTCTATTGCAGTCTCAAGTTCTGTTCCCAGAATTCTCTTCTCTTTTGGGAACAAGGTCCAGAATCATAGGGAAATATCTGGGAACTCTCTGAAATGAGTGGGGGTGCCTGCTGCTGACAGATAAGAACGCAATTAAGTTTTTTAGAAACTTAAGAAAGCTCTAGTAGCTTCTAATGAATATGATTAGCTGCTCTCAATCCAGGATGCCTGGAGCTGTTGCTGCAGATGCCCCAATTGAAGAGATGCACCTTTTTTGGCTGGTGCTTGCAGGAAGATTAAACAAAGACAAGATCCAAAACTCAGCCAACAGGTACAGTAGTTTGTGCAGAAGAAAGGGAAATGCTCACTGAATCACTTGCTCCCAGATATGGTGGTGATACACCAGAGAGAAGCTCCCTTGGTAGGTGTTGGAGCTATAGCAGAGGCTTCAAAACAGACAGGGCTTTGTGTAGTAGAAACAGATCTTCAGGAGAGATGGCCCTCTGTCCATTAGGAGGAATAGTGTCTTGGAGGAGCTGTGTTGCCATGTTGTGAAGTGGAGCAGTTAAGGAAGGAAGTGAGGGGAAAAGGACGTGGTTTTTGTGGTGGTCTTGCTATAAACAAACAAACAAACAAACAAACAAACAAGGTTAATGGTGTCTTGGGCTGTTTTAAGAGTGAGGGAGGTGATCCTTTCCTCTGCTCAGCACCAGTGAGGCCATGTCTGAAGTACTGTATCCAATTCAGTCTAGGCTTCCCAGTACAAAAGAGACAGGGGCATACTGGAAAGAGCCCAAAGAAGAGTGACAAAGACTAGAACCTGAAGAAACTCTTCTGTGAGAAGAGGCTGACATGGAAGAGAAGGAAAGGGGAATTTCATCAATGTTTACAAATAACAGAAGAAACAGTGCAAAGAAGATAAAGGCTCTTTTCTATGGTGCTCAGTGGCAGGAGAAGAGGAAGGAGTGGGCATAAACTGAAATACAGGAGGTTCCCTGTGTACACCAGGAAACAGTTTTTTACTGTAAGTATTGAGCATTGGCACAGATTGTCCAGAGTTTGTGGAGTCTCCTGACTTGGAGACCTTCAAAAGCCACCTGGATATGGTCCTGGGCAACCTGCTTTGGGTGGCAGTGCTTGTTGGACCATACACCCTTCAGAGGTGACCTTCCAACTTCAAACATTCTGTGAGTCTAAAAATAAATAAATCTTAGCCTACTCAGTTCTGAACGTTTAAGCACTAAGAACAAGTTTGTCCTGAGAGAAGACTTGTGCTCCGAAGAGCTCTGACACAAGCTTGTGACTTCATAGTTTCAGCATCAATCTGATTGGACAGTAGTTCCAGGTTTTTAACACAGGCATCTTATTCCATGTCAACGGTTTACAGGCTGGTTTGACTTGGTTCCGTGAATAGCGGGGCGGAAGGATCCACAGATTCGTGCCTCCGGAAAAGGGAAACAGGGGACCCCAAAAAATTAAAAACAGCGGCAACAATCTGAGGAGAAACAAACTAATTTACTAAATATAGCATCAGAATGCAAGATAACACACTATAGTACAATATAATTAGAATTGAAGCTAATAAGTCAAATATAATAAGAGTGTCCGAAATGGACATAATAAGAGTGTCCGGAATGGCCTCACCATTAACACTGAAGTGAGATGCGTAATCCAGTTGAGCAGCAGGGAGGAGAGCCTGATGAAGAAGAGCGCATCAGGTGACTTTGCCAGGGGTTGTATCTCCTGTCTGCCTGCAAAGACCCCTGGGGTATGTAGTTCTTCTCTTCCAAGTAGGTACCTAGAACTTGAGCATTAACACTTTAAGTCCCAGTGCACTACATGATGTTATGTGGAATACCAATAACCATGACATTCCACTTATTCCTTAAGAATGGCAATGAATATATCTACACATGAATTCCATGCTAGCAGATGCAAGGAAGCTCCCATAAATATTTTCAGCCCGCATGTTCATAATGCTTAACTTTGCTAAATAATCCCACCTCTTTTCTAATATACCCCTGCTAACACAGTGTTTGGTTTGGTATGCTTTGTCAGCAAATTACTCAAAGGCATTTATCTTCAATATCACACAATTTATTGTATAGTGGTACAGGTTTTTGTTTGTTTGTTTGTTTGTTTGTTTGTTTTTGTAATTCTTAAATAATGAACATAAATTGATTCATAATTCACTCTGGGGGAAATGTGAAACTTCTGAAAATGAAGAAAACCATTTCCATAATATTTTCAAGGTATTTACAGAAAAGCATTGCAAGCTTTCAGTGCCTTATATTTGCATTTTAAATGAAACTGAAATAGCAAGTTCTAACTCATACTGAACACTGCGTAAGATGTGAACTAAGATGTATCATTCTATAGAATTTAATTTTTTTTTAAAAGGCAGTAAATAGTTTTTTCATCATAGGAAATTAGTTCCTCAGATGATTTAAGAAAAAGGCTCTTATTTTTAGGAAAATATTCATTTGGAGTATAAAAGCTGAAAAAGTTGGAAAAAAAAGAGAAAATATCAAAATTTTAAGCTGTCTTTATTTTATGTAGCATGGTAGAAGTATAATCACAGTCTGTAGGTATAATTTTGAATAAAGAATATAAAAAAATATTTTCAGTAAATAGATAACATGCTTACATAAACACTATTCAGGTATGTAGTGAGGGTTCAGTTCACTCAATTCAGTAACAAAACATCCCCATTCATTATAAATGCAAGTCCAACGCTTACACTTATGAAGGTCCTTGGATTGTAAAAATAGAAAAAGATGCTGAGAAATTGGCTTTATCTTGAGGCTTTTCGTAGTTTGTCTGATCATATCTATTCAAGGTGATTATTTTATCATTGTTGGTATTCTGCTTAGTAATAGAACTGTTTAACTTAAAGTTAGACAATTTTCTAAATTATAATAAACCTCTCGCTGTCTTTATCTGTCTGTTCTTCACTCTGTTTGAAAGTGTTCCAGGTTATTTAACTGAGAAACATTTTGAAAGTCACCCCCTGAGAAAAATGCTGTCCTTATCATACTAGTACCAAATATTCTATTCCTAGCTGTTATAAAACTCACTACTTTTTTGCAAACTCAGGGGATTAAGGATAAAATATAGATAAGAACACTGATATTTTCCCTCTTAAAATAGTTTAACTGAGTTTTTCTATTTCTGTGTACCAAAATGGAACAAACTTATCTATCCCTCTCCAAGCCTCCTAAGTTCTGACTGACTGCTTTTAGTAATATTTATTCATCCAAGTATGTGCCTGTGTTTTAATACAAAAGATTCCTGTTGTCAGACTTCAGAAAAATGTGTTTGAGGAAGACAATGTAGAAAACCCATATTAGAATCTTATTTTTAATACTTTTTATTGATTTTAATATTCAAAAAGAGTCAACTCCAAACTGTTTATTTCAGGTGGTACACATACATATATGCCTTTAAATATGTGTTATATGCTTGTATGCACATATGCATTTCTATAAATACAAATGTAGTTTATAATACTGGTTTTTATTACCTAAAGGCTGCAAAAATAATACTTATGTAATAACAACATTTTTACCTAGGGATTTGCCTTTTAATTTTTTTCATGCCATGCAGTCACATAGAAACTTACAGAAATGAAACTTAAATCAATTTTTACCTTAAAATAACATATTATCAACACAAAATATTGGTAATTCTAGCACTTGAAATTAAAGGCAAACAAACAAAATGCTCAAGGATTCAATGGAAATTTGAGCATTCACACTATCTCACCTTGTAGACACAACCTCTCAAGTACCAGCTGCAATATAAAGAAATTGCTATGAATTGTTATGTATATGTATAAACACTTGCCAGGGTCTGAATCTTAATCAAGGTGCTTCATAAGCATAACTAACAATTTTCACTCCAGAAGGAAGCATACAGGACAGCCCTAGACCAGTAACACGTAGAATGGTGACATCAATTTGAAGGAAAAGCCTGAAGTTCTAAACTTAGGACCTTGTTTTAACAGCATATGAATACCTATGGCTTTTAGAGAGTAGAATAAAATCTTTTTCAAAAATAACATGAAACAAGCAATTTTAATTTTCAAAAGCACTGCAGTTGCATGGATTATGTGGACAGTGAACTCCATAAGGAGAATATTTTTCATTTTAAATGTGAAATCTACTAAACATGTTTCAAGCATTTAATATCAATTCCTTGTTGTAAATTATTAGCAGGGCTTTCTTGTCCCATCTATTTGTATTCTCTGTTGTTACCTATGATACTGAAGTTCAAGTACTTCTGTAAATCCCCTCTATATCTTGTCTGTTTATACCTTCAGACTGCAAGGCGATTGGCTGAGTACCTGGAAACTAATGCCAAATCTGAAATATCTTCTAGACTGCAAACTGCAACACACTTGTTCACACTCCTAGAAGAATAATTAAATTTTGCCAAAAGGCAGTGTATTTTTTTTTTTTTTTCCCAGAGCAAAAAAGCAGTTCTTAAATGGTTGAAAACCTAGTTATAAACAAGAACTGAAAAATGGTTAGGCGTCTGGAGCCTTTGCTTGTTTCCTTGGATGAAAAACTGAAAAGGAAGCAAAAGAAAAAATTTCAGCAAGTTGCTATCAACTCAGGCACCTGAAAAAATAATGTTTTGAGCCAAATCACACTAATTTATTTTCTCCATATCCTGTAAATATAAAGCCTTTGCCTATATAAAATATTACTAATTAATGTGAAAAAAAAAAAACAAAACAAAAACTCTAAAATCAACTATGTGAGTGTAATTATTGACAGTCAAAAGCATACACAGACATTTTATTGAAACAGTTTGCTTACTCCAAGTGGAATTGAAGATGTTGTTTTCCTAACATATTTTCAGTAGGCCAGACATGGCTTAAAACAAAAATAGTACAGGATTTAAGCATGAATTTAATTTGCTTGTCTTCACAAAAAGGTTTCTGCTGATTAAATACCTCCCTGTTCATTTAATTCTTCTTCTTTTTTAATGATCATTCTTTTTTTTTTTCACTTGCTTTTCAGATAAGATATAATCTTTGAGAAAAGAGTTCCTCTGTCTTATATTTTCACACCGATTCTCCTATTATCTATCTTCTAAGTCTTAATTATTTCCTTATTGTCCTTAAGCTTTCAGGAAAATGATTAAATAAAGAAGAAACATGTCTCATTTCTCAGATCTGTGTTCAGCAGTCCATCATTTGAAGCAGAAATTCAGGGATCTCCTGTTGGTCAGAAAGTAGAAAGTGTTTGTCTCTGAACCCCATGCAGCTGAGCTCCAAAATTTAGCAGCAAATCTTTAATAGATCTTTCCTGAATGTATGCCAGGTATTGTTGGATTTGAAGCATGGGATGGAAGCGTGGAGTAACATGTTTTAGTAGACAGAACTGGCAGTAACTTGAAAAGCTGCTTATTAACACCCTAGACCAACCACAGTTCCAAAAGCAGGAACTGGGTTTAAAGACCTCACTCAAGATATAGAAATATTACTGTCACATAAAAACAGGAATTCTTACTCTTTTTTCTATGCAAAGTACTTTTTTTTTCCTCTGAACACTCTAAAATTTATGGAAGTTGTGGTTTTGTTTACATCAGAACTTGTAATCAAAGTGATTCAACATACACTCCAAATGTCTAGTCTAGCAAAATTATTAACAAGTGAATATAACTTCAGAACCAGAAGCATTAGCCAAACTGCATTCTATCTATCAGTATATGCTCCAATTGCAATTGCAATTTATGGAATATAAATTTTACCACTAGGAGTTATATGACCTTCTAGATGCCTTTGCTAAATCCAGTTATTTCTATATCTTGCCCCTCACACACCCACAAATATGACTGAGTTATTTTGAGCACTCTGATATTAACTAGGGCCAAGATATGTATTAAGAAAAACCATTCATAACGTCAAATGTCTTTCTTCAGTTTTTCCTGAATATTTCAAGCAGAATGAAATCATTTGCTTGCAATAATGTTTTTGAATTTTTTTTTTTTTTTTTTGCCTTTTTTGAATTGTTGGCTAAAGGAATAGACTCCAGTAGTATTCTAATACACACAAGGGGTAAAGATTTAGGAAAACTGAAATGTGTGATACTGATTAGGCAGATAACTAACTAACTAACTAACTAAGTCATCACCAAAAGGTTTGATAATGTATTCAAGATGTTATTCAGTGGCAGAGTTTAGCAATGGCTGTTTAGAATGATAAAAATAAAGGAAAAAGCAGAACTTATAACTGCATAAAAGCAGTAATAAGTTTCATATTAGAACAATAATTATGGAAATAAATTTGACATCTTGCAGTCTCACTGATATGGATAACCCTTTCATTGAAGGAAGAATCTGTTTATGCTGAAGATGCTGTGAATTACAAAGACTAAAATGAAAGTGAAAAACTCTTTCCACTTTGGTAGAAACCTCACTGGGGTCAATATATTTCTCACCCTTGCTATCTGTAGTTAAAGTGGTACCGAGGCATTTGTAGATAACTAGCTGGAAGATAAAAATCTCGTGAGAATACTTGACTACTTTATGAAGAAATAACGGGTAAAGATATTGGTGTATTGTATGACTGATTTCCTCAACAGTGGACAGTATTCTGGGAAACCTTTTCTTGGCAGTTCCTAAGAATCAGATTGAAAACACCCTGAAGAATATGGTAGGACAGGATAGGTTAACAGCATAGCATAGTATAATATGGCATAGAATTGCATAGCATAGCACAGAATGGGGTAGTATAGCATAGGAAGCGTAGTTTGTTATGAGTAATATATTTGTACAATAGACCAGGAGAGGAGAATAAATCCTGTAAATCAGGAAAAATAATTCTTCAAAGAAAAGCAGTAGAAAGTCTAAATAATCAATGAACCAGTTTCAGGATAATATAATTAGTCAGTATAAGCTTTTAAAAGAATAAAACCATGACTAAGTAGTAACACTAGTTGTAACATAATCTTTATTAATTACATGAATTTATCTTTGAAATCTATTTGAAATGCTAGGTTAATGCAAGTATACTATTATTATAGTTCATATTATATGAGATTCAAAATAATTTTGTAGCATGTGTATTAACTTTATTGCTACAGATAGCTTTTATCTTCTAGCCTCAGGAATACCTTACCTAACCAACTCTATGGAAAAAAAAAAAAACAAAAAAAACAACTGTTTCTTTTGAAATCATGGCCTTGTAAGTCATTGGCAGTGCTGTTTCACTGCAAAATACTCAGAGAAAGTTACATTGCTGTAACAGAAGTACTTTTTTAGGGTTTATTTCTAGAGGGATGTTTTATTATGGCAGGATGACAGCTTAGAAGAAAGTAGGGGTGCAGAGTCTAGGCATTCCCACAACTCATTATCCTGCAAATACAAGGATTACCACAGTGCGAAAGCAACTGTATTCAAGAGCAGTCAACAAATCTCTGTGTGAATAGTTACTGTGAGAGTCTTGAAATGAAGAAAGTTGAAAGCAACTTTTGTGCTGCTCAAAGACTCATTCAGGCATGTAGGAATTGAAGCTTCATTTCTTCAGCTTAATAAAGTAGTTCATTTTTAATTAAGAAATAAGATATAGTAGGATGTAAACAGTGACTGCATTAATTCATAGTTAGTGTGCTGCTGCTAGGTATGAAGGATACGTCAACATCAGTGCAACTAGGCATGAATTACCATCACTAAGTGTTTATTTTGGAATGTCTTACAGCCATTGTAAAAAATGTTATTATTTTGAAAATATTTATATTGTTAATTAAAAGTGTGCACAAATACATTTTTGTTTCAAACCACGCATAGTTTGTTTGTTTGTTTATTTAAAGTGTATTCATTTATTTAGTAGGAGAGAAATTTGCCATTCCTTGCACAAAGCACATTTACAAAAAGCGACTGACAATAGGAGAAGGGAATAACTGCTTTGCTCCATTCTGCTATTCCAGTATCTTTAGTATCTTCTTGGAGGTTTGAGCACAGAATTATCAGAATTGTGAATAAAAAAGGCAGTTATTGTAAAAGCGTTTAGATTAAAGATGGAAGTTGAAAATTCTTGGTTCTGAAGAGGCTCTGAAGGTACTTTTTCTTTCTTTTGCAGGAATGGAGAATAAATCTCTTGCAATACAGTGAGATAAGTTTCCTGGCTTCAAAAAGCTGCTGTATATTCAAATAGGAATAGATGTTGTCTTAATGACTAATATATAATCTGTAGGGTATTTATCTGCTGCTCATATCACCACCTACTGCAGATTTCAGGTGTACGCTGTAATAGATTGTGAGCACACCTAAACTCCTATTGTGCCTACTTGAGTTAGAGCTCAGCCAGCTTCTTCCAACAGTGCTATAGTCCTGTCACTACAGCACAAGACTCTTTATCCTGAGCATGAAGCAACAACAATTAATAATACAGAAGAAAGAATATTATCTTTGTATTCTTTCAATAAAAGCCTTATATTTTATTTTAAAATATAGACATGATTTATAAAAAAATAAATTTGATGTACTTTAATGACATAGGTTGACAGACAAAATACCAACAAGATGAACAAACTAAATATTAAATAAATGTTTAGGGTTTTTTTCATCCCCACTTACAATTTCTGTAGTAATTACAGTTCCTTTCCTTACCACTCTTCCTTTTCTTTCCTCATTTTTATCAGGTTAGTACCCAAAGAAAGAATTTCTGGCTTATTCTTTTCAGAGAGGGCAGTTAGTACTGAGATGGGTTCTAATAACATAAGTTGGCAACAAGTTCTGTATATAATATCATAAAAAGTCAATTTCTGTGATAATATGAGACCAAACGTATGGAAATACAGTGCATTTAGAGCACATTGCATAAGGTTTCTTTATGTTGTTGAAAACCAATTAAAAATACAGTGAAATATCATACAATATGACCACCCCATCCGGTAACAAAATAATTACTGTGACTCTTTCAAACATCATTTCAGGATTTTCTTTTCCATATGGTATATGAAAGAAAGTCATTGGCAGTGTGGAGTTGCTATATCTGCCAAAAATGCTCTTTGTTAAGCAGTAATTCAAGTAGTAAATAAGATTTATGTATAATTAGCTTACTGAATAGCCATGTAAAATAGGTAAATTTTATTGTTAATGAATAATTCCCATCTGTGAATATATATTAATACTAGTATTGTTTAAAGTTTACCATGTTTGAGATAGTTTATGAATGTTCTTACTGCACAGTGAAATACATCAGTACATCTCAATGTCTCTCTCCGTAATGATCAAAATACTAATTGTGGCAATTACTCCTAGTAATAAAGAGAATATACCAGGGTTAACTTTCCAGCTAAACCTCAAAATTATCATTCTCTGAATCCCTCATTTTTACTTTTTTGAAGAATCGTAGAAGCTGACAGAGCCACGCAAGAAATGAGACCAGCTAATAGTTAAGTTTGGACCTGAACTGGAATGTATTTTGCCCAGTATGGCTTGTATTAAAGGAAATAAATGAAATATAGTCTCTAGCACCACTGAGTGCTACCACTTCTTATATCTGACACGTTCAGGTCTAAAATAAATGCATTTTACTGACAGGGAATTCAGTGTCAACAGTTTCAAATGACAGAACTTATTTTAAAGGGAAATATATTTTAATTTAAGCTAAAATCTATGTATGATCTGTAAAGAAAGCATATAAGAAAACACATATATAAAATTCTGCTAAAGACAAATAAAAGAAAAAAAGTCAGTATATATATGTTTGAAAAATAGATCTGTAGTGTCTAGTTATGCCTTCTATTCTAGTTCATATATTATTGAAGGACTGTTTATCAAATTCTGTTCCCTGTGTTACTAACATGCCACCAGAACAATTTTTGTAAGTGTATTTTTGTGCCAATTTCAGACAATTATATGAGAATAGGATTGTTCCACCACCAGTATCTCTGTACTTCTAGCCTTGTGAATCTTTAACAATCTTGACTGGTGCTCAGGCTATTTGTCTGTAGTTAGAACAAGGTTTGACTTGTTTCCTTGTTTGAGAAGTCTAACAATGTGGAGAAAATTATCACTGATAACCAGCCTTGCAAAAACAGCAAAAAAAAAAGGATATTTAAAAATTGTCCCTTTCTGTTTATTACCCACAGTCATTTTGTATTTTAAATATAAAATGTTTATGAGATAATATTAGATTAATCATAGCTTATAATAGCAAGAAGAGAAAAGTGGGGAGGAAGAGACAGAATGGGAAAAAAATAAACCAATCAGAATACTGAAGCAATCATGTGAATTTTAATAAAGATGAGTACAGTCCAATATGGCACTGATACTTCACAGAAATTTTAGATTTCAAATTAGCTGTTACATGCAGCACGCTGTGCTTCTGTAAGGCTGCAGAACAGTCACATTAATGCCACAACATCTTTAAAATAGAAAATCTGCAAAATTATTCACTTTCCATGAATATTGAATATTAATAACTTCTAATATTGAGTATATTAACCTTTTACATTTATGGTCAAAAACGAAACATGCTGGGAACAAATGCATGACAGAAGGGAAAAATGTTTTTGACGGCTATTGGGCTCCATTTGACAGTTAATAAAAGTCATCAAGTCCATATTATGTTAGATTAACCAAGATCTGGATTCCACTTGACAAGTCATTATTATTAAAGGCAAGTGGAGGGTATTTTCAAATACACCCTGGAGTGATGCATGTTAAAATATGTATGGCAAACTCTTAAATGTCAAGGACATTTTGTGCAGTGTATAATGGAAAACTGCATGTAATGTGCAGTTTGGGGACTATTTTATGTACCTCTGAAGACCTCAAAGCATCACAATGAATATTTTATTGAGAACTGTCATGCACTGTGCTGGGACTGAGTATTGCCAATATTTATGAACAGCCATCCATTTGCTAACATGGTATGTCTGCTAAAGAAGAGAAAGAACCAAATGTGACTAAATGACTCATCTCTGCTTCTTTGTTTTCTGTTAACTGCATCAGCTTTGTTATCCTAACACGTTAATTTAATACTTGACTTTCACCTTAGTACTTTGTACATTTTTAAATTCAACTAAAGCTTTCCAGTTTTATCATTTATGTTGCACACGTACAACATTCTCCAAAAGCCCAGTGGCCTCATCATCCCTTTTTCTGATATGCATCAAGGTTTGTGTTATTGAAGAGAACTACTTATGTTTACCACTCGTTTCCAATAATATTTATAGTTATACTGAGATTTCAGGAGATTTTACTGGCTGAATCTAAAAATAAAGAGTAGAGAATATGTTGCAGTAATCTAGGAACTGAAATGTTATGCAGAAAAAGCTGATTCAGCTTTGTAGTCAGAGTCTTTAAAGAAACCTCCCTTTTTTTTTTTTTTTTTTTTTTCTCTTAATTAAGTTCTGCTTAATTAAAGGAGTAGTATTGCTATGAACAAAATTGTACTATACTGAACGTAGGTTTACAACACATGTTCTATGGTGTGCCCCACCACCTTTGATTGTATTTCCTTTCACTATAAAAGTAATGTAATACCTCGGTAAGAATTAAGTAGTAATGAAAAAAAAATCTACAAAGACTATTCTACAGCACAGCAGTATACAAAGTATAATTACTATAGTTTTCAGTTTGCTTTCTGATTCTGAATGCATTAACCTCTATCATTCTTCAAGTAACTGAAGAAAAAATATTGTGTGTCTGGAGAGGAAGTTCATTTCACCAAGGGTAGATCATGCCTGACACTTTTGATGGCCTTCTATGATGGAGTGTCAGCACTGCTGGACAAAGGAAGTGTATCCAACTGATGTAGTATGTCTAGAAATCTGCAATGTCTTTGACATGATCCCACACCAAACTGTTACATCTAAAATGGAGAGGGATGGATTTGAGAGTTGGCTATTTGATGGATAAAGAATTGGAGTCCTGCATCGAGGCCTGAGTCTCCCAGCTCTACAAGGATGTCAAGATTTTGGAGGGCTAGAGCATTACTTCTATGAAGACAGGCTGAGGGAGCTGAGTTTGTTCTGCCTGGTTATGAGAATGCTCCAGGAATACCTCACTGTGATCTTCCAGTATTTAAAAGAAGCTTATAATCAGGAGGGAGACATGCTTTTTGCACAGTCTGCTAGTAATAGTACAATGTAGAACAGTTTTAAACAAAAAGAGAGGGAGATTTAAATTAGATCTTAGAGAGAAATTTTTTAATCAGAGGGTTGTGGACAGGCTACTCAGGAGAAGTTGTGCATGCTCCATGCTTGGAGGTGTTCAAAGCAGTGTTAGATGAAGCCCTGGGTAATTTGATTTAATACCTAGTATATGTTGGTTGGTAACTTTGCCCAAGGCAAGACGGTTGGAACTAGATGATCTTTGAGGTTCCTTCCAACACAAGCCATTCTATGATTCTATTTATTCCAAATGAACCTTGTAGTTTTGGTGCTGAATATCATCAATGTTTTGTTGGACTAAAACACTCTCAAGTTTGAAAAGTGATGATCAGAACAGTGACTACAGGTGAAAATGATCCTGAGTCAATGTTTATCTGGTGGTTTCTAGGATATAAATCTGACAGAAGGAATAAACGATGTAAGGCAGGGTAGAGAAAAGTACTTCCTTCACTTGAAAGAATGTGAGAATGGTGAAAATTTTTCAGTATGTCCACAGCTAATTCTTGTTTTTATATTGCCTTTTATCATACTTAGAGGTGAATCATACAAAGAACAAAAGAACATTAATTTTATTCTTTTTCTGTGTATGAGTGTCCTCATTATCTAAATTTATATCACCTACTGTAATGTGCAACAAGTTTTGCAAATCTGTAGTAAAAAACTTACTGATCTCTGTTATCTTCATGAAAAGAACACCTTATCTTTGTAATGGGAGCAGAATTAAAAAAAAACAAACCAAAACAAAACAAAAGCAACAACATATATACACTGTTGCAAAAACTATTTCATTTACATGATGCACTTACTGTGTTCAGTTTAGGATTTGCTGAAATGCTATCTATGATATAATTTACTATACAAGAAAGCACCAGGCTGAATGGCAGCTCTTCACTGAATATATTCACTGAAATTTCATTTGCTATATAAAAGCCAATGAAATTCATTCATGAGGGGTCTAATTCTTACTCAGTAAGAAATGAGATAGCTCTATTGAAATATGTGTGTTTGTATCAATTCAATACCACCCGAAAACATGTCACACTTTATATAGAGTTCTTACAAAATTGATGGGAATAGTACAGAATAAAGAGTATATGTTCTTGTACCAAGTAACCCTTGTAGTTCTAAATTTCTCATTGTATGAAAATCGGGCCTGTATGAGAATCTGCTTTGCTCTGATGGAAGTTAAACATAGCAGTTATCAGCCAGTCTCAATTAGTTCCTTTCCTTTGACTTTGTTATTGCCAAGGTCTAGGAAAGGACTGAAGAATGTGCTAGTAATGCTAGGTACTCACTGTGTCTAACTAGTTTTTTGTTTTGTTTTTTTTTTTTTTTTTTACTAAGCAGAATTGTCTGAAATGTGGAACATTTTAACTTGTTAATATTTCTAGGTAAATACTGTTAACATTCAGTTTGAGATAGCAAAACTGCTAAAAAGAAGTGTTTGAAGGAGGGTTATAATTACCCGTAAGCTAATCTTTATCAGCCCAGAAAATTCATTTTCAAGCTTAAGACTGTATTTACAGGCATAGAGACACATCTAGTTTAACACATTATATCCCACAATGGTTCATACTAAGACTTAGAGAAAAAACATACAAAGCTGAGAGAAACTCTAGAGAGACCCCTTTCCAAGCTTTCCTCAGTTGTTCATATAGGAACTTCATCAGTAACATGTTTAATCTGGGCAACTATATGTAATTTTAAGAAAATTTTTATTTGTTTTAAAACCAGTGATAGAATTATTTCTTATGGCTTAGTTTCTCTGTTATGAGAAACAAAAAATAATCATTCTGTCTTAGTTTCAGCCGAGACAGAATTGTTTTTCTTCATAGTATCTAATATATGTGAGAATCCTTCTTTGTTTTTTTGGCTCAAAACTTGCTTCCTGAGGTATTTCTTATGATAAGACTGACTTGTCTAGCAGATGAGTGATAGGTGTTGCCGTGTGGCAATCAACATCACTGTGTGGACAATTTTAGCTGTTTACCTTTGGAAGATAGTGCTCAGGACTGTTTACTGGTGGAAGATCTAGCTGTGACCAAATAACTCCAGCTTGCTATGGGAGACTGGGTAATGATGCCAGTGTATCTTGTGAAGGCAAGATACAAGTTGGCACCTCTCTGCTCCCTCTTATCTGCTGGAAAGGCTAGGAAGATAGGAACAAAGGAGTTTTCACTGAGATTCTAGAGCCAAAAGCTGTCACTCCAAAGAGAGCTGACTAAACCACTTTGGACTTATTTATAAGTTGGTACTACCGTTGAAAACTGTATAGACCATCAATGTGGTCACCAACATCCTCAAAGGAACAACAATGCCTGATGACCCACCACTACTGAAGATCAAAGACTGAACTATGAACCACGCTGGATCCATGGTGGTGACTATCTCCCTCTTGCTTCCTACAAAGACTCCTTGCTTCTTCTTTCCTATCTTTTCTATTGCCCTCCTTCCCTCCCCCATTATCCTAATTTATAATAGTGTCCATCCTCCCCTTCCCCATCTCTTTGATTAAGATCTGTGAGCCCAATGGGAAGGAGGGAGTCAGCACATAATTGTGCGGTACTTAGCCACCTGTTGGGTTAAATCAAAACACATTCCTACCCCCCTTTTCCAGACAGGCAAAACCCTTGTAAGTTACTTGCTTTCTAGGCAAAAGAAAACTTTTTTTTTTTTTTTTTGTGAAATTTACACCTTATTTCTAATGATCTGTCTTGCCTTTCTCTGTACCTCCTTGTTCTACTTCATCATCTCTGAATGGCCTCAAGTTGTGCCAGGAGAGATTTAGGCTGGGTATCAGGAAAAACTTCTCTATAGAAAGGGTTGTTAAGCGCTGGAATAGGTTCCCCAGGGAGGTGGTTGAGGCACCATTCTGGAATGTGTTTAAAAACCATTTGGGTGTGGTGTTCAGGGACATGATTTAGCCGTCAGTTGTTTGGGTAGTATGGTTAGTTTGTGGTTGGACTTCATGAACTTGAAGGTCTCTTTCAACCTGAGCAATTCTATGATTCTATGATCTTTGATAGGAGGTAACCAGCATTATGTGTCACTTTCAAGGGAGAGCACAGTATGAATTTATAAGTGATACTATGACCATTTGCTTTTTAACTCCTTCATACCAATTTCTAATAATCTCTACGATTTCTGTTTGGCTTTCAGCAGTACTTTTGTCATAGACCTAAGAGAACAATTCTAAGAATTATATCCAGAGTCAAAATAGAATCATATGACAGAATAATAGAATTACTTGGATTGAAAGTTCCAATTTACACATAGGAGTTTGTCAAAGGCTTTACAGAAGTCCAGGTAGATGGTCTTCCCTGGTTGACTGATGCAGTCACTTTATCTTAGAAAAACAACAGATTGGTCAGGCAGAATTTGTCCTTGTTGAAGCCATGCTGGCTGTCTCAGATAATCTCCTTATCATACATGTTTTTTAATACTGATTCCCAAAGGTACTGTTGTATGATTTTCCCAGACACAGAGGTGAGGCTTACCAGACCAAGTTTTCCAGATTTTCCTTTCTTCCTGTTTTTGCTGTAGTTTAAAAGAAATAGTTTGTAAGCATGGAATTAGAAAATAGCAGTAAAAGAGATTGAAATATGAGGCTTTCAGTCAAAAAATTTCTCTGTGTGAACACACAGACTTCATCTCGAGAATGTGATTTAACCTTTTCTAATGTTACTACAGCTTTAACTAATTAACATAAATAGTGTCTAATTTATTTCCTTTTATGTTCAGATCTCTTTTCAGTAAGACTTTAAATCAACTCTCTCTTTCTCTCTCTCAAATTGTTTTTAGATATGAAAATTTTATTTCAGTAGAGAACATGTGATTTTGCATGCTTTTCTTCTTAGAAGTCACCAAAGCACCCTCATTCTTCACTTTTTGTTCTCATTAGTATTTGATGTTTTCTCATAGCATTTCAAAATATTATTTCCATCTCTTATATATATCGTAGCTGTAGTATTAAAAAAATATTAAAAATCCATGGGGATTTATATAGTTAGATAAACATAGGCAAACATTTTTCTTCACCATTCCATCTCTGGGTTAGTTAGAAATAAAGTGAAATGGCCCTTATTTCCGAAGCTTTTAACTAGAAAATGGAATTGTCAACTTTTTTCTAAATCTGAAGTTTAGAATATATATGTTCTGTCAAATTATCTATTTGGAATGTTTTCCTGGGTCAACATACAGTTATTATCAGTATCTAATTTTATTTAATATTCACATTTATGAAGATAATAGATCTCCTTTACTAGCACATACTAGACATCATATTAATGTCACATATTAACATCACATATTAAACTGTGATATTATATATTGGCATAACAACTGCAACAGTAAGATTGTATGAAAACAACTCCTTCAAATTATCCTTGCTGCTTCTCAGATTCCCCATAGTCTTAAATTTGAGTGAGCTGCTGCAGTTGTGTGCAGTTCTGTTAAATACCTTATTTCTGAGTTCTTCATTCAATAGTGACCTTTGTAATAAAATTCTTAAAATGAGAAATGTAGCATATATTGAAATGATAGAGCTGTTATTTGTAACACTTCAGTTACCGTCTTCATAGAATTTTAAGAAGCATTATAGCCCTTAGATGGTCCGGCATGATTAAACAACACATAAAATACTGAAATATAAAAAAAACCTGAAAGAAAGGCTATTCTTCGCAGTTGGTGACACAATATTTTACTTTCATTAAATTCAAATGCAAATCTAAAAGTCTTGAACTTTAAAGTCACTGTAAATAGGACAGGAATCAATGCAAATTTAAAGGAATTAGAAATATAAAGAAGTGTCAACATTAAAAAAAAAAAAAAAAACTATGAAAAGTTTTAAGGCCATTTCTTATTCCATGGTTAAAAGGATGGAAATTGCATCGTAGAAATAAACAGATTAAGTTAGCATACTCAGTATTCTCACAATGTTGAATAATAGCCTACTCTAGGCTATTAAAATTCTTTTAATGAAGGAGAAAGAGATGCATTTCCTTCTGCAATTTAAAAGACTTAATTAAAATACTTACATGTTATATCATTTTCTTTTTTAAAAATTCCTACAAGATTTTTTTTTTTTTTATACAAGCACTTAAATGTCAATATTCCATCTTCAGAGACTGAGACTTCTTAATTAGTAATTTGTCCTGAAAAATGAGGGAAAGTAGCATGAAATCACATCAGAATGTGCAATCTGAAAATATTTCTGGATCAGTATGAGACTAGATACCGGATAAAATTAATAAAGAACCTTGCTTTTGAACTCAGTAGTATTGATGACATTTAATCAGTGCCCTCTACTTGTCTTGAGCATACTTCATATACACTCTTTCAAATAGGAGTACACACCTAGAATGAATAAAAATCATGCCAATAACTTTTGGAATTGCAAACTAAAAATAGTGGAGAAGAATACAGTGTAGAAACATTTTCTGTTTTAGATTCAAGCTAGATATAAATGTTTATATTTATCTATATGTTAATTTTTTAGATTTTATTACCTTTACTGATGTTCTAAAACCAAGGAAAAGCCCCAGGAAAAAGAAAGGAAAAAAAAAAAAGAAAAAAAAGATCCTTAAAATACAGCTTTTTTCAGATAAAATTGCAATCTCCTGTATATATAAAAAAATACTAATTCAAATGTTTATACTTTTAATTCATCTATTGCATAATAGGCAAAAAAAAGCAAAACAAAGGTGAACTCTGGCCAATTTTCTTGGATGGTTTGATGCATTTGAGATAAGAGAGGAGCTTTGTGTAGAGGCTAGCAAATCCCTACTTGGAGATTTTATATTATTATATTTTTGTAACATGCTGTACATATGGTGTACATTAAATTGTGAAAAATCTTTGAATTGGTTGTTATAGAGATGCAGAGATAAAATAGGTGACTCTGCTCTTAACGTGTTGGAAATGAAACAGTATGCTGAATTCAACATTTCCTACCATTTGGAGTTCACTTAGACACGTAGTCTTCCCTTTGATATTCAGAAGAAAGTCAAGGAAAAGACTCAGAGTTTTCTTTTCAGGTTTCTGTTGTGTTTATTTTTTAATTTTTTTTTTTTCCAATTAAATAATTTCCAGATAAATTCTGCCTACAATTTACATTTAAGACCTAATGCTCTGGTTTGATCTTCCAAGACCTAAGCTCTGGAAGTGTAAGAGAAAAAGCTTATGGCATCCTCAACAATATTAAAATCTTTTTGTTTCCTGTCTGTACTTAGATTTTCTGTCCTGCCATCAGGATTTCTTTGGACTGTCAGTATTCACTTGTCAATGCAAGTCATTCTCCATGTGTTGATTTGGAGATACACAAGATATCAAGAATGAAAACATGTGACAGCTAAGCCTTTCTTCTGTCTTCCAGTCTCACATGCTTGGTTACGCTATTCAGCAATAGACACTATTAACTTTTTTTGGCCAGAAATTTTTACTACCAGAAAATCCCTTGATATGTAAGGACTGTCACTGTTAAGTCACCAAGGGTAGACACTTGGTTACTTTTGCCAATGCAGTGAGCACTCAATAGAATATATGCTACATGGCAGATAAGACAAGAATTACTGAAAGTCGAGGAAACTGACAGAGCTTGTCTTCATGCTGTTCCTGCTGAGCAGACATGGCACTAATACTTGTTTTGATATCAGACATTTTAATAAGCTACATGAAAAGTATACCTTGCTGCTACTTATGTTAGTGTTATTGATGTAGTTCTTCTACAAATCTAAATGAATCATAATCTAATGACCAAATCTTCAGAGAATGTTAGTTACAATTATAACAGTGTACAACTCCAAAATTTCCATGAGAGTTATAGAAGTTGTGCCATTTCAGAAAATCTTCTTTGTATAGTGCTAAATGTAACAGCGTTGAACACTAAAAAAATAACCATTTGTCACTGCTAACAACATAATAAGGGATAAGAAGAGCTTTCATTTTCTTTAATTTATATTCATTTTTCATATTATTTATATGAAGAAGAAGGAAGAGGAGAGCAAGGAAAGACAGATAAGATTGTGCCAGAAATCAAAATGTCTTGTAAGGAGCTCTAAAAAAAGACATGCTTGCAGATGAGATTTGTTGAAGTGCATTTCCTTGTTCAGAAGACCATACAAGTCTGTAAATATGTCTCTAATTTTTTCCAGAACTTTTCTTTTTTTTTCTTTCTATTTTGTGTGAAGGTGGTGGTCGTGAGTGGTGTTATTAAAATCAGTCTGGAACTGTGGTATACCTTAGTCCCCATTGATTAGGAATATAGTTTTATCTTGGCAACGGGTGAGCTAAACTGTCTCTGATTGCATTGAAAAATTTGCCAACTGCATTTTGGAAGATAGACCAATTTCAAGGTCTCATAAATGTATAATAAAATTACAAGTTTAATGGAAGCTTTTGAATAAGACTTAATACTTGTGTGTTACTGTTAAGTTCTAAACGATTATGAAATTGTGCAACATTTTAAATGTATTGGTGTGCATAAGTGTCTGCATACACATATATATATATATATATATACACATACTTTTTACAATTTAAACCTATTTCATGGGGAAATAAATATTCAGAATAGAAGTCAGTGAGACAGAGAAATGCTTCTGGAAATAAACAACCAGATTTTTGACAATGACATTCTCTATTTATGACCACTAGGGTTTCCTAACCTGCAAATTGCTTTAATATAAACTTTCTGTGTTTTCTTCTGGTGACTGCTTTTTTGATGAGAAAAAATTCTCAAAGCTGAAATCCAAATGGATATGACACTACTTAACTTTTTTACTGTATGCTTGAGTAAATTTTCAAAGTTCAGATTTCCCCTACTGTGTGATAGGAAAAAAGAAAAAAAAAAGGAAAAAAAAAAAAAAAAAAAGGAAGTCAGATCTCTTGAAAGCTTTATTTCACAAGGACTTAAATACTTGTACCTGTGATTAGCTCACATTATAAAAATAGTACTGCCCCAACTACTGTCAACCCTTTGGGCTTCAGTTTGCAGATGCTGAAATTTTGTAATGTACAAAGAATCATCAGATTTAAGAACAGAATAGCTTCCAAATGGTATAGTAAAAGAAATGGTGTCACTATCATAAACTCTAAGACCTTATTTGATTTTTCAATAGCTCTATATTTAATTTTATTGTTGAAAATTTCTTGCCCATACTTTCTGATTATTATAAAGGATAAATACCTGCCCTCTTGAGGTTTTATTTTGTTTTATTATCCTTTGTGCCAATTTTCCTTTTTCTAGCATGGCCATCTAAGAACTTAAAGCAAGGATAGAGTGCCACATTTTCAAGCCTTTTTTTCCCCATCGATCTGAATCCCTTTTTCCCTGCAGTTAAGGAAGACTGCAGATTATCTATTGGCACTTAAAACCTTCAAAAAGCTCCCAATACATTTATCCTCATTAGCGGTTACCTCCGTTATTCTCATTCTTAGAGATGGCCCACTAGGGGATGCTTCCTTCCAACTGGCAAGTTCAGTTAGAAAAAAATGTCAGCTTTATCATTTTTATTCCAAACTCTATTCATTTTATTTATGAATAGGTCTTACAGAAGTCATTTACAAATGGCATTGCCTACGGGACATATATCCCACTGATGTTTTTTAAGACTTAGAAATGGCTTAAAGGGATCCTATTTTTTACTGCTTTTCCCAGCAATTTTCATATCAAACATTCTCAAAGTACAGACAAAAATCTGTTTAAACTGTTTGTCTCTTTCCAGCTCTACCTGAGCTCTGACAGTTAATCTGCTGTTCCTTTTTATTTATTACGACTCGCAAGTGATAAAATGGCAACTGTTTTGCTTCACAAACTATTTGCTAAATGTAATTATCATGGTCATGTTTATTGATTTGAAAATGGTACTAAGGTATTTGTTGTTCACACGGTGTACTTGCATCTATGTCTTTCGTAGACTGATTTCATTCTAAAGCAGGACACTACAGAACACTAATTTAACAAACAGAAGGGAAGTAAAATAAGGAGAAGTAAACAAAAAGTCAAGGAAGATTCTGTGCTATTTCTGAATCACAGAGAAAGAAAATTAAGATGCTGGAGTTGATGTTCAAGGGACAACAACTGACAGGAGACACGCAGTCACAACTCTTAGATGATGCAGAATTAGGAAAAGAGCATTAAGAGATTAAGAGCTCCACTTTTCTCAAATTAGTCTTCACTTGATCAGTGAGTTCATATATTTTTGAAATGTGAGAGGTGAGGGGACAGATGGCTCATGTTGACTTTGTACTGGATAAGACTTATTTCCACAGAAAGTCAGGTTCATAAAGTGGTAGAAACATTTGCTAGTCCAGCGAAAATCAGTGAGAGTACGATAGTCTTCCTCAGAAGGTATCTGCACTTGAAACGAAGAAAGTGGTGGTAGCCTGTTGTATGAACTCGACAAATAAAATCTATTGATGTTTACTTCAGAAATGTGACTCAGTTATTCACAGTATGTCACAAACATATTTTACCACTAGGATAACTCTTAGGAGTTTAGATGCACAGTACTATTTCTTTAAAAGTAAAACTCTTGCCATTTAAAAAAAACAACAAAACTGCAGTAATGTGATTCCTTGGAAATATACTAATACTTTTCGAGAATTGTGGAGAGGGTTGGAGGCAAACTTTAATTTACCAAGGGGAGTAACTACAGTATTACATCATAAGCTTGTTCTATAAGCATGTAAGACTAAGTTTCTTCCATTTTTCAGTAAATAAGAAGTTTCAGGTTCATACTGGGGATAATAAGCAAACAAAAATGATCAAAACCCTGTTTCCATGGGTTGATAGTGAAAGTACAACGGGGAATGGTTTTAAACTAAGACAGAGGAGGTTTAGGTTAGACATTAGGGGGAAGTTTTTCATAGAGGGTAGTGAAGCACTAGAACAGGTTGCCCAAGAGGGCTGTGGATACCCTGTCCCTAGATGCATTCAAGGCCAGGCTGGATGTGGCTCTGGGCAGCCTGGTCTAATTGTTGGCAACCCTGCCTAGAGCAGCAGGGTTGAAACTAGATGATCTTCAAGGTCCTTTTCAACTCAGGCCATTCTATGTTTATATGAAAAGAACAAACAAACAAATAGACAAGACACTATGACTCTGGGCAGCCTGGTCTAGTGGTTAGTGACCCTGCCCACAGCGGGGGGATTGAAACTCAATGGTCCTTTTCAACCCAGGCCATTCTATGATTCTATGATTATATGACAATTACATTTTCTATAAAAATCCATCAGGCTAGCACCCTGTATCTAAATTTGGGTAAAAAAATAATAAATAAATAAATAAAAATTGTTAAACTCTATAAAGAATCTCTACAATTTTTCTGTCTTCTTAAGTCCTTGTTTTGGTTCCTAGGTCAAATTATTTTTCTTCTCTCTGAAATTACTTTCTCACCTTACTTGTACAACAGCTAAATCTACCTAGTCTCAATTGCAGTAGATTACTTCCTAATCTACTTCTTCCTGACAACAGAATTTCATTGAGCTGACTCTGAATTTCATTGAGCTGACTCTGAAAGCTCTTACAGAGCTATAACTGGAAACATCAGTTTGAGTAAGAGAGAGCTTTTCTCTTATGAAGGACCCTGAAATCTCATGGCTTTAGAGAACTATACAGAGGTCACTGAACACTCTATAAAACCCACAACTGAAGAACTTACAGTTACAGTTACAAAATCAAGGTCAAATTCAATGACAAGTTTAAACTCATAAATTTAAGTGTCCACACATAATTTCCCATATATGCCTTAAGAGTTATAGTTGTTACAGATATATTTTCCTCTTTTTTTTTTTTTTTTTTTTTTAGTTTAGTTTTAGTTTTTTAAGTAATGGAAAAATGTAATTCACTGGCAAGAGCAAATTATAAGTACTCTTCAGAGCCATGAGACATATAAATTCCCATAGCCCCCACTTATACTCATTTGAATATTTTGATAGAAATAAAAGTTAAAATGTTTAGTCCTGGATCTCATTGGTTCAATTCCTACTATATCTGCCAATAAAATTGCTTCTGTATCTGCACACTTAATGTACACATTAATTTTATACTAAAATTCTATGAGATTACTGATACAATGTATAATCAAATTTAATCTAAAAGAAGAATGTCACGGTTTACTGAAAAGGCAGTAAATTATTAGCATGCAAACTTCCTAATTAACAGTTAGTTAAAACTTCAAATTTGGTTGTGGGAAGGGAATATATTTTAGTAAATTTTAAAGAAGGCATTTAACAAATAGGAGGAGAGCAATAAAGAAAGAAAAGGAAGGAGACTCATTATTTTTGGGAAGAAAGAGTATAAACTAAACATCCTGGATAATTTTTGCTTCAGTCTTTTCTCAATTTCTGTATTTTCTGGAATAAGAAGTAAAAAAATATAATTACTTTCTAATTAAGTCTAAGAAATATTAGGAAGGTTAAAATCTTAATTAAGTTAACTGTTGGAGCATTCTCAGTTGAATAGAAGTAAATATTTACATATAGAGAAATTTTTCAAACAGTTGAGCTTCATTCCTCACATTCTGAGAGTTATCTGGCCTTAAAATCTTCACAATATACAAGATGATAATCTGGTAAAAAAAATAAAACTGAAGCACAATATTTTCCAAGGAGGGCTCAGAAAATGAGATTACCTCAAGTATTTACAAAAGCAAGTTGTCTTAATGGAGCTGCAATAGCCTATGATATAGCCAGAGAAAAAAGACCAAACACTTAGCAAGATTTATTAAATTATAGAAGCCCATATTTATCCTTAATAATTACAAAATGTATATTATTTCAACATATCTTTACAATGTTTCGCTTATAATAGTTTTATCAATGCATATTTAATGTTATTTTATAATCAACAATTAAACAAAACAATCACTTCTTAATAACACTCTACAACATTTCATACTGAAGTCTAATTACATAGTTAGAATACCAGTAAGCTGTTTTATGGGACTGTAATTTTGTTTTGGAATAAACTATAAGACTAGAGGACAAACAGGCTCACGTATTGGAGGCATAACAATGATTTCCTAGTAAAAAAAAATGTAGAAAATTTGGTCTGTCTACTGCACTGAGAGATTGTGTCTTTTAATAATGCATAACTCTGACAATGCTGGGTTCCTCATTTCTGGCTTCATACTAAGGTGACCTTCATATTTCCTGTCTCAGCTTTGGTGCAAATGCTGGATAGTTCAAGGACACTGTGCTCCTTCTTCCTACTATATGAAGGAGAGAGTCTGAGAGCTTATAAATTTATTTGATCTCCCTCCACCCCTAGTGCTACCAAATGGTTTAATATTTGATATCTTTTCCTTCTAAGCTGAACAAATTGCACCAAAGTTATGGCATCAGCAAGTCAAGAGTTTGATTTACATTAGGCTCAATAGTAAACAGAACTGATGCTGATTACCACCTTTATAATTATTTCAAAAATTAAGATCATTTATATATGTTCTGGTGCTGCAATTTGAAAACCACAACAACAGCAATAAAAACAACAAAAAAAAGATAAGGGTGGAGAACTGAAAAAAAAGAAAAAAAGAAAAAAAAAGAAATCTGATCTTTCATTTTATTTGCACTCTGAAGAATTATGGCATTCAAGACACACCTTCCTATTTCCTTGTTTGTTTCTTGATCATAGTTATTTTCATCCTTATGAAAGGATTCTTATGAAATAAGGCATCCTGAAATTATTTTTATCCTCTAAAATTTCATATCTTTGTGAGGATTGAAATCTCAATTTGTACTTACGTTCTGTCTTCTGTTCAACAAAGAACTGGCAGTTGCTTTATGGGTGCACTGAAAATATAGGGAAAAATGATCTGATTTATGGGATACTGCTGGCTGTGATCATTCTGTGTGTTTAGACAGCTGAGTTCCTCCAATAAACATTTGTTAGATGCAAGATAGTTTTCTAGAGGAGTAAGTGAATGAATATTTCAGGAAAATCTATAAACAAAGCATTCTGATCATTTTGACAATTCCATTTCCTTCCTTTACCTCTATGCAAAATGTGGCAGAAGTAAATATCAAATATATAAGAAAGAGCTCAATCTGTATTTGCAATCGTAAGTTTACATTTTCTGAATTTTAACCGCGGGAGATTTTGCATGATGCTTCCTGTTTTATGTGAGGAGAAAATTATAGGAGAAAATTTTCCTTTTACCTAGCTGAAAACCTCAGAAAACTATTGGAATACTTAGTAGTAGGGAGTATACGGTTCATATGAGGTTCACCTTGCTCTGCATTTGTTGGTATTTTTTCCCTCAACAAATCTAAAAAGAACTTTCACCAGCTTTGAACATCGCAACTCATTCCTGCAGGGTTCCTATTTCTGTTATAGAGCATACACAAATAATATCACTGTTCAGATGTTGAGACCCCTATTGCACCTCTTAAGTTCCACTAGGGCTGAGTGAAAATTCAGTGAGTGTTTAAAACTACATTTTAAACAATAAAAGGCTCCCACAGAATGCATTCTAATGTAACTACAGCAGTGAACTGTAATTCTTAATAAACATAATTAAATGGATGTGAGATAAAACAAGAACTGTTCATTTCATGCTAACTCCTCAGTGCTTGGAAATTGAGGGACTATTAAAAGGTATTTCATTACTTTCACATTACATTACCATCAACTAGAGAATGCTTATTCTGAAAAATTCAAGGATGACCTGTGTGTGACTATGCAAGACAACACTACTTTCTGTCAGAAAGTTTACCAGAAATATGAGTATCCTCTTAACAGGAGGAGATAACTGTAAACAGGCTTGTTGACCTCAGCTTGAACTAGCAGGAATAAAACTGAAAATGCTAGGATGCTGAAAACAGTGAGTCTGTATAACTCATATAACAGACACATGCCTCCTAATACTGGGGAGGCAGGGAGGTATATAATTAGCAGCTGAAGAAATTAGCTTTGATACATACTTATATGAACAAAACACTTGTATTTGTTAGTAGGAAATGTCATCCTTCTTATCTAATGTAAAATAAAATCCATCACTAACTTAGGATTTTCAAAGTATTTTATAAATCATTGCAATTGTTCTGTACATTTCATAAAACAAAATGGATTTGCAGAGCTAGGTAAAGTCTGATGTGCTTGAAATTTTATCACATTTGAGAAAACGTAGCCCAAGAAAGAGAAATAAGAACATTTTCATCTTTATTGTTTCTTTTTTGGTGAAATCAGAAGAAATCACTTTTAAAACTTTTTTTTTTTTTTTTACAGATACTCAAAAGCTATAAAAGAACTTATGCCCCATCAAGCTAAGTTCTCTCGTACAGAATATCTGAGCTGATTAATTATTGTTTCTGAGATTGTCACTAGCAGTCTAACTTACCAATAAATGGAGCACAGAGAAGAGATTGTTTTTACCTTGAATACAGCATAAATATAGAGGTGATAGGGGTGAAGAGGAATATAAAATGAAATCGTGATGCATCTAGTATGAAGACTTTGCTAACACTGTCAAATAGAAAATGATGATAATTGCCTCTGAAATGCAAAAGAAATAATAAATCATGTTATGAAGCTATGTGTAAGATGAAACATGTTTCCAAAAACATTAATGAGAATTCCATGAAAACAAAACAAGCAAACGGTAAACAAAGAAACAAAAAAAACCACCAAAACCCATCAAATTGAATATGAGGCAAAAATGTTGCTTAGACCTTTTGCAATCCATGAGACTATGACATTCTCTTACTTTGGGTGATATTTAGTTATTAACAGCATTTATTCAGATGGTATAATTTAATTCTAAGAGATGCATGAATAAACTGTTGCTTATTGAGATATGTTTCCTTTAAAGACAGAGCTACTTGAGTATTTTATCTAACCCAGAATAACTATCTGCCATTGCTTCAGTATTGCAAAGGAAAAAATATGAATGGTAGAAAATAATAATAGATTCAATAATAATAATAATAATAACAACATACACTAAAAACTAAGTATTACTTATTTTACTTAGCAGGGAAAACCATGTGAGGCCAGAAAATCTTTGTAGCACAGAAAACACTTTTATATTCTACTTCTTATCCCAAAGAGAAATCAACTACAATTGAACAAGTAATATTCCTGTTCTTTGTCTATGAGAAAGGCCTAATTCTTAAAAAATATTAGATGAAAAGGTACAATTAGACAAATGATTAGTAAAATGCAATAGACAAATCTTTCAAGCGTTTGATTTCCAGATCCATTTACATGCATACCATTACTTGTACAGAAAAATGATATCAGCCTCATTTGCTGTTATGCAAAAAAAAAACAATTCGAAAATTAGGTCATCAGGAACTGAAAGCAAATTTGCTTTCTTCCCTACTTCACTGTTAACTCTTAGGTGCTGAATAGATATGTGAGCAATGCTAGAAAAATGAGGTATTTGTCATTTAACAAAAACCCAAAGTGTAAGAAGGGAAAGGGAGGAACTTTAGAGTCTGTTGTACATCCTAAAAGTGGAAGGTTATAGAGAACCTTGCATGCTCCTAAAGTAGACATAAAAAAGACAATCAAAACCTTCCTGGAAATTTGGGAAAATAGTAATAGTACAACACAGTAAACTTGCAATACAGTTACACTTAGTGACTTCTAATGTGGAACTAAGGGTAGGGGAAGCAATACATGAAGTTATAGTAGCTGTAATTAAGAAATTTAGAAAATAAAATTAATGCAAATACAACAGCACTTTTGCAAGATAGCCCAGACCCTTATGAATTTGAGCCTTAAGGCCAAAACCTTTCAATTTCAAGCATAAGTATAAACATATCTGGTTGAATAGCATATTCTATTAATCATTGTAAAAATATCAGGAAACATTCCCAAAACAGTCTTATATACAAGTTTCAAATGGGTAGGTGTCGTGGAGGCTTAATTGTTTAAATTTATTTGCTACTTACTATTAAACAGTTAGCAATCATTTCTAAACTTATTTAAGAGTGATTACAAAAGAAAAAACCATTCCCTTCCAACTCAAGCCATTCTATGAACTAATGAACAACTGATACCCAGCCAATAATGCAGTACTTCACCAGTACCTGAACAGCAGCCCACCCACAGCCAACTCCCATCCACAACTTAATGGCCTGCTTCATGATGTCATGTGGTATTGAATAATCCCTGTTCTAATTCAAGGAAGCTGTCCAGTCTCCAACCTATCCTTTCCCATAGCAGCATAAAGGCAGTGACTTTTCCACACTGAATAACTTGGCCTGTCCCTACGCATATTCTATTACTCAGCAACAACCAAAACATTGGTGTTGCTAGTAAAACCGCCTCAGCTTAAACCAGGACAACTACTTATCATTACTGTGTAAAAGGTAGCATTAGCTGTGATGGCAGCAGCTGTTTGCTGCTCTCCTGTTTTTTACTGTATTTAAACTGACTGTAGGAGCAAGTCTCAAACACGTTATGCTATGTAAAACTGAAAACTTTTCCAGTACCTTGTATACAATGCAGTAAACAGGTTTGGAAAAAAAAAAAAAAAAAAAAAAAAAAGAAGTGATGCTTATAAGTATTACAAGGAAATGAGTATTTCAATGTTCACTGTGCCTTTAAATACAGCATACTCCCTGCTGTGACAACTTGCAGTTAGTGTTTCACTTTGGAAGAGGCAGGCTTTAATTCCTCTTCTGCTGTTCAATGCTTCTTTTCGTTTGGTTTGCTTACTTGCGTGTTTATTAGTTTCCCTCAATGTAAAACAAGAGTAAATAAGCCTAGGGAAAAAAAAAAAAGCAATGTATGTACAGTAATGAAACCACAACAAGGAGATTGATGTCTCTATTAAAGAAATAAGTGAGGAAATCATATCTTAGTTTTGCTAACACTGTGCTCAGTCTTCTGTTTCTAAACATTTCACAGAACAATTTTGGGTTTGAACAGAAAGAAAAAAAAAATAAAAAAAATTCCTTCATCTGGCAGTGCAAATTTAAAGCCACAAACAGCCAAAGTAATTGTTTAGCTATAAAGATCATAAAGAAAGAAGAAAAGTATTCATGTTGACACCCAGCCTCCCCACAGATTTTAGCTTCAATGATCAGAATATTTCTATGTGATTACCTGGGATTCTCTAATAGATATTACAGAGGATAAAAATAGCTTCTGATTGGCTGGTTAATTGAAGCAAAAAACAAACAAACAAACAAACAAAAAAAAAAACAGCAAACCATCTTCTTTGTACTGGTTACCACACAGACAGCTACGCCTGCCACGTTAAGCAACCAGAATCTGAGTAGCAGGTGTTTTATTAAGTTGCTGATAAAAACGTGAGGAAAATGTCATTTCAAACCTTTGTTTACAAATAACCTCTCCTCTTTTTACCAGTGCTTCTGTTTCGCTAAGGCCATGCAAATGAAATCATTTAAGCCAATATTCACTTACAGAAGCACAGAGCAGCTCTGCAGTGAAAATCTTCAGTAGTTGCCTCTTACCACTCAAACTCCTCAAAATCAATGGACTTTAAACCCATTCTGAATCTTTAATGAATCTCTTACCTCTGAAAAGAAGAACCAAGAAAGACTTCTAACAACACAAACCTTGTTGCAATTTCATAAATTAAAACAATCAGAAGAGGGGAAGCAATGATGTGCAAGCATTTGTTACCATCAGAGTAGTCCCTCTGCCCATTTGACTTCAGACACTTCAGAAACTGAAGAGCAGTGAGAAACTCTATACCTCAGTCATGGTTTACAATTTGAGGAAAAGTAAAGTCGTACATATGATTAGACTGCCTACCTGAGCCCACATCTTTTAAATGTATTTGTTTATTTTTATAACGTGCTTTCGAATGTATTCAGAACTTAAGTACAAACTGAGACAGACTGACAGCACTTAAACATGTTTCTAGCTCTACTGTGTCCACTATTAGTTTAAGAAATTGAGATTACAGAGCATGGAAATTGACTGTCTTATGTATGAGTCAAGAGACTCCTAGGTTCATGCGTCAACTGACATTCAGCAATCGAAGGCATGTGGCTCCACTGCAGGCTTCAGAAGTCCAATCACAGTTCCTTTCTGAATCAATAACACCTTGTGGTTCAGAAATGTTATTTCCAAACTAAATTTAAAATATTGCTATTTAGAGTTTTTGACTTTATGAGTATTCTTATGGATATCTATTATCAAAGTTTTGGAAAGAAAATATTCATTGTAATATGTCTTGTCCATTTTTTTTCCTGCAAACTGCTGAACGCTAGAATGTGCCTTCCTATATATATATGAACATTTTTCATTCTAATAGTTTTGGCTTATGTTGCTTTGCTTGCCACTGACAGCTTGCTTGAACAGTATGGTGAGAGATGAGTTAGAGCTCTCCATGCATCAGGAAGTTTCCTCATGCGCAACACTTCTTAAGATTGAGTGATGCAGATTTGTACCAGAGGTGTTATCAGGATGAAATTTTAAAGGAAAAAATTGCTTCTACAGAAGGACAGTATGACGGAATTTTTGTCTGCAATGTATCTACACTGTGAGAACCTCTCGAGTGTGAACCCTCAAGCCTGAGTTCAAACTTGTCCATGTAGTGCGGCAATATCTTGGATGAGAAGTGCTTAACTCTCTCTACTGGAGTTTAGGCTGAAAATGGTGTTTACTTAGAGAATTTTTGTCAGTTTATAAAGTAGGCTTCAAATTTTGACACTCGAAGAATGTTAAAACTTTCCAATGTTTAAAATACAAATTTATGTAATGATTATATATAGAAGTTTGCTGTCTGCCTAATGTTCATTTAAAACCCTTTCTCACTGCAGCCAGCAATGTTATTTCTAACTACCAAAGGGGAGAGCAGAGTGCTGGGGATTTAGAACAATTGACATTGTTAAAGGTAACAAGGAGAGCTTTCATTCAAAACACTACATATCCCACAGATGCTGGTGTAGCTCCCATTGCCAGTAGTGGTAAATGATATACAAAAGGAGTGAATGCTGAGACGCAACCACATATAGAGAAAAGGAACTTAAGAGGAATTCCCTGACAGTGGGGCACCAGCTGATCTTACAAATAGAAGAGGTATGACATTTATTTTTCACTTGCATGTCTACCCTCTAAACTTCAGCACTTGTTTTTGACTCCCTTATAGTATTATACTTCAAAAGAGAGGATTGGTCTTGACAGCAGCAGAACCCTAACTTCCTTCTGTGTAGGATAGGGTTGCATAGATAAAGTTGAACAAGAACGCATTACATGTAAAAGTATCCTGAACCCTTGAGAAAGTGATGTGCATGTTCATAAGATAAGTTTGATAGCTGGAAATTGACTGTATTTCACTGAGCCTTATTGTTGTTTCACGATAATAGCTAGCACACACAGTTTTCCTCTTCTCACTTCTATTCCTTCATGTGTTTTCCTCAGTTTGAAATACTCTAGATTGTCCTAAACCTAGAGTCTGTTGTTTGAAAGGTTGTGTGGGTTTTACAAACTAATGTGTCTCATATTTGAGCTGTATAAAGAACATTTGCAACTAACTGAAAACACACATACACTCCACAGATGAATGCCTCTGTAATTACCTTTCAATTATGAATCTTGGCTCCCTCTATTCTTTAATATCTGATTTTGAAGCCATCCTCTAATCCTGACTATCAGAAGGTTAGTAGTTGATGTGGGAACTGCAGGTTTTTTGTTTTTTTTTTTGGCTCAGAATTATGTCAGATCATAGTTATGATGAAACACAAGTATTATAATCTACGCTGACTACTATATGGCAAACATTAAATTAAAAAAATATATCATAATTGTCTCTGAATCACAAGAGCGCACAAGAGTGAGAGAAGAAATCAAAAAAGGTTGTAATATCTTGTACTAGGCTTTGATCTCATACCAGGAAAACTGGACAAGCTTTTGAAGGAAATCATCGACCTTTATCAATCCTATTCTTATGTTCTGAACCAAAGAGTTCTGAGTATTAAAGTGTGACTCACTGAGACTGACGCAGGACTCAGTAAGGACTTTAGCAGTCACTTCAGTGCAGATTTGGTTGATCCTTTTTATTAGAAGCTGTGGCCTTCAACCTTGAGGATACACAGATTCCAAACATACAAAAATTTCTTTTTAAAACATTCTCACAGCTGGTACAAAACTGTTTTACATGATTGGTATCAACTATCTGGAAATTTTCTAAACAGTTTCTTTGAGGGGAAAAAAAAAGGAAAAAAAAAAAAGAAATACAATATGAATAGGTATTTATGTGTATTAAATGGGAGGAAAAAAAAAAAGACTTTAATATCATTAAAGTAACCTATTTAAGGATTTTGATGTTTTATTTACTTGTTACAGATTTATCTGTTTGATTAAAATGACCTTCCTTTCTGGAATTTATTTCATTTTTGGAAAACAAGAAAGATCTACACTTCAAAATCAAATATTAATTAAAACTTTAGAGATTACAAGTCTTTGTGGGTGTGGTTAATTCTTATTTTTTTTAGAATTCATTTTTTTTATAGACCAGGGATTTTTATTTTTTTTTATAGTTTAAAGCTAAGAATAGGAAAGTGAATACACTAATCAAGATTGTTTCTACACTTTATTCCTCAGCTTAGCTTTATAATAAATAAACAGAAAGTATTACAAGTCATTTTATGCCTCCTCTGTTCATTATCAATACATTCAGTATAAAACAGGAATAGTTAGGTATAAACTGTCCAGAAAGTAAAAGAACAATACTAATAACTGGAAGATAGTCTATGTATTAAACCAATTAAACCAATTAGTTAAAGAGCTTAGAGGTATTCTATGGCTTGCTTTGATCAACAAAGTTAATTAATCCAATTTATCACTGATATATTTGATAAATTCAAGTAGTGATACAGTGGCAGAGCATTGTACTCAATATATTCTGTATTTTTTCTTTCAGTCTTGAGTGCCTGGAAAAATCAGCATGATATTTTTTTTCAATTTCTACAAAAAAAAATTAGGTCTCTCTGCAAAATATCATAGCAATTTTATCACGCTTGACATACTTCATTTTTCTAATGATTGTTGAGAGTCAGAAGAGTACTGAATATTTATCCATTCACTTCTTGTGCAGCAGTAATAAGGGTGACTAACCAAGAAAAAGCTTCAGCATTCTGCTTTGGAGTCATTACATGGTAGAAAACCTGGTCCAATTACCCTTCCTATCCTGGCTTACTGCAGAAAGGCTTGTGCTATGAAATATAAAAGATGGAAGTAAAAAATCCTCTTAGTTCTTTTCCCCAGGAAAGGATCATGAAGGCAACAGGGAGGAGTAATCAGTATCTATGTCTATTCTTTCCTGTTGTTACTGTGGAATCACATTTTTATCCTTGAATCACACAGAGCCTAAAGGTTTGAAGATTTTTATGTGTCTGGACTGTATTAAACGTTTTCCTCTCACAATTGTGGTGCAAAGTCCATTTCATCACAGTAACTTTTATGATGGCCTAAAAAAGGATTATGACAATGGGAATTCAGCAACAACAGTGAAACCTTTACTGCCTCACAAAGCATGAAGTGTTTCTATACAAACAGCTGCAGGGTGGGCAGGGCTGCTTGCATATTTTCCTGTGTTATAATATTGCAAGTCTCACAGAATGAGCAACTAACACAGTATAATTCATAGTCTAGCAACTGGTTTTCTATAGCCTGAATATAGTACTCTGATGGAAGCAGAGTTTTGTTTTCCTTAATAAAAGCAAGACCTGCCTACCTGGTTTTAGTCTTCAAATTACTCCATTTACTTATTTATGGAGTGTATACTACACACAAATATTTATTTTTTGCTCTTCTACAGAGATGTAAAGACTCACATTCCCTTTATCAATGTTTTAAAGTACAGGTTGACTCACTTTTACCTCTGTAAATTTTATCTGTATAGAAACTTTAGTATATTACTGTACACAAAAATTGTACAACTGATTCTACAAGGACATTTATGAACAACACATTTGGTCACAGTGCACATAGTAGATATGATATAATTCCACTCCTCATACAGACGCAAAATACAGCCATCAACAGACTTCAACCTGATCTCTGTGCAGACAATCCTGAATCACTTGTCTATCTTCCTAGAAATAAACTGATGTGAAACACCAAAAATAAAAGAAATCATTGACTTTCTAGACTGTCAGGTCTACGAACCACAAATAAGGAGGAATTCATGCCAAGAATTAGAATACATAGGAAATCTATTTCCTTTGTCTTCAGTGTACTTGAAAAATAGAGTCCATTATGGAAATCTGTATGGATTGATTAAGTTTCTTGTTTTGATTTGTTTTGCTTCTTCTTAGTAATAAATTCATCTTTTCAAAATGTTCAAAAAAAGATATATATACATATAATTAATACGTCAGTACGGTTGTAAAAAAGGCTGAATTATGTCAAATGTATGCAATAATTTTAAATATTAAATGTATTTTTTATATAGACACTTATATTTAAAATTTTACACTAAATTATTTGAATGATTTACTATAAATCAGATTTTGTACAGTCGTGGATAATCAAGCCACTTTCAACACGAAGAAAACTTTCTCCTTAAGATCAGATAGTCTTTCATTAAATTTAACTATGATTTTTCTTCTGGAAAAGTGAAGTTTGGTATTTTCTCTATATAATTTTACCACATGTACAAAAGCACAGCTGTATATCCATATCTACATCAGAAGTAGACAACATGGAATACAGATTTATTCTCAATGGCAGTTTTCGTTAGAGTGTTAATGATAACTCTCCCAGAGGTTGAGTGATATAAAAATTTACTCAGAAAACCTTTTTAGACCTTTGCTACAAGTCTACCAACACATTAACAATGCAGTATCATCTTTCATTCATTCTTCCACAGTTATAACCTTTCTTGTGTGCTGCAAAAGAGAAATGAATAAACTGTTTATACAGCCGATAGACCTCATGTGGTATCTTCCCATATTAAAACATTACTGAGAAACATGATCATTGATCTTTCATAGAATAAAAACCAATCTTAACTGATACCATTTGCTATATTTATCCCTGGTACCTTCTATATATAAATTAACCATAAAATCACATTTCTGTATTAGAAGCGTCTTTCTTTGTGTAAGTTTCCATATTTGTCTTTTGTGGTCTGCACCTTAATCAAAACTTACCAATTCATTGTTAATTCACATAGACTGTATGGACATAATGTGACAAATATGACAAAAGTACAGAAGACCTGAATGATTTAGATATAATAGAGCTAAGTATCTTTCCAAGGTTTGGCAGCATTGGCAACATACTAAATTGCTTAAA
This sequence comes from Meleagris gallopavo, assembly GCF_905368555.1. Taxonomy (NCBI): domain Eukaryota; kingdom Metazoa; phylum Chordata; class Aves; order Galliformes; family Phasianidae; genus Meleagris; species Meleagris gallopavo. The sequence goes on from NC_139406.1 coordinate 40,919,355, forward strand.
AGGTCTCTTTTATTGGCTTGGAATACACATTGCTTAGACAAAGAACAGAACTTTCATTTTGTTATATGAAGTAACATTTAAGGAATACTGGTTTTGTTTGATTTCTCAAAACCGAGGGAGTAAATCTATATAAAAGCATGTGTGTATGTGCATTACTTAATGTTAGTAGTATCTAATTGACACACTAAGCAGTACTGTTTGAATTTAATATGATGTCAGGAGTGAAAGAAAGTTACAGAAGTACCTCTCCTAATTTGTTTCATTCTTGCAAGCTTTAATTTTTGAGTAAAAAATTTTCTTCAAGCAACCATCTCTTCAGATTACTAGTGAAACTAATGTAATCAATACTGACTTTCTTTTTTTTTTTTGGTAAAATTCATGAAGTTTATGGAAAGTGGAAAACCAAGATCACATTAAACTAGCAAATGAGATGCCAAGCTTTTTAGTACTAGCACAGATATGCAGAAGATTGTAATGAATAAAACAGTTTGCAGTGTAAACTATTCCTTTAACAAAGAGAGTAATTTTTGCATTTTCAATGCAAAGTTTATTTTTCAAAAAGTGTTAAAAATATCTCCTGAACAGACAGGCAAAAATTATATAATTCTACAGTATTCCTGAATAGAACTTCAATTTTTTGAAAAAGGTGTACATTCTGTATGTAAATATTCTTATCACCTGAAGGATTGTTCTAATGCAATAGTCAAAATCTATACTTAAACCTTCAGTGTGTAAGAAAAAAAAAATAATCTATTACCATAAATACTTTTTTTTTTTTTTTTTTTTTTTTTTTTTTTTTTTTTTTTTTCCATTTCAGCATACCCATATTTACCAAATTGCTGCCTGGAACCATTCTGAGATTCTAGGTTTCAAAGACAGTGTCATGTTTGTTGTTCTCTGCTACACTGGATTAATGAATGGTCTCATTATCATTTAATTTGTCACATTCCACTTACCAAAAATAGGGAATAGTCTTGAAGATACTTATCTGTACCTAGTTCAGTAATGAAAAGAGGTTCCTTATATTCTCCATGTCCTCTTCTGTTAAGTTTCAAATATGACATGGATAACAAAAAGCTGTGGGATGTGAAGTCTAAACATTCATGAAACGCTCATTAAAGCTGTAGAAAATCCAGCTATGATTTCCTGCAAGTAGACATAAATTAACTGATTTCTTCTTTCTGTATTTAAGGCGTTATTTGAAAATTTTACTTCTTTTTACAGAACAATAAAAAGTGGAGGAAGAAGTCTGAAGTGTGTAGGATTGATTATAAGTACAGTTTTGTGTGTGTGAAACATGGAGATCTTTAATAGAGTGCCAAAAGAAGCCTCAAGCTGTAGCAAAATAATGTTGATGACATGCCTTACCTCTTGTAGGCCATTTAAGATCTGATTGAAAAGGTTGTGGTAAGCACACTGGAACTTTAAAATTATTACCATTTCACATTAATCTGAAAGAAAAAAATGACCAGAAGATAAATACATATTAGAAGACTGCAAAGCTAGTAAATAATACTGAGGCTGATTTCTATCTGTAAATTATAAAATACAATTTAAGTGAATTGTCTTTAGTTGATTTTATCATGCTTTGCATGCTTCAGAATTTTTTATTTTATATTTATTTTTATATTTATTTTATTATAAATATTAATTGGGCTGCTGAGAATAAAATATCAGTTAACAATCTTGGCTGATAGGTGTAACTGTAAAATATGGTCAGATCAAAGATATAAATATAGCACTTAAAATAACATACAACTCCTAATTTTATGGAATAATTCCAGAGTATAGAAAATATTCTCATATACTTAAATTTAATTTAAAAATATCAATGGTTTTATTAATATTTAATATTTGATTTGTATAGCTGCATGAAAAATGCAAATTACATGTTACTGCTCTGATCCAAACACAGCTAATGCTGACATAGTTCTTTTTTTGATTTTCATTAGGGAATCCCATACTCACTTTTTACTCTTTATTTTCTGTAATACTCATTATTGAAGAAGATCTCAGATTTTGACTCTTGTAAAAATCAGACTTCTGGATGTGCCTGGTTCACTGAGTTTTCTGAAGAATCAAGTGCACCCCTCAGTAAGTTTGCAGATGACACCAAGCTGAGTGGTGCAGTCGATACACTGGTAGGAAGGGAAGCCATCCAGCCATCCTAAACAGGCTGGAGAAGTGGACACATGTGAACGTAATGAGGTTCAACAAGGTCAAGTGCAAGCTGTTGCACTTGGGCCAGGGCAATCCCAGGTGTTTATAAAGGCTGAGCAAAAAATCCCTTGGGGGCAATGCTGTGGAGAAGGACTTGGGAGTCCTGGTAGATGAGAAGCTTAACGTGAGTCAGCAGTGTGTGCTTGCAGCCCAGAAGGCCAACTGTGTTCTGGGCTGCATCAAAGAGGAGTGGCCAGCAGGGAGAGGGAGGTGATTATCCTCCTCTACTCGGCTCTTGTGAGGCCCCATCTGGACTACTGCATTCAGGTCTGAGGCTCCGCACAAAAAAGATGAAGAGCTCTTGGAACGAGTCCAGAGGAGGGCTACTAAGACGATCAGAGGGCTGGAGCACCTCTCCTATAAGAAAGGTTGAGGGAAGTGGGATTGTTTAGCTTGGAGAAGAGAAGACTCCCAGGAGACCTCATTGTGGCCTTCCAATATTTGAAGGGAGTATATAAACAAGAAGGGCAGCAGCTGGGTGGATAGTGATAGGACAAGAGGGAATGGTTTTAAACTAAGACAGGGGAGGCTTAGGTTAGACATTAGGAGGAAGTTTTTCACACAGAGGGTGGTGAAGCACTGGAACAAGTTGCTTCCAGTTGTGGATGCCCCAATTCCCAGAAGCATTCAAGGCCAGGCTGGATGTTGCTCTGGGCAGCCTGGTCTAGTGCTTGGTGACCCTGCACATGGCAGGGGGGTTGAAACTAGTTGATCATTATGGTCCTTTTTAACCCAGGTCATTCTATGATTCTACGAAGAAATAATTCATATTTGATGCCTCCATCTCCCTCTTAGATTCAGATGGTTGGGTGTAGTAAATAATATGATGTCTACAAGAATCTCTCACTTCTTACAGTGAAATCATTTTTCGCAAGCAAGAGAGCTCTGCAACACCAGCTTGGTGTATCTAAGCTACAGACTGTGCTGTCATGAATTTTATCAGTAAGAATTTGAAACATTTCTTATGGACACTGATACGTGCAGGCTTATTATCTTTGTCTCTCACCCCCAAATCTATCACAACAATGCCACAAATGTAATATATTATATACTCTTGATTTCCCTAAAGGATTCTCAAGTGTGATTCATTTTGCAGATCACCAGACAGTTTCAAGCATTGTTTTTTGGAAAGGCATCTCTGCGTACTTGATATAAATCAGAAGACAACGTCCATCCTTCACGTGGTAGTTTTGTGAAAGCCTATATGGTAACAAATGCATGAAACAGGACATGTAAATAATACTTATTACAACAAGAAGCCCAACCGTAGGTATACAGGCCTTCTAAGCAGAAACAGGCAGCGGTTTCCCAGCAATCTGAATGCTGTTACCAAGTTATACAATTTAAAGTAAATTTGGGCGTATTCATGTGACTCATATTACAACATATATAAAAATACAAAGAGTTATTATGGCTATTTCTATTAATGCTCTGTTAATGCTTATTCATTGCTTGTTTGGCTCAGGCTGTTTATTGGAGTTAAAATAAATAGAGAAAACAGACCAATTATGATCAGCTGTTGAAAAAAGAGGTATTAGCTTCACATAAAGTTTGCTCAAACTTTGAATAAAGGCATAGCTTACCATAGAAGTCATAAACAAATAAATGTACTTTGGCTTTAATTTAGTCTCTTTTTATTTACCTCTTCTGTATTTTTTCTTTCCTCATTGCTTAGAATACAAAATACTGAAATGTCTGTACAGAACATGAGTATGAAAGGGTACACCTATATAATATAAAGAAAAATTTCTATAAGAAATACTCCAACACTTCTTGTAGCACAATTTCAGTTACATAAGAGAGATTTTGTTTATTAAGATTGCTTTGACATTTGAGTTCAGTTATTGCCATGGTAGAAGACAAGCCGATTAGGTCATTTGAATCATCTAAATGGAATTCTGAGTAATGTCACCATTCAGTGGGTAATTGAGAACAGAAAAGTGATTGTATCCCATCAAACCAGAATTTATAATCAAGTAAATAATACTTGGAATGTATCATTAGTCTGTGCAGACAAGAAAGTCGGATTGGTTGATATTTAGATAAAAGATATGGACTTCAAATTTCAAAAGGATGCTTAAAGGAAATAAAGAAAAAAAAAAAAAGGAGAAAAGCATCTCTCAAATGAATCCACATTTACAGCCAAATTTACTCCCAGTAGTCTGATTTGAGATTATCTTTAAATACACTGTGATAAAGCCAAATTATATATATATATATATATAAACATATATGCATCAATAATTTCACATCATTTGCAGACAGTACAGTTTTTTTTTATCTCATAGAGACAGTGCATTGGGTGGTTTTGACATATGTTTGAATCTTATAAAAAAATAAAGCAGTAGATTTTGTGAAAACTTGCAACCACTTTATCTATTTGAATTGAATTCATACTGTTACAGCTATGAATATTCCAAATTCTAAATATGTTCCCAAATCAACAGACCTCAACCACTGTTTCTATACGTTTTCTGCTGTGAAAATGTTTAAAACATATCTGTATTTCAAGTGGAGTAGAAGGACACACTATTCAAAACAGCTTAAAACAAAACAAACAAACAAACAAAAAAAAACAAAAAAAAAAACCTCGTTCAGGTACAGAAATATTTAACTTTGTCTGCCTTAAGCTCTTGACATTCAATCAGATCCAAATGGCTCAAGGTAGTACAAGCTGTAAAATACACTTTTATTTAAAATGTATACTGGCACTAGAGATGTGTTGAATCTGTTGAATATTAAATCACCTTTTGTCAGCAGAATATGGCAGAGATTTAAAAAATGTGTGTTAACAAATTACCTTAATTCAGAACACCAGCTTGACCTGAATCTCTTGAGTTATGAATTTCAGTATGATCAGAAAAAGAAAGAAGAATGACAGGCTCAGTGTGATTCTTTTGGAATTGTAATATCCTCACTTTCGGTACAACTGGCAAGAGTTATAAGAAGCAAGAGAATTTCTTTTACTGAATGGAATATGAAGTAATCTTGAGAATAATACTCTATTTAACCCCCCATCTATAAAGAACACGTATTCACACATCTCTATATCTTGTCTTAGGCCAGTATTGAAGATGAGAGTGAGTTCAGTCCTGCAAGGTGCTGAGCACTGTGGTCACTGGCTGCAATCCAGCAAAGCTCTCAACTGTGAGTTTAAGTATATGGGTCATGCCACTTATTTCAGTGGGATACAGCTTAAAGATAAACTAACCTTAAATGCTTTGCTGGATCACAGCCACAGTTCTCAGTGCTGGGTGAATGCAGGTCCAACCTCAGAGGGTCATCTTCCTCTCTGTGTTTCCAGACAGAACTCACAAACCACATACAAGCTCCTTTCAGGAAACAAAGTTCATGTAATAGCAAGATCGAACAGGTTCAGAAGGCTGGGATGACTTGCAAGCCTTAGAATAACTGTGTTGAAGTGAACTAATGAAAAAAAAAAAAAAAAAGCAACCTGATTAAAATCAAAATAAAGAAAAACAACAACAACAAAAAAAGTGCTCTTTGACTTCCTCAGGTTCAGATATTTACTTATGCATATAACAATATAACATAAAGACTGAGTATGATCACTGTTATAGATAAAGCAGAAGAAATCAAATGAAAAAGTAGAGATGTAATCATTTTTCCCTATTTTTCTTTGCCAAATTTCTCTCTTGATTTTAGTTGTGGCCTCTGTTACTTCCTCAACTGAAAAGAACAATAAGTCTCTAAGTTTAACAGAGTATGTGTTCTCCTCAGACAACACATGCCAATTGAAATCAGATAATAGTCTATTTAATTACACATAAGTGGTATGTTGGGTCTGCTGCTTTCCAGTTGAAAACAACAGGAAAAAGAGCTTAAGAACAAAGTGAAAGCAAGGCATTATATATTAAGATTATTATCTTCATAGTGTGATTCAGAAATTTTGAACCTCCCTTGGCTCATACTGGTATAGAAAACACCCACGAGTCTACCGAAAAAAAAATGAAGGACCCAGGCTTGCTGCCTTCAAAAAGGGAAGGGAGTGAGAAGACAGAGAACAAACTGTATTTACAGTCACCTGTTCTCAGTGGCAGCAAGAAGTGTTTTGTATAATTTTTTTCTGATTTTATTCATTATTTTTAGGTCAGCTTGCTAACTCATTGAACTGTCAAACTGGAAGTTTTCACATAATAGCTGTCCCAACATACAAATGGTGAAAATAAGATTTGAAATACTGTATTTTCAGGGTGGTGATATGGCTTGAACAAACAAGTATGTAATAGTTGCTACATTATAAACATTTTGATTAGCAAAATGAAAATCAAGCCATATAAATCTTTCTGTAAAAAGAAAAAGAGAAAATGTCCCCTGAAATAGCATACAAAAACCCAGGACTGCCACTTGGCCACATGTGGTTTTCTTGGAGGCTTTAAAAATAATATGCAACACACACAATAGGGCACCATATTTCAAGGGAAATAATTAAAGACAGCATCACACTTTCTAGTTAACAGCTCTCATTGAAGCAATGGGCAGCTCTGGAAAAAGTCTGCCACAGTGCACCCTGCAGTAAGATCAAATCAAAGTGATAAAGAATTCTATCAGAGGTTAGTGAACATGAGACACTTTTGAAATATAAAGTGCCCAAGCAGCTCAGCGTGTGTACTTTCCACTCCTCCCCACCCCCCAGGTTTATCTTATTCCCACATTTCAACTTACCTTTTCATCATATCCATCAGTCTCTTCCTTGTTGAGAAACAATTGTGTCCTAGAAATCTCTTGAACTCATTTATACTCTTTCCTTTATTCTCATTTTCTTGTATCTTGTTCTACAGTTTTATTATCTTTTATATGAGCCATGCTCCAGTTTTCTATTTACTCCTATGTTGCTAATGGTGGAAAATGTTCTTCAGATTCAAGATCCATCACCAGTATGTATCAGTTTCTTTTATAAGCTGGAAAGCTAGATTTTGATTCACCTCTTGAAATTTCAAGAATGGTCTGTAGTCACGCAGACACATTTTATGTTTTCATCAAATATTCATAACAATATCCAAAGAAGGAATGGGTTTTCTCAACTATATTCTTATAAACCTATCTTTCTAGCTGCATAACCAAATGTAGTTTGCTTATAAACAGTGAACAGTAAAGTGCCAAACATCCCCTTGCCACTGTACACAGATTTTAGCCTTCAACTTATGCAACTAAAGAAGTAATAGAAAAAAGTCTACTGGCTGTATTCAATATTAGAAACTCAATACTAGTTTTTTGTAAGGTCTTTGCAAAAATAAGACACATACTTAAATATAATAGCTTTTTTTAAAAAAAAGTTAATTTTGTTTGAATGCAAATTCCACTTGGTTCCAACATATGGAAAGATTTTTATTTGCAGATCAAAAGCAGTTAATTTTTCCACATTTAATATCTCTTCCATAACATATGTAAAATGACTGCACTGATTGTAACAGCTGATGTCATAGCAAAACCATTGCTAGAACTAGCGTTGTTTGAGAACTTCATCAAAGTGACGGAGCATTAAATACATTCACAGAGACAAGTTTATTCTGGAGTTAGGCTTGAATCTGGATTAAGGCCTTTTGATGAAGTTATCTAGAGGTCATTGGCTATCGCAGTGCCCTGCTGAAGCCCACAGCAGATCCAACAGTTAAGGACAATCCCAAAATTAGTCCTTTACCTATCTTGACTCTTCATTCTGATATCAACCAAAGCTTTACACATTTAAGCCAACTCCTTTACAAAGTTGAAGAATAACTGCAATAGCAGCACAAAATAACTGAGTTCTTGATTTTTAATCTAGAACATGACATGGGACAGCTAACTCCAGCTGAAGGCTCTCATTAATTCTAATGAGGTGTCTCTAGCTGTGAAATGCATAAAGATGATATCAAAGATAAAGCCTGAGTTTATGCTTCAGGCAGGAAAATTAAAAAAAAAAAAAAAAAGTGGAAGAGGAGGAGGACGAGGAGAGGAAGAGGAGGAGGACGAGGAGGAGGAGGAGGAGGAGGAGGAGGAGGAGGAAGAGGAAGAGGAAGAGGAAGAAAAGCCCCTCCAAATTTCTCACAATTAAACTAAGTCAGAAGGGAAATGAACAAAGCAAACCTCACACAGAGAAGGGAGTTTTTTAGGCAACAAAATGAATTTTTTTTCTATTTTACTGCTGTATGGGTATGATACAAATATGTTTGCTACAGTCTGCCTGTGTCAGTCTCACTAGGTTAGGGATTTGTGTAATCCCAGTAACACAACTCAGTTTTCAATAAAACTAGCAAATGCCATTAATTTTGGGAAGCAGTGGAACATTTATCTTTAAGTGGTGTTATTTAGAATTAGTGAGTAAACATAAGCACAACGCAGACATCTATCTATTGACAGATTAGAGTTTTAAAAATTGAGAAATGCAAACTCTAAACAGAAAATCTGACACATGACCTGTGTAGTTACTTAACCAAAATTACTTCATGTAACTGAATTGCTCCATGTTACCTCTTGAAATTGAGGGAAAAAACAGTCAGTTATTTTGATATCCAAAAACAGTTAATACCTTCTCAGGATGCAGATCAAAGAGAACAAGTAAGACCTAACTGTTTTCTGCTGCTGCAAGGATGTATTTCCCTCTTTCCACTCATACTCTTCTCCCTCTCTTCTCCAACTCCTCTTCCCAATTTCATACATGCTCTCCTCTTTTTGCTATATCACCCTTTCTCTCACATCTGCTCTGTTACGTCTGCTGCTGAAGGAAAATTCTCATCAGAGTCTGTGGAAGAAGAGGGTGGATAAGCCCATCTAACTTGCTGTAGCAACAGAAAATTACTTGCTTTTCTTGTCTTTTGTTTTCTCTTTTTTCCAAATTTAGTTAATCAAATTGGTCTACAACACAGAAAGTGCTTGCTATGTCTCAAGGTTGGATGGAGCTGTGTAGGCAGGAGTATGGAAGAAGCTGAGGTTAGGAAAGAGGATATTGCTGTTTCACTCTTGGAGGTAGCAAGCTATTAATATCTCAGTTTCTTGTATAGCTACACCACGAGGAGTTGGTCTGCTACAGCTGTGATACAGAGAAATTTAATATGGTTTTACCACATACCGATCTAAAACAAGGTCTAACTTTATACATCCAGCTTAAGCACCTAAAATAGAGCCAACCCTCTGAGTACCTTAATTAATTTGTCAAAAGATGACTTAACATTCAGTAAGGAACATAAAAGCCTGCCAACTTCTAAATCAGATGACCAAAGTTAAATAGGGTTAATACATGAATATTCATTCTAAACCCGATGGCCCACTGAAGAAACAGGGATCTCGAGATTTCCCATGGGGTCCATGTTTTTTAGTATATGAAGAAACCATAGGTATCATTTTTGACCTTGCAGAAAACAGAATTGCAGAGGTAGGAGTCTGAAAATGCTATGCCAGCAACCAATATACTTTTGCTGAGAGGTGAACTCTTGCTGGAAGCAAAATGTAATACAGCCGGCTGACTATCTGTATACTACGATAATACAGGATTTTAGTGGAGCTTTGCTGACACAAAACTGGAATAATGCAGTGCATATCAACCCTCTACTAAAATCAGGTTGAACCTATAATAAAACATTTCCTTATATCATTTTCTACCCCCTCATAATGGGATAGAAGGAATACTAGCTTTTTTTTTTTTTACCACTTCTTAGCTTTGGAAGTAAAGTTTATTGTGCTGCTTGGACTATTACACAAATGTTTTTCCTGCTAGGTGAAAACTAATTTGAAATATATTGTTTCACATGAATTTGTTTTTTCTCCTCTTTGTAGGTGCATTGAGTTTCTCTAGACTACAATGAGTATTGCCTGGCATTTTTCTTAATTATTGTTTTCAGGCAGTCCCTCTGCTTTTCATTAACATCTGCCCATGCTAAGCTTTTGACAGACTATTTGATTTTAACTCACTTTCCACAAGCCTCCTAACTCTCTCTCATCTGTGCTTTTGTCATGAATTTCCTCAAAAATGCTTCTTTTTCTCTTCCCCTGTAGCTAAAAGAGGTCCTATCCATTCCTTTAGCTTTATTGGTGTAATTGCTATGTAGAACTGTATGAGTTGCCTCTCACCAAGGACCTTTGAATTTTTTGTACACACCTGGCTTGCCTTTGTTAGACATTTCCCACCATGGTTATGTTGCAGGGTCCAGCCTTTACATTCTTACCACTTCTTGCACTTCTAAGGCTCAGTAGGATGGCTATTGTAAATGTTACATATTACAATTTTAGCTACAAAGAAAAGTGATTCTGGTGTATATTTTGGTTTTGTATAATTTTGGAGTATGAATGCATTAGCTCTAGTTTGGAAACAGACTGGTATACAATCTACTTCTTAATGAGTAAATTGCTGTATTTGTTGGTTTGTAAGAGCTCAGTTATTCATGATTTGAGGGTATACAAGAAATTATCTGTAGTGTGATTTAAAGGCTACTGAATCAATGAAAAGACTTTCATAGGCAGCAGCTACCCTTGTAACAGATCTTCCGTGCAGTATCTGTCCTCTGCTAGTTACAGACGCTTTGTCTTGTGACATATTTCTCAACAGCCAATATAGGATGCATTTCTGCTAATTCAAAAACAAAAAATGGCATTTCAACAGTATATGTAAATGTATTTATAAAAGCAAGAGCAAAATCACGGACCAGCATTTGCAGTTTTCAGTCCATAACAAAAGAAATAACAATACATATTGAGCAAATGAAAACATTTAGAGCATTTTAATAAATGCTTATTAAAAAAAAAAAAAAGCAAAAAACAAAAACAACAACAAAAAAAAACAGCACCAGTCTCTTGATTCTGGCTAGCACTTTTTTATTTACCATCTTTCTGTCTTTGATGGATGTTGTTCATGCTGTTTAGCTTACAGTAACAAGCAGGTTTTTAGTCTTTCTATCTTCTGTCTCTCTAGTGACAGTCTGTGATGGATGATGTGACAGAAAGATTCATCAGAAAATTCTAAATCATGAATACAAAATAAATTAGTAATATAAGAATTAGATTTGCATTCTCCACTGACAGCATTCCAGCTGCATCAACTGCTCTCATTTTTTGTTTTTACTTGTTTGAATGTGATGAAAATAGTAGCTCAGCATAGTGATTCTGATTTGTCAGTTATCATGTTGTTCCTGAAAATTAATCATTCTTAACATACGAATTATGTGCAGTTGTACAGTTTTGTTTGCTTTAACTCTCCTTGAGGGCAACATTCACATTAAAAATTGTTTTCCTCAAGTTTAGGGAAATATGGGTTTCCAAGAGATTTTCTGCAGTTGAATGGTTGCTGGGAGTCCTCCTTCTGAAGTCCTCTACCTTTTGAGGATGGAAAAAAAGTCAGCGTTCTCTCAGCTTTGCCAAAATGACCAGCAAAAGCAGTGATGAATGTATTGAGTACAATGCAGTCCCTATTTCCAATGAAAATACATTTTCTCTGGTATAAAAGTTGTTTTTTTATGAAGGACAATCCTTTGCAGAAATAAGTAGTATTTCAATTTCTTACTCTTAAGTGCGACCTATGTTAGGCACAAACACACAGAGAAAAGACACATGCACGGAGAAAACTATGATGCCTTCCTGAAAGAAGAAATTCCAGTTCACATACTTAAAAACAGGTACTTATGGAAGTCAGGAAGGACTAAGATAAATTTATGCAACTAAAAATTGTAACAAGCTAAAAATCAATAGTGGAAAGAAATCTGGGTCAATTTAAAACATTTCTTCTTATATACACTATATTTTCACTAATGATATCTCAGCATTACAGGTATTAGTCTTGCTGCAAAGCTACTTCAATCTCAGTAGCAGGTTGGATTATCTCCAAATAAATGTTTCTTCTGTGATGTGTACAGCTTCTTCTGCAGTCTCTTTCATAGCTCTCATTAAAGGTAAGACTGACCAGGTTAAAAGGAGATAGCAAAGCATCTTATTCCAACATCAATTTCCAGCCATTGGATTAAACTTTATAGTCACTTAATCTAACCTTTTGAATTGCAAAGATGACATTTTTTCCATCAGTTCTTATATATATCTTAGAACTTTACAATGTCACTTAGTATTGTAGTATGTGAACGTAGCATCTTGTGGAGCTATAAAATTTATATTGGAAAGATTCTTAGTTTTAATTTAAAGAGTTGCAGAGACAGAGTTCAATAGAACATCGATTATAGGATTCCCGTGTTTAATTATTCTCAGTTTAAAAAATGAGAATATAATTTCTAGCATTAATTTTCTCTTCCAGCTAGTGGATTTTATGATAAATCATTGAATGTTTCTTCAAATCTGGGAACCTCTATTGGCAAAGAGAAGCTGAAACAAACCTTTTTTTGGCCCAGGAACAAAGAAACCAGCATGCATGTGTTCCCATCAAGCAGTGGTGATGCCTTTGAGTGTCAGTTTGCTCCCAAAGGGGTAATTACAGTATCTGTCTCAGAGGAAATATATATTTTGTAAGGCTAGAACTTGAGAAGTGAAAATCTATAATGGCAAAAACACATATTAATGTTGAAATAAGGTAAAGAGGCAAAATTCACAATCTTTCTTTATAAAAGACAGTGATTGATTTATGTGTTTTGGATGCTATGGTCTTGAGGTACAGAGAAAATAGAGTGCTACTCTGGTTTAACTGTATGACCAGCCATGACAAGAGAGAGAGTACAAGTATTAGAAATGCTTCTTTAAAGAACCCTTGAAATACAGAGGATACATCAGAGTATGCTGCCAAAAGTATCCTGGAGCACTTCATAGCAACAGAATCACTAAGGCAGTGAAGTGTGTTTTGTTATTACTGCTTTTGTCTGCTACTTCTCACTTAGTCTGACAGCAAAGTCTGACCAAAATGCCCACGTGTATAATATGCGTATCTGCCACATACCCTTGAAATTATAAAATGTGAAGATGAAAATATTTAATTCTCAGTCAGAGTCACTTAAGATGCCTGGGGAAGGCAATAAACCTTATTTCCAAGACATAGGGGGCCTGGACATCAGAACCATCAGAGTCACTGGCAGAAGTTCACATGTTATGCACCTCATGCAGAGAGAGAACATGTCTATATGCAATATTGGAAAGCTCACTGTTTATGAGATTGAAACTATAAAACCTTGCCCAACAGTCCTGCAGTATTCAAGAAACTGTAATCAATTAGATCTATGAAATTTTTTTCATTCTTGTGCCAAGAACCATATCCATATCTGATAACTTAAACTACTTTGAACAAAACTTTTAGATAAAATGTGTCAAATAAAGTTTTTCCTCTTCTTGTTGATAGAATTAAAACACATATGCTTTCTTCATTTATTTAGCATATCTGTGATACAGATGTAAAAAGGGCCATCCAGACAGCTCTCTTCTTTTTCATTTTCTTTTTCACTTACCTTGGAATTTATTTTTCCCTCTGAGATACACCAGAGGCCGGATTACATATCTCTCAGGGGTGTTTCTAAGTCCCTAAAGCTAGTTATAACAATTCGTACCTTCTACTCTATTTGTTCATCCCTGATTCCATCTAATAGTGTTCAATAAAAGTGAGGAAACTGGGACATTGTATCTTAAAAATCATTTAGATTTTCAGTGGAAAACAGCCATTGTATCAAGTAATTTGTGAAGAAAAAAAAAACAAAACCAAAACCAAAAACAAGCAAACAAAAGCAAACAAACAAACAAAAAACAAAAAAACCAAACAAACAAAAAACCCATACTACCTGTTTGTTTCACAGTAATTCCAAAGACTTGGAATTACAATTCCAAAGGACTGTTGCTATAAATAACATTAGAAATGCTTTTGAATTAACTGTGTAAAAGGAAATACGAATATGCAAAAAAACATGCAGAGTAATTTGAAATAGAGGTTGAGCTAAAAAATTTTAGAAATGAAGAAGAGAGAAAAAAAAGCAGTATAGTAACAGGAAAAACTTAGAAAGGAAAAGCTAGTATGCTATCAGAGTTTGCCTTTTCCTTCTTAAGAGAAATATAAAGAAAAGAGAAAGAAGAGACAGAATTTCCAAATAAGCCTTACAGGATAGTCCTGAAAATATGAGGAGATAAAAACAAACCCACATATCAAGACAAAATATCAAGTCCGTGTTAGGAATACATTTAAGATGGCTAGTCATGGTCTCAATCTTTCTTTCAATCTGTTACTGAAGCAGACAGAAAAAAATTTAGATAAACTTACTGTGACATCCTGTGATATAGTTATTTGCTAACTCCTCCTTTATATATATATATTTAGCCAAATGCATTAAATTTGGAAGCAAGTAATACCTTTGAAATATTATTATAAAATTATCATGGCTTTAACTACTACTAGAAGTATATGGGGAGGTTCAACTTCTTACTTAAAAGGCCATGTATCATACTTCTTCTTCATTGGAAAGATGGAGTTGAAACAAACCAAACAAACAATTACAACAACAAAACAACAACAACAAAAAAAAAACAACAAAGAAAGCAACTACTTAATCATAGAATCATAGAATCATAGAACCATAGAATCATAGAATCATAGAATCATAGAATCATAGAATTGCTCAGGCTGGAAAAGACTTTCAAGATTATCAAGTCCAACTGCAACCTAACTGTACTACCCTAACTGTAACAACTGACAGTTAAATCATGTTCCTGAGCACCACATCCAAACAGTTTTTAAACACATTCAGGGATGGTGACACAACCACCTACCTAGAGAGCTATTAACAACCTTTTCTGTAAAGAAGTTTTTCCTGATATCCAACCTAAACTTTCCCTAGTGCAACTTGAGGCCATAAAAAGAATGTAAAACTTTGAAGAAAAAATGTTTATTAGGTACCTCTTTTATTTAATAGTTAATCTCAAAAAATATTTCACTACTATCTATCTATCTATCTATCTATCTATCTATCTATCTATCTATCTATTTATCTATCTATCTACCTACCTATCTATTTATCTATTTATCTATCAATCTAACTATTGTTATTTATTATTTAGGAAAAGTTCTCCTTTTACTTGAGAGGCCTAAACACATCAGGCATAGCAAATAACTACCTAAATCCCAAAGAAATCAGTGAGATGTTTCCCTTGAAGCCTTGTCTTCAGGTGGGCAGTGCACAACTCTCGGAGTGTTAGGAGAGGCAAAAAAAAAAAAAAAAAGGTCTACATGATATGTGGAAGAAGCAGTTTCTTTCAGGTATCACATTTGAATATAGAGTGCCTAAGTGCTTTAACTGACGTGAAATTTAGTTTTCATATTAGTTTTCTTGGAGTAAGCAAGAAAATCTCTTTCAGTAGCACCTCACAGGTCAGTTCTGAGGAATACAACCTATCTGACAACCGCTTCCACCTTTGTGTGTTGTCAGGAGAAAACTAAAACTTTTGTGGTGTTCTTTATGACACCCAGCACTTCCATTCTATTCACCTAAAATCTAAAAGTTATTTCTTTAATATGTAGTATGCCCTCGAACACAGAAAATCTATTTTGAAGTATTTACCATATTTTTATCCCATTTTGCAATTGCAGGGTATATTGATTACATCATGTCTCAGAATGCCAATTTTTGTTAGTGAGATTTTAGCTAAGTACATAAAGATACTGGAAATCTGTCAGCAGCAGGCGAGGCAGAGCTTCATATAAGCATCAAATTTTGTCAAGAAGATTTGTGTTCTGGATGTTAATGAAGGGCACAAGAGAGAAAGGACCGAGTGGAACAGAAAGCTTGCGTGAATGACTTCAAGCCTCCGGATGAGCTCAGGGCAAACCCTCTGCCTATGAAATCATTTTCTATTGTTAGCCTGCACAAAATGTTTGGCTGCAAGCCTACTGCAAAACTAAGCTCTTTTTGTGCCAGACTACTGTTGTGAGGACAGTGTATGACTGCTACTTTGCACATGCAGAACAAAGAATAACAGATAATTTTTTTTTTCTTCTCTATGAAAGTCAGCTTAGTAACCATTATTGCCATTGTGTACAGCAAATGATTAGAAAAACCTGTTCAGGCAGATGTGTTTCCCTTCACTAGAGATGAGAAAATTTGACTGTCCTAGTCAAATTAGAGAGAATTTGGTGAGAGAATTCTCTTGCCCACACTGAGTCCATTGATGTAGGTGCACTTGAGCTGAGCTGAGCTGTTGGCCTCATCCCCAACCCTGGCATGGTCCCCCAGGCTCAGCTTCTGTTTTACAGGTTGTAATAAAATACTCAGGTTGATAATCTTGAATATTGACAGTCATACCTTTTTGTTTTAAGTACACATTACAGTTTCTGCTCACTGTCTTCAGATCTGAAGGTGGAAGGCTATAAAAAGAGAAAGTAGAAAGTACTTTTCATAGTTAATTTGATTCATCTCTGTATAAAAAGTGTGATGATATTGATCATGTCACATGCTCCTTCTCTGCCCTAATTAGTCCAGTTTTACATTAATTACAAAGCATTTTAAAAGGGGAATAGATAGGAGAAAGGATGGATGAAAGAACTCAATAAAATGTTATCTTGGTTGACGTGAAGTTTTAACAGAAAAGTGCGTTATCAACCTTGAATGTGATTCACATTCTGTCAGCATGTTCAGGAAGAGGTAGGTTTCTTTGTAGCAGAAGTAAAATCAATGTCATTCATAATGTGAAACAAATACACAAAACAAGTATCCTAACACATTGTTTCTCCAAGGAAAATGCTACTGCCAAAAGTCATAAATGATTTATCATGAAGACCCTAGATAGTTTTGTTTCTCTCCTCAGGACCCACTGACATTAATTATTTCCAGGAATCAAGTAAACGCCTCTAGGTAAAAATATGTTCTGTGAAATGCAACTCTCTTAAAGCTCCACTTACATTTCTGTTGACACTGATCCTAAACTGAGGTTACATGAATACTTCCAGAGAAGTAAGATATGTAAATGATAGAATATACCATATGAACTACGTTAAGATGATTTTCCTTAGACTGAGATGATCACTGGAAGCCATAGCATTTGCTTTTAGATTTCATTTGAAATTAACTTCTGGTCATGGTAAATCTTGGACTAAATAAAGTGTAACCTCCTCAACATAGAATTTTACCAAGCTGAAACCATAGTACACTTTCAAAATCCATTAATCTACTGGTGTTTGCCAAATTCTGAATAAACTACATAATTGTTCATAAGTCAGATATTTCACCATACTAATCCCATATGTTGAAATATATATGTATTTCCTTCTAAAGTACTCTTGGTGGTGTGACCTTTTGCTTTGGATGAATGGATAAAAAGATCATATCTATGTAAGCTCATGTTTTATCTCTGTGTTTGCAAGAGCATGCTCAGTATGACTTATTCTGACAAGACACTACCTTGGCATGATTAGATTGCAGAAGTGTTTGTTTAGCTTTACTGACATTGATTGTGGATTTTGCTGTTACTGTTTGTTTGTTTGTATAAAAACTGATGCGATTTCTGTTAATTAGGTCTCATATACCTGCTCTGGTAGTTTTATAGATTAGCACCTAAAATTATGCTATAAAGTGGGGATTTACAATAAAATTCCATCAGGACAGTCTTGCATTCATCTTTTTAGAAATTCTATCCATTTCCATAAAAAGCAGATAAACAAAGCAGAACAACAATAACAAAATAATAATGTAAATAACATTGTTTCAAATTGCAGTTTCTACAAGTAATAATTTCTCCATAATGTTGCCTCCATCTTAAAGGGTATCTGAATTCTTCCAGGTAACCAGTGCTAAAATATTTTTTTCTAGCAACCTAGATGATGGGGAAACATTTTCCAGTATCCAAAAAGATTTTAAAAATGCTGTTGATCTTTTTGATGACTGATGCCCTGAAGTATCAAGGGTTGTGCTGGCAAAACAGCATCATGCCTGCAAGCACATGATGTAATGAGAAAACACTAGTAGATAATAGCTAATACACAGAGGGTGGAAATTTTGCCCCACGCTCCTGTGAACTAAATTAGTAATAGATGCCATTTTCATGAGATCACAATTCTGGAAAATTAAGGATTGCTCCAAGGCTATAAAAGAAAGAAGGAAGGAAGGAAGGAAGGAAGGAAGGAAGGAAGGAAGGAAGGAAGGAAGGAAGGAAAAGGAAGGAAGAAGAAAGAAAGAAAGAAAGAAAGAAAGAAGAAAGAAAGAAAGAAAGAAAGAAAGAAAGAAAGAAAGAAAGAAAGAAAGAAAGAGAGAAAGAAAGAGAGAAAGAAAGAGAGAAAGAAAGAAAACCATGAAAAATATAGAAGTTGCTATTAGTGGTAGAGTCAGGACAGTTAGTTTTTGATTCATGATGGATTAATTTTACAGTGTCACTGGAACTCAGTGTTTAAATCCTTCAGCCCTTCAGTCCTTCAATCCTCAATGTGCACTGAGTGCAGTTTTTCCATATCAAGCCATTATCCCTGTTTAAAGGATCCTTGTATTCTTAAATAACTATTTTAAAGAGCTTACTTTTATGTCATAAATCTCTGCCGGAGCCCTCTATAAGTGTACAGCAGTGGCACAGTCAGTCAAACAATCTACAGTTTGAAAGAGAATCTACAATGGATTGATGCGCAGGTAATAGTACCACAAGTGAAAGGCACCATCTGAAGGTCATCAGCCCAGAAGTTAAGTGTCAGAGATATGGCTCAAGCATAGGGTCTCAGACTGAAAGTGAGATATATGCCCGAACGGAGATTTTCACAAGTGCTGTGCTAACAGTTAATATTGCATAATTTATGAGAAACAAAGACACTAGTGGTTCTTATCAAAGGAGAAAAGATCCTGGTATTGCACATAAAATTTTGCTCTGCCTTATCAAGATCCATTTTTTCTGCTTGAATGAAAGATCACAGCAAGGTATGTGTTATAAAGCAAGCTTATACGATCAAAATGAAAATTGAATTCTTCCAGAGAAAATATTTTAACAATAAAAGCTGCAGAATTCCCCTGAAAGTGAGATTCAGTCCAATTTGACACAACAAATTATTTACTGTTCAAGAGAGTACCACTAACACATACAGATTACATGTTTAAAATCCTGTTTTGCCTGCAGTGTACCTAGAAGATGTATTAACTGTGCAGCTCGCCCATTTGTGGGGGATAGAAGCAATTTACCTCTATTAAAGTATAAAAGGAAATGGGGAGGAATATGAACAATATATCTTAAAAAAGGCCAAATATTCTGAATTACTTGCTTTTAGTAACTACTTAATGTGGCAGATAGACCAAGGAGGCTATGCCCTTATCTGTAAGGAAAATATGTGTTATTACTTCCTGGAATACAGAAAAAAAAAGGCAATTTCCATTAGCCACAGATATTAAAATGCCATATGGGGGAAGAGAAACTACTCCATGCCTTCTGCAGGGAGCCTCCTCCATTCTATTAGTGCTTTGTGCTCTAACAGGCTGAAAACAAAGCACAAACTCATCAGTATGATTATCTCTTCTCTTCCTTTTGTGGGAGATGGACTGAAGGATGGACATCTTTAACTTAATCACTGATTATATTTGTTGTAGTCGGAATCAGTAAAACAAGTGTAACAAATCTATTGCTATGCTGAGTTGTTAGGAGCCCCAGTACTCTGTCCTCAAATTTGTAGCAATGCTATATGAAAAACAGAAAGCCCTCTTTCCCCTGCTGGTGGTTTGAATTGCTCTAATTTGTTCTGGTATTAGCACCAGATGTCATGGTATAAAAGGGAGCCCGACCCAGCAAAAGACATTGCCATTCTGACCTTCTATTGAATTCTGAGCTCTTGCTCGTTTTTGTCTTCTGAACAAATCAAGCACTCACAAACATGCTGAATAGAGTGGGAAAAACAGCTTGACTTTTCTGAAAGAAGTTACAAACAGAACCGAGATGGCCACTTGCCACTTTCCTTGTCAGGGTGACACCTACCACTATTTGTTGAGTTATTTTTTCTGTGGGGGTGGGGGGAGTGAACCTTCGCAGCAGCAGGCTTGCTCTTTCCCCTACCCCTGCACTTTTGTTGATGCTTCTGAAGCCAGAAAAAGGCTTTTATTTTTCCCTTCAGTTTTTGAAGTCTATATTTCAGGGAAGGCAGAAGCTATACCTTATGGGGCTTTTACTTCTTTAGCAAGATACTGACACTATTTGTTTGTATCATACAATGAGTGTTTGGTTTATTGTATTTGCAACTTAATTTGTCTTGAGAAAACAAGTTTACATTTGTACTAAAGCCCAGCAGTGTATATCAAAGTGAATGCAGCCATATGCCTGCTTGCATTGATAACAGTCTGTATTCATGACAAAGGCAGTCAGCTTCCACATGATTCACTGCCTTTAAACTATATTTTTAACTAACTGATGTTTGTCTGAAATCTGAAAATCCTGTTTACAGGAAGAAGTAATAGGGCTTGAGAGCATTAGTTTATAGATGTAACATGTGTTATAGATGTTCATATGTGTATGTATATGGAAAGTACATGTCTATGTGTGTCTGTATATTTCCAAGGTCTTTGCAGCTAATCTATTTCAATCACTCTTATTTATAGAAGACAAAATATGTCTTCTATAACAGCACTTAATACAGAGCACGATGTCATAGTAATACTCACAAGTAAATGTCATTTAAAAAAAAGAGGAAAAATTAGAAATCCTGTGCCTGCTTGGTGAGGATGCAAGTACCGTTGGCAATGCAGTGAGAATATAGATTGTGATCTTTTCCCATAGCTGGCTCAGATAGATTCAGGGCACATACGTATTGCTCAGCAGAGGGCATAATCTCACACTCCTGTATGATGCTGCCTGCATCTAGTGAGAGTAGAAAAAGAAGGAATAACCACTAAAGAGAAGAGCCAGTGACAGAACATAATATACATATCACGAATAAGAACATTTTAGAATCGGACTGTAGCACTCATTCATACTGATTCATATTTACTTGTTTAAGAAACTCAATAAGGATTACAGTATTTTATGATTATATTGAGCAAGCACAATTATATAGATTTTTTGTTCAATATAAGATGTTCAAGTGGGAAGATTTTCTTTATGTTGAAATAAAATTTTTCATACATCGTGTTCAGAAGCCTGAGAAACAAGGCAGACATTTGAGATTCAAGTTAAAGAGAACTGCAAATAAAGAGAATTTTAGGATCTTAACCTATTAATATCTTGGACATTAAAATATGGCTTATCTGTGACTTTTAAGTTCTACTAATTTGCTCCATGAGATTTTGCACAAGTAAACATGGGACAGAAAAATTTCTATGTAATAGAAGTAGAGTGCAGTTTGTTTTTTCATCTTTATGTCACATCTTTTTATGCATGTTTATAGCTAAATTTACATCTTCATATCTTTGCAAAAAATTTTATCATCACAGTAGAATTCATTAAACTGGATCACTCAACTTGTGGTACTTTTCAATTTTCACAGAAGAAGAAATTAAATGTGCATACCTTTAGATGTTCTTTGGTTTTCCATTTTGATTTTTAAATAGGACACAAATTAAAGATATGTCAGAGTTTCTGGTTTGGATCAAAACTACAAAAAATGGATTAGATGATGAAGGAACTCAAGATAAAGCTAGTAATTCACTTCTCTGTCTGATTTTTGGAGTATAAAAGGAACACAATCAAGTCAAACCCAGAATGAAATAGTTTGGCTATTTCATCTTGTATCTGATATGATCTTTTCTCAATTAGCAAAGCAACATTCCTTTTCTTTGCACAGCATTGCTGTTCATTCACTGCTAAGCTATTTGTTTGACTTCTGTGTTAGAGACATTTAAGTTCTGAATCCAATATTTCATCAGAATCATCCTTATTATTTCAATTCATAAAGCACAGGAGGCCATATATTAATGTGAAATATATTTTTCAGCGTGAGACTGAAGTTTCGTGAAGTTACACATACACACACACACACAGAGAAAGAAAATAAAATTGGGAAATATAGCACATGCTGTGCCAATGCTTCTCCAAGGATTCATACTGTTTGGAGATTTCTTTCAAACTATTTTCTTTTTTTTTTTTTTTTCCCTCCCCTCCAGTCTCTTCTATTTATCACCAATCCACTGCTTCTTTTTATTCTTTACAACACTAACTGACACTCACCAGCAACTGCAAGTTGGGGTCACTAAGGCAATTGCCTGTGTCCTGCTAGAATTGATCACTGATCTGGGAGTATGACACGTATGACAGAGCAAGGTCACTCAACTCGTTTCCCTCAATTTTTCATTTCTAGGCAGGTAGCTAGCACTTCAAGGTTCTTCCTCCTTGCCTGTCATGTTACTTCTTATTATACAACCACATGAAAAATTGAGAGTACTCCAACCTCTGTATGATATTCTTTCCTAAGTATTTCTCTGCTAACAGTTCAGAAACATTCCAGTATGTGTCACTGGATTATATGATTTTAAGTAGTTGCAACTACTGCTATTGGAAAAAAAAATGTAAAGAAAAAAGATCCTAAATAATTAGGAATGAACTATTAAATCTTAATGAAAACATGTTGTAGAGGAGCTATATATCTATTGGGATGACACAAACAATAATTCAGTGAAGCAAAAATTCACTCAGATGTCTATGATAGTAACTTTTGCTGATGTAAAGCACTTGGGAATTCTATAAATGGAACAATCAATTTATCTTCAAGAAAAACAAGCATTTGGAGGTTGTGCAATGTCTTTTATTTAATACTGACAAACCTGCATATTAAGAGTTAGCCTCATACTCTGGCATCACTACTTAACTATCAAATATTTAATGTAAAAATATATGTATTTATGTGAATACGTGGAACAAATTTTGTAGCTTGTTCTTTTGTTTGGTTGACTTGACATTGTTAATTAATTCTATGTAGAAGTAAATGGTATATTAATTGACAGGCTCCTAAAAGTGTAATTTCTTATCTGACCAGGGATTGAAGCCATAGGGTTGTTTATAAATTAATACTAATCCAGAAGTCAAATAAATTCTCTGAAGGAAGAAAAGCTATTGCTTGTTCTATTTCACTGAATTTCAAAAACAGAGATTGTATATAAACATAACAGTGGAAGTCAGCCATTGCTTGACCATTTTCATGATCTAGAAAAGATGTTGTAACCAACTCAGATTTTTAAATGAGGTCCAGCTGCTGTAGTCAACAGTGCCAATCAAAATCACTGTCATTACTAGCTTTGATGCCAGGCTATCTGATGTTGACAAGAGCCTTCAAAGAGACAAGAACAAGAACAGAACAGAAGATTTAAAAGATTTCAGAGAATAGAGAGATAAAGTAAAAACAAAACAAAACAAAACAAAATAAAAGGTTCATCCAGGTTTCAATTATTGGATTTGAAAATTACTGAAAACTGAAAAGATTTTCATCTAGTCGGTGTAAATCAATCTCTAAGTGTCAATGTGGTGGATAATAAGATAATAAGTAGAACTGGCTGAGGATAATTATTGTAGTTTTGAAACAATTTGAACAATTTGAAGCAAATTGTTTTGGCAACATTCTGATATTAAAATAAAAGATCCCAGAACTCTGGAATCATAGGAAATGAGGACTGGGTTGGACCTTGCCATGTTATTATGTTTTTCCTTTGCACAAAGACAGTCTCTAATGAACTTAAACATCACAGCAGATGTTTGAATAATCTGCTCTAAAATGGTAGAACTTCAATTTTGTATCTAGTCCTCTATAACCCTCAAGCCTTTTCTTATTACATAAAATTCTTAGCTATGTCAATCATTCCTATCCCAGTGACTATTATTTTATAGCAAAGAAATAGTACTTGCGTATTCTCACTGTTGGACAAAATATATGTATATACTCCCGCTATCTGACCTCACACTGTAAGGCTTAGAATCAGGTTATTTATTTATTTATTTATTTATTTTTATATTTTTATTTTTTACTACCATGATGATCACTGTGAACACTTTACTCACTTTCTTTCATGTATACCTTTTGTTTTTACCTAAAATCTTAGTAGATTTTAGAATATTATGTGTTTTTAAATTTTATACTGTAATATACTGTCTTGCCACAATTAATGTCTTTATAAAACACCACAATAGCTGTGTAGGTGTTTCAAAATATTCTATACTACAAGCTTTTTATCAGCCCTGTGGAAAGATTGCCCTATCTATAATATGCTCTTATTGCATTTGTGGTTTAACAGCATTCAGATATAATGTTCTTTACCTATTTACCTGTCATATTCCTGAAGTGTTGCCTTTATCATATTTTGATTTAATTTAAAATTTCAAACAGCTCACTCTCAATTTAAAGATTGTTCACTATCATATTTTCCATGCTGCCAACTTGTATCTAAATTGTTACACTATTTTTCCCTGAGATTGTGTGAATTACCAAACCTATTTTTTTTTTTTTGTTATGGTTGGGTTGCTCCCAGAACAAACAAAGAAAGACAATTTTGTTTTATATGGTAAAATAAAACTACAGAGGGAACATTTCAGGTTTCTGCAGTTACAGTAAAAGAAATAAACCTAGGTGGCCAGATTTCTCAATCTTCCCTATTTCTGCTTTGGAGAATCTTAGTGAAAAGATCTATTCGTGAAATTTGAAATGTTTTGAAGAAGGATATCAATGTTTATTGTCATCAGAAGCTTACTGAACACCAGAATCCACAGTTCCTCTCCCTAAGACCTCCTCTATCAGTTACTGAATATTAGACTAAGGACCCTTTAAATCATAGTTTGCAGTTTGAATATAGGTTGTATTAGTGTTTCATTTCAATTGATTTAATTTCTGTCTTCTCCCATCCTTCAAAATATCAATGTATGACCATTTTCAAAAGTTTGTAAAACACACAAATAGAGAAAAGAACTCACAGGGAAAAGAAACTGAAAACTTTTGAGGACATAGAGAAAGTATTCTGCAGGGCATTTTATGAGGGCATTTTAGCAACCTTGAAAACAGTGTTGTCTTAAATGACACATAAAATAATAGTCAGAAAGTACCACGTATAGGCTAGTGATCCAGAAAGAAAGTAGAAGAAACAAACAGAAATGTACTTATGGCAGAAACCAGATTAAAAAAAACAAAACACATAAATAAAAGATTTATTAAATCTAAGGTAATATTAAAATTGATAGGGTCTTGGATGAAAGTTTGGTTAGATTTCCTTAGAATAAGTTAGTAATGTTCTATCAAGAAAAATATCTCTGTATTAGTAGGTCAAAACCAACAGAGTTAAGAAATAATATTGATAAAGCCTGAAGTGAATTATTTATCTTACAAGACAGTAATATGTAGTAGCATCAACAGTAATAGGAAAGAAAATAAAACTTTCTACTGCCTTGTGCCCTGGAAAGAAAATCAGTGCCAGTGAATTGCAACAGAGACTTTCTCTTCCCCCTCTCCTCTATATTTTTCCTTCTTTCATGGCTGGGGTGCCTTCTTTGACATTACTCATCCATCTGCAAAAGCTATCCCCTCACCTTGAGGGTTCAGGTGCTTGTCAATAGATGCTCTGTTTCAGAAGAAGGCAGCCAGGCATGAATACATTGGGATGGAAGAATCAAGATTCTTTTTATCCAAAGTTCTGATTTATTTCTTTGTTGGCAATTTGAAAACCCTTACAATTATCTTTATCAGTGTTCACTCATGCTACTTTAGTAAGTAAAATAACTGGGTGTAAGCATGTATGTTTTCTGATGGATGTTACGGCTAAGAGAACATGACAGTGAGCTACAAGATTCATTGCCTATTAATTTTGCTGGTTTATTTTAGTAAGCAATTTATAGCTTTTCCAGTATGTCTTTTACATTCTCCGTTCATTAATTGAGTCCCATTTATACTTCTTCTTTTGCATTAAAAGATGTATTGTACTATTTAAAGTCTTAATTTGGCCCATATGTCAAAACTATATCTCAATGAGCCACATACAGCACTTTTGTATGAATTGCATTGTGTAAGTCTTTCCCCTTCTGTCTTTTTTTTTTTTTTATCCTTGCAAAATCAATTTTTTTAATAGAAAGTGGAAAAGGAACAAATAAAATATATTAAGGAGTAATATGAAAACACAAACCATGTCAACTTGACTACGAAGGCAAGTGCAGGCTGCGGAAGCTATTTTAAATCCCAGAGAAAAAAGAATGGGCGAAAACCCTACACAAAAATGCAGTTGTCCATGTAAACTGGGAGTAGTTCAGTGGCTTTATTTTACGAGTGTATTTTGTTGCAGTAGCCTCTAGTTTTGAAACTGATTATCCCAGGTTCCTTGTTTGTCTGCCATCCTAACCTATTTAAATTATTGTTACTAAAAGTAACATGAAAAACAGTGTTCTCCCTAAAAAATTTGGTAAACAGATGGTAAAAAAACAAAGACAAAACAACAACAAAAAAAACACCAACCAACTAAACGTCAGTGCTAAAACTGAAAAATAAAATAAAATAAAAAAAGAGAAGAAGGAGGGAGAATTGAGGCAGATCATTCTCATAAGTTATTTTTAAATGGTCATAGTGTTCTAGCTTCCAACGGCTTTTAATTGCAGAGAAAGAAGCAACAACAACATAATCCTTGGATCTACTCCAGTGTAACTGAGGTGAGAAAGAACACTATTTTTTTTTCCTCTGAAGTTTTTCTGCATGTTTTGTTTGTGCATTTTTTTCCTGACATGTAATTTCTTATTGTTTCATTCATTATATGTTCTATGAGGTAGATCATCAACTAGTTTAATTTTTCATGTTTGACATATCTATTGAATGGCCCGCTGATTCTAAAACAATATGTTTGCAGTAGGGTATAGGAAATGTAGTTCTTTTCTTTGATTGGCTAGCAGCAGGCTGTGATATCTCTCCTACGATGTGTTTGTACTGTTCAAATGTGCACATAACCTGCATGCTGATATTGATCACAGTAATGACATTTGTCATCTGCTCTATTGTAAATGTGAGAAGCCACTTCCCACTTAGCACGCCACAATAAAACTTGACTCCCACTGTGTACACTTTAGTCTTTATTCAAAGTATAATGAACTTTCTTACTGATTTAGCCACTTAGGCTCCTTTTCTGCACAAAGCGTGTTAATTTGTACTTTCTCTTTTAATGGGAAGACCATGACTTTGTTAGATGATTTAAGGTATTAATGTATTTTTAAGATCTCAAAATTAATCAAATTACTTTTTCACCCCAAAAACTGAGAATATTTTCACCATAGGTTTAGTTTTCCTCCTACATTATTTTGTGTTAATATATTGCTTATTATAAGATACAATATTGCCAGTGGTTGCTATAATGATCTTTAACATCTGTTCTTTACAAATACCAACTGTTTCTTAATTTGGTGCCATATTTAAAAATAATTTCCTGCTTTCAACCCTCAGTTTAATACCCAGTTATATTTCATAAAATTCTGTTTTACTCAGTAGCTCATTTTTTTTCTTTTTTGTATGCTTGACTCTTAGGTTATAATTGCTTACTCCTTCTCTCATTCTGGATAAATTTGATGGAGTGAATAATTTTCCTAATTAACTGCTTCTTACTGCTTGTAAAGACTAAGTAATTCTTACTTTTTTTTTTTTTTACATGTATTCTGCAAGTATAACCAGCCTAGCTAATTTCTATTTTTCCACAGACAAGAAAAATCATTTGAATTAATCAAGAACTGAACACAAAGTAAATACAGATAAACATACTTTTTTCAATTGAAAAAATCCAGGAAACTCTAAGCATCTAGTTTTTATTTGTACTTATTTCTACATTTTCTGAAAGGCAAAACTGAAAGATTTCAGATTTTTTTCCTGTTTCTGACTTGCTTGAGTCACTAAGAAGATTTAAAGTCTTACACAAATATAGGCTCTTTTAAAATCTCCAGCTTTTCACAGATACTGGACAATTCACTGGATTAATACATTGTACTTGAAGTGTTCTGTTGCGAAAGTAAAAACTTTTGCAAGCTTTTTATTACTGTTGATAGAAGAATCCATTTTCTGATATTCTCCTGATTTTGCTTAAAATGAACAGATCAGATACAAATAATGAATCTTTTTTGATGAATATCAGATACAATCATTTAAAAGAGCAAGAAAAATTCTATTTTTTTTAAGATTAACTTTTTATGATAAAGAAACTTACTCTTTTCTCTGTACGTTTCCTAACACAATTCATTGCTTTTAGAGTCTCGTAGACATTACTGCACATAATATGAAAAACTAATAATATCATTAACCTAGTGGTTAACACATACGGACGAATTTATTTCTTGAGCTGTGCCCCTAATTTCAACAGAAAGTGAAACAAGTGGTTAAGAAGTACCATTAAAGAGTGAGTTGGTTTGTGTCAATATATTGGCCTCAGAAGCAAAAAAGAGCATAAAGCCAAATGTGACTGAATATAAAATGTCAATTATTGACCTCTAGAGACTGAATATTATTCCTCGTAATAGGGTACATTAACTTTAATTCTCACAAATTATTTTTTTAATAATTCTACATTCGCTTATATATATTGCTTCTTCTAAGAGTAATTGTAAAATTTTAAGTTAAAAATGTACTAAGCTATGGTATGCAAATTTTGGGTTATATAACAATGCTAGAAAAATAAATGAGGAAGAACTGCAATCTTGTTTAATGTATCTTAGGATATTATACTGTAAATTTTATTTTTGATTTTGCTGAAGATGGCTTTCTTTGAAATAGTCTGATTAATGTATACTTTACATACTGTAAATATTTAATTGGGGAAAATAATTAATGTTTAATGTTTAAATGTTTCTATTACGTAATTGTTGGGCTTTTCAGAACATAATCATCTAACTTCCACTTGAAATATCATTACCAGTCTACAAGCTGAATTTATTTACTGTGTTAAAGAATATTTTAATGCTGTTAATATCTCCACCATGTAGGTTTTATAAAAAGGGAGTAAACAATTTTTCTTTCAACTTGTTGTTGTAGTGTATTATTTGAATTTTGTATTTTGAAGAATTTTTTTTTTTTAGCATTGTCAACTTATTCTTTACTACATTCACAAAGTTTACTTTTTCTTACTTGCAGACTGCATACTTTACTCTAGCAAGAGATGCAAAATCAAATATCTTATATCTTAAATTTTCTTCTCAAATATCTTAAACAAATTTCATTTAATATCCATATTGTGTACATGAAGTCATTTTTTGCTTTGTTCAGAAGGCCAAACAGGACATTATAAATAACTACTCGTAAGCATTTATTATTTTTCAGCAGAAAATCTCAAGTCTGTGGTACATGAATATGTGTGCTACCAATTTGATGTATCCAAGTTCAAGAGTAGGTTTCTTGGATTCCCCCTGAACAAATATCATTATAAACAAAGGGAAACAAACGCATCTATTCAAAATCAAAATTTGTTACTCTAGTTAAAGTCTCAGCAGTCTAATGATATAATAATTGGTTACAATTATTAGAGGTTGTATTTCAAATATATCCTATTAGAATTAATATGCTCAGACTTCATTGTATGCTTCCCTTTTCTTTGGTGAAGTGTTCAGCAGTCTACAGTGCCCTTAAAACTGCTGCGGTCAATTGCTTCAGTGTGGGTTAAAGGAAATTTTACAGTGAATCTTCAGTATCCCCAGCGCTTCACTGACAAGATCAAGATGTTACAGATCTTGTCTTCCTCCTCACTGACGGACTTAGTTACTTTTTTAATGTTTTTTGTATCTTCTTCTATATTCATTGGTCTGAATGTCCACATTGCATCCAAATGCACCATGTACAGTATTATTTCATCCTTGCCCATCTTAACAGGTTAAATTCCTTTGGAAATTATCATCTCTGGTGTCATCTTATGCCAATGATTTTAAGACTTCTGCTATTATCTCATGCCTCCTCTCCTCTATGCAGCATTTTAATCCTGGGCGGTAGCTCATTCTACACATTCTCTGGATGTGGTCATCCATCCAATTTTTTATTCACCAAAGAGTCCACCCTTCAAATCCTTATCTCTTCATTTTAGAGATAAGAATGTTCTGTGGGACTGTGCCAAAGCCCTTACAGATGATGTCAGTTGCTTGTCTGCACTTATTGTCACTCCGTCATAGAAGGCCACCAGATTGATCAGGTACGATTTGTTCTTGGTCATGTCATATTGACTGTCTTGAATCAGCTCCCCGTCTATTATGTACATTAACAAAGCTCCCAAGAGGATCAGTTCCATAATCTTCCCAGACATTAGGCTAATCGGTCTGCAGCTCCCCAGGTCTTCCTTTCTACCCTTTTTTTAAAAAAATGACAGTGACGTTTCCCTTTTTCCAGTCCATTGAGATTGTTCTGACTGTCATGATTTTTAAAATATGATAGAGTGGCTTGGAAACCACCTAAGCCAGTTCTTGTGATGCATCTCATCAGGTCCCATAGACTTATATAAATTCATTATCAGGTTCTCTTAAAGTTGGTCTTCACTCACTGTGGAAGAGACTTCATTCTCTCATTCCCTGCCTCGAGGTTCTTCGAAGACATGACAGACTTGAATGCTGTAGGAATAATGACTGACAGTGAAATCTGAGGCAAAAAAAAAAAAAAAAAAAAAAAAAATTGATTACCTCAGCTTTCTCCATTTTGTTCTGTCATTTTATTTATCAGAGTAGTTGCACTCCATTTAGTATTCTCTTTCAAGGTAGTTACCTTGTATTTCTTCTTCTTTTCTTTTTTTCTTCTTTTTTCTTCTTATATTCTTTGCATTCCTTGCCAAGTGTACCTCTTACTGTGTCTTGGCTTTCTTGATCTCATCCCCATACATCCAGGCAGTGTCCTTATACTCTTTTGCAGACCACCAAGAAAATCATGTGATATTATATATTACACGATTTTTTTTTTTTTATGTGCAAACAAATAAAAATGATATTCAAGGAGGCCAAGATGAGTCCAGACAAAGTTTGGCAATTCCAAAGACATGGGGTGTTATTTCCACAAGAAACTGTGTAGAAATAGAATAGAATGATGTCATTATATTAAGCTAGAAGATTGTGATTGTTTGCTTTCAAGATGTTCCTAAGAAGCTTGAAGTTTATTTATGGGATCACACATTGAGTCATTAATTTTTCCAAAGTCAAGCCAATAGGTCATTGACAATAAAGCTGATTAATTGATTGTATTGATAGACTCCAGAACATGAGACTATTTTTCCAATTATCACAGAGCTATGCAGGGCACTATGCGGAAAATTGTGTTTCCAGCTCAGGTCTAGAGCATATTTGAAAGCAGAATTTAGAATGTCATATGCCATTGCATATTGTTTTCAGTAATATAGTTTAAAATAATAGGATTCAAATTTATTGGGAATGGTGGTGATGGGTTGATAGTTGTACTTGATAATCTTAAATTTATTTTCCAACCTCAATGATTCTGTGATTCTAGGATTCTACAATTCTGAAAATTTCTACTTTCTCCATAAGAAATGCAGACAAGATTGATGACATTAAAGATCTAAACAAATGTTTCAAGAGTTTACTTTACTAGGAAATTGAGATTCTATAGAGATAGTGAAATGAAGACACAAATTTACAATAAACCATGCTGACAATTTTATATATTATGCAGTGCAGAACCATAAAAATAAAAGTACATCAGTTATTAAGGATAGCCACAATATTTTTCTTCATACTGGTATCAGTGATCTTTCATACTTCAACTAGACAAACTTCATCACTAGAGCTGCCTCCACAGCATAAGAGGAACCCTGCATATAAGGAAATATTTTCCTTGCTAACACACAGAGCACTCATCACTGAAGTTGAGATGACAGATAAGATAAAGAGCTGTACCTATTACTATTCCAAAGTCTATTGTTTTAATGTAGAGAAGATCAATCCCACAAGAGTGCATGCAATCACACAAGGTCAGAAATGTACCCAAGAAAATAAGCTTTACCTCCTTGTTATTTTTGATACTTAGGTACATGTGAATGAAACTACAGATCTATCAGATAAGTCACCTGTATTAGCTTGACCCTTCATTCTCCCACACATGCTCTCAAGTCATTTGTCATGCATCTCAGCAGAGCTTGATATATTCCAGTTGCTTAGAGCATCATCTTGCCTCACCAGCCTGCCTTTCCTAAAAAGGATGTAGCTATCCATGACAGCATTACAGTCATATGAGTTGTCCCATCATGTCTCTGTGGTCACAATGAGATCATGGCCCTGTGAAATGCATACAGATCTCTAGTTCTACCTGTTTATTCCCCACTGTGTGCACTGGTATACAGACACTTCTGAGAATAAAAGAGAGCAGAAGATGCCAGTTTTCCTCCGGGAATGCAAAAGGATCCCCCATAGCTATACTGTTGAGATATCTGGCCTTCAGCCTCATATCACAGGAGGCAGCTAACATTTATCTCTCATCTGATTGGCCTGACTTATTTCCAGATCAGTTGCAATGGCATGAGCATTGCCACTTTGGAACTCACTCCCAAAGTCCTTCAGTTTAAAGCCCACCTTACTAGGTTAGCCAGTCTGCTGCCAAAGACTGAACCACTTCTAGGTGGATCTCATCCCTCCCTAGCAGGTTATAATCTTCACAGAAAGCCCCACTGTCATAAAAACCAAAGCCTTCTCTCCAGTGCCAGCCACATAACCAGAAGTTATGCATCACATATCTATTTTTGGCTTTCCTCTTTCCTCCAACTGGCTAAACTGAAGGGAAGATAACTTGGGCTCAAGTGTTGTTCACTTGCATTCCCGGGGCTTTATAGTCTTGTTTGATTCTGTCCATGTTATTGTTTGATTCTAATCTTGTTCCTATAGATGAAAATAGGATATAGACAAAACTTTTGGCTAACACCAAATTACTATTATAGGGTTGCAATGTAAGCATTAATTATGTCTGCTGTACTGGTATTAAAACAAGAGTAGAACCATTAAGTTATAATATGGTACTAATGAAAGCTATGTCAGACTCTTAAGTAAATATTGAATATTTTGTTATTGTTGTGAAATAAAGATTAAACATTTTAATTAGTCTATTAGCAATAATATTATGAATGTGATTTTAAGTACTCTAAGGAACATAAAGATTTGAGTCTGGGCCTATGATAAATATTACCAGTGATCCTAAAAATATTGGGTAACTGGAATAAATAGTATCATATTTCTTTTCCATTTTGGGAGCCAATGTCAAAAAGAGAAACGCTTCTGCATTCTGTACCAAACAGAATTCAAGAGTCTGTTTTGTATCCTTACTGGATTTAGCTTCCTGAATCCCTAAGCCCTTTCCAAAGATCAGAGTCATTGAATGGCAAGGATAATTCCTTTTCCTATCATCCTCCTTCCCTGTGTGAAACCTCACAACCCTGCTGGTTGCATGGGAGGTGGGATGTCTCCTGAAGGCAACTGCTCAACTGCTGTATGAGTTGTTCTCCATCTGGCTGCAAGTGAGCTGGCCAGCACCCATGGTATGGCTGACCTTGCTCCTGGGCTTCCCATGTCTTCATTTGATTAGGACTCTGTCCTAGTCAAGCATTGCTTTCTCCTTCCCCTGACTGCCAGAAAAGATGGTCCTCTGCCTGGCTAGTGACAAGCTGTGCAAGTCACAGTTTCTCCATCTGGTTTATTCTTGGGAAGACAAATTAACTGTTCTTAATTTAGAATGCAAAGTCTTTCCCTACCCTCTATCCCCAGCCTACTTACTGCATCTACAACATATTTAATTTTGACTAATTTCTCATAATCTGGAGGGAGGTCTGGCTGTTTCTTTCTCTCTCTCTCTCCTTTTATTTATTTATTTATTTTTCCCCTGTCCTTTTCTGTTCGCCAGGAACTAGCAGAATG
The DNA here is from genome assembly GCF_905368555.1 of Meleagris gallopavo. Lineage (NCBI taxonomy): Eukaryota > Metazoa > Chordata > Aves > Galliformes > Phasianidae > Meleagris > Meleagris gallopavo. The sequence continues at coordinate 40,953,237 of NC_139406.1, forward strand.
TTTCCAAGATACCCAGAATTTTTCACTCACAAAATAACTTTTACATCTTTATGTAACTTTCCTATTCATTCTCTATTCTTTTGTAAAAAATAACCTTCTCCCACACCTGTTACAAAAAGTAACAGCTTAATCTTTATATTTTTACTGTATTTTTACTGCCCTTCAGATATATCACTGCCAACTACACACATGTATTCTTTCTTCTTACTCAATTGCAAAAAGCCCAACAACACACATTAACACGAACTAATTCTACAAGAACATCTTACATCCTCAGTGCCAAATTGTAAAACACATAACTGATGTTTTAAACAGACTCTGTGGATACTTCTTTTTTACTATAAAATAAAAAAATATGAGCAGGCTGGTTTTTCTTAGATTTTATCTTAGAAATACTTGTTTGTTGGTGAACTGTGCCTCTGCCTCTTAGAGAACAACACATTTCTTTGCTGTTATTCATGTGATATTCATGTCAGATTCTTCAGCTGTTCTGATTGGTGTAGACCACACCAATGAAGCTTTACTTCTATCCATCCTGTTCACAGAACAAACAGGAGCATTTTACAACCAGCAGTTATTCTGTATTAACTGACCTGTCTTTGTCTTTTAAAGGAAGAGTGAACTTATACCAGCTATGAATCTGTGAGAGATAGTGCCATGTTAACAGTTAGAGTAGCATTTTTTTCCTAAAACAGAGCAAAACAAACAAACAAAAAATGTAAATTTTGTTACTGTTTATGAACACAATTTAGAATTCTGAAGTTTAGCCCACATAAACTGATCTGCTGATTGCCTTAGGAGTTCCACTGACTTCACTGCAGCTTTAAGCTAGCTTTTCGACAGAACATACTGTTAATATTTACATTTATACACAGACATAAAAGAGGCTGAGTGTATATATTACTGAGAGAATTTCAGCAAAATAAATAACGTAAGCCTGTCTTTACAGAAGACAGAGTGATTATTTCATCTGAAGTAATTCATTTGACTCTCTTGCTTTACTTTTGTGAAGATGGGCAGGTTAAATGCTCTAAATTCTACTTTTATTTATTTACTCATATACTCAAAAACAACAAAACAAACAAAAAAGAACCAAAACCACCACCACCAACAACAAAAAACCAACAACAAACAAACCCACAAAAATAAAAAATTCTTTTAGTTTGTGATAGGTTTGCATAAGATGAAAGCAATTATCATCACCATCAACAACAACGAAAACAAGCTAGGATTAATTTTAAGACAGTTCAGGTTAAATTGTTGTCCCAGGAATGGAACTAGGAAATTTGTATGGACTTCTCTTATATCTACCACTGAATCTGAATGCAAAACACAAGTTGCAAAGTAAAAAAAAAAAATTTCCCAACTTCCCTCTCCCTGAATTAAAACAACAAAAGGAAAGAACGAGGAATTTTCATCCCCCTCTCACTAAAAAAAGGCACATCAAAGAAAGCATGGTAATTTTAGATTCTTTTTTTGTTGGGAGAAAGACCTTTTCTCAGGCCATAATTGAAAACTCTAGCTTTCATTCTAGAAAAAAGAGCTCTCCAAGAAAAATTGTCTTATTATTTTCACCTCTCCCATACCTAGAAAGCCAAAGAAATTTAGACTTTAAGGGTGGTCCACAGAGATTAGAGTAAGGGCACTTTGTCTTGTGCGAGCTTCATAGTTCCCATGGACAAAAAGAAAATATTTTGTCCTTTTGCTTTCTTCTTCCCATGCAGCTCTGCTTGGCAGCAGGGATGACAGTTGGATCTTTTCCTCACCCAGTGGCTCATCTCAAAGGCTTTTCTCTTTACACAATTGTCTTTCAAGCCATCAATTTCAAACCTATGATTTATCCTTAGCTGGTAAAACTAGGATAAAGCACTGACATTTTCAGATTCTTCAGACAAGAAACTCTTTATTTTATTTTTTGTTGTTAAATTTAATGTCATACAATTTTGAATGAAAATGTCACGGGGATTAATTAAAAAAATAAAACACGAACATGAAAACAACAACACTTTGACATTTCTGAAATTGGAATATTTAATTTCATTTTGTAGAACAAACCCAGCAGGGTTACTTTTTGGCCACTGAAATGTATATACAAATGTCTTTTCCAAATGAAGTCGAATTGACCAATTCTCAAACCAATGTCTATATCAGCTCTCCAAGAAATTATAATGGATCCAAACAACTGTTTGGTCAGTCATAGCTATAGATTTTGTCTCCGTATTATTCCTTCATGAACCTGTGGTTAACATTTCTAATATTTCTCTCCCTTCATGCTGTTTATTCTTTTCTACATGTGAATGAATGTAAGAACACTTATTTAGATATCTACCTACATACTGCAGAGATAGAACAGTTTTTTTAACTCTTGTAGTGGGCTGTCCACATACGTGAAAAAATGTATGAGGGCTACACAGTTAACCACACGGGAAAAAATGCACATCTTGTTGTTCTTCACCATATCTTATAATAATTTATGACTGAATTCTGACTCACAGTCTGTATGATGTTTAGCTAAAGTGGCTGCCATCCTCTTTGTAGAACTGTGGGAAAGTTTCTTTCCAATAGCTCTATGTTAACTTATTCATTTATTTGGATAAATTAGTGTTCATTCAACTTTTTCCAAACCTCCACCAAGATTTTGCCGAGGTGATCACGAAGCTCACATGTTCCCTCCCAACTGGTCTGTCCATTTGTTCTGATTCCATTGCTATTTCCACTGGCAGCAAGCAGCAGATGTTCCCAGTGGAGTGAGATGATGTTAAGCTTTTAGCATACCTTAAATTGAAGCTGTGTCAACAGCCAAAGCGATGCTGGCTGCTGAAAGCTGCCATACTGCTGATTCTTCTCCGCAGGAAACAACATGGTCTATGAGGCCAGGGGGAAAAACAAAAACAAAACAAAAACAAAACCACCACTAACAGGGTAAATGTTTTCATCAGTATGTGACAATCAAAATTATATCCCTTCAATGTTAATATAAAAAAGCCTATTGCAAACAGATGCTTAGGCAAAGAGAAGTGGAGACTGTTTATCATATGAGAATGCTACTTCGTGTGCAAGCATGTGTTTTTCTTTTGGTTGAGAAACATTTCTTTCATAATTTTTGGAATTTGCCTTCTTGTATGCTTTTTTAAGGTGCAGACTACATAGATAATTTCTTTTGCCCTTACTATTGCACATTAACTGTACCCTGCTAAAAGTCTCCTTCTCTATCCTGTCAATTTGCCTCATAATCTCTTCAGCAAACACTTCCATTTTGGTTTCTTTCCTACTGCTCTATTCTATTCCCTTCAGATGGCACATCTTACATTATATCCTGTGAAAAGACAGCGTGCTCAGCAAATGAACACACCTTGTTTAACTACTGTCAGCAATGCTTTTATCCTTTTCCTTCACCTACTTCTACTTAATCCTGCTCTGGAGAATGAAATGTCACCTATTCTGCAGTGCTAGTAAATCAGTGAGACTAATGTATTACATACACTGAAGAATCACGTTTTCTTATATACTGTCTTTTGTGTTCTGGCCATGATTTCTGAATGTCTGAGCAAGATGTGCAGAGTTGACCTTGCTTTCGTTCCTTTTTAGAAATAAATATGTAAAAAATGTGATAAACAATCACATAAAATTTTCTCGATTTCCACAAAGGAACAGATGCTAAAGTTTCTTTGAGTGAGGAAGAAGAAAGAGAAGGCATTCCTGAAGTCACCAACAGCATAAAGGAAAACTCCAAAACAGTTTTAGAATGTTGTTTGTGCTTCCTTGTTTTTATTTACTTAGTTTAGTTTTATCATTAGCAGGATACATTAAGTCTGCAAAAACACCATTGTTGTTGTTTTAACTTTTTAGATTTCTCAGAAAGCCTCTTGGCCTAGCGTAATACTTGTGTAGCACTAATATTATCTCACCATAAACCTGTCTACTATAATCATTACAGAAGTGTTACTGTAATCCACATCTCTTGTGTAGTCCCAAAGTATGCTTATAATGTCTTTTTGAGTGTGCAAGGAGAGTACAAGAAGTATATAAACTGTTGTTAAAATTTCCTAAATGTAATTAACATAAAATTTCATTTCAATGAAGGAAATACATTCCTATTGAACAATGTTTTTAAATTATTTTTAATGATGCTTATACCATTTCCTAATTTTTCAGATGGTTAAAAAAAAAAAAAGAAAAAGAAAAAGAAACAATTCTAGGAAATAGAAAAATATCTTTAATAGACAATTGCAAGAAAAGCTGTCAAAATATATAAGAAAGTACATTCAACTATATGTTGGGCATTGTTATTTTTTTTTCCTTCTCATTGATGAGATTTTATGATTCTTGAAACTAAATTATTTTGGGGAAAATAAAAAATCTGGAGTGCAAAAAGAAAAAAAAGGAAAAAAAAAAGTATTTCAGAAATTCTTCTTTCACTAACTTTTGTGACTACTCTAAATTGATTACTTGTTTCCCTGACTAATCTCTAAACAGAGGGCATATCCTTTTCACTTGCAAAGTGCTCTCACACAAAATGAATTACCTTCCCACCACCTTGGTTACTTGCCAGGGAGTACTTTATTTTTCCACTAGGAAAAGGAAAATCAGCTCGTATTTTGCTTGCTAGAGCCTTCTGCATTTTAATTCTGAACTCTGAATGAACATCAGAGAGGCCTTATGATGTTTTGCACAAAAGTGCCTGTGTTCATAGTTTTACTCAGGGCACCCAAAATAGCACGCAGCATGCAGTGTCGTACTGTGAGTTTTCAAAAATAAAAGCAGGAGTGACTTATACTGGCAGGAAGCTGTAACTCCTAAAGCTTTTCAAGGATCTGTGAAGTTAAAAAGAACTTCTTACTTCTCCTCATCTGTTGTTTAATTTGAATTTAACGATACTCACTTCTCCAAACCTTGAAGGCCCTGAGATTACACAGGTAAGATTTTTATGTTTTTTTCTTTGTTATCTCCAAAAATCAAACTGGAAATATTTATCTGGGTGTCTCCAATGCAAAGTCCATGATAGACAAAGCCAGGAGTCATCCAAAACTTCGAAAAGGAGAAAACAACTTATTCTGTTTCCTCTGAGTTTGTTGTGTAGCTCCTCTTGCTGCTGAAATTTAACTAAGTTGGATTTACCAAGTGAAAACATTTCTATGCCTGCACAACTTGCACATTAAAATGTTCATGCTGATTTTCATGCTGTTTCTGCAAGAGCCCCACCTCTGACAGATTGTTTGTGAAGACTTCACTTACACTCATGCCAGTAACTGCCATTAAAATGTGCTTGCAGTGCTTAGAGTGAAAACTATTGTTATCTTACAGGAATACTTAGAAATACTTCTTGTTTTGCTATTCTCCATCTTACTGTAGCAATAAGAATCTATTTTCTTAAAATGCAGCTTAGCCGTAGCTTTACATTAAGTTTTGTTACTCTTTATAATTCTACATCTAGTAAAAGCAAATTGTTTCAGAACACACACACACACACACACACACACACACACACACACAAAAGGATTCTTCTACTTTTATTGGATCTGAAATGAAAAATGACAATTTTTCAATAAACAAAATTTTCATAGAGTAGTGCAATATATATACTACCAAATATTTACATTGCATGTTTCTTCCATAAGTATGCTGTTAGGATGTATAGTTGTAATTTATTTTTCATGTTTAAACTCTTTGATTAGCCTCTATCTGAGATACATGCATTAAAATATAGCCCAGAAATATTTAATAGCCATTCACTGATTATTAAAATGCTAAATATCTGTCAATTCACTCATTTTTTACAGATTATTTTGCTATGAAATTGATAGAATTAAATGGCATTTGGATTATGTCATTACTTGTTAATAAATTGTAATTTAAAGTCAGTTGAAGTTGTAAAATCATTTCAGAGAAACTACTTCTGATTTGTAGGAGGATAAATTTGCACTAAGGTACAAAAATTGGTCTGTGGATTCAGTTTTGAGAGTTATAAAGATACGTTTCAATGTTCAATATTTTCCTGTTAGAAGTGTTGAACTAAGCAGTTACATAAAATGAATACAGACAGGCCTGTGTCTGGAGTTCGGAATTTACGCTTCTCTACAGTCTGAAAAACACATTGATGTAAGAACTAGAAGACAATGAAAACCCACTGTTGGATTCATTTTTAAGGAAAGAGGAGAGAGAAAGAAAAAGCAGCTTGCCTGCAAAGTATTTTATGAAAAGAAGCTTAAAATCAAAGAATAAAATTACAGCCCTGCCATGAAAATCCACACATTTTTAGAACACAAATGTCATGATTTATACCTTATTTCAGATAATTTATGATGTTTTAATGCATATCTTACATTCAGAATGTGTATAATATTGAATATTTAAAAATGAACTCAAGACATTTCCTCTTTGTTTCAGAAAAATTTATAATTACTAACCTAAACTAAATATCAGGCAATACCAGCACATTTTTATATTGAATTAATAAGGCAGTATGTAGCATGATATAGGGCGGATTTTTCATGCTGCTCATCTTTTAGGCTCCCTGTTGCTTTTTATCTTGGCTCCCCACTTCCCAGCCCCTCCCCCCTTTTTTTTTGCTTTGATATTTTATAGCTCTTTGACATTATTTTTTTCATTCTGTGGCCTTTGCATCATATCGATTTTAATTACAGATGGGAAATTCTGGTTCCGCACTAATTCTAATTTGTTTACTTAGAATCTGTTTAATTACAAACTTGTAGTTTTACCAACAAATCTGGCAATACAATACATAATTCAGAGTTTTAGTTCTGTTGTAGGTAAAAATCATTATTTTTGTTGTATTTATATTACAAGTCACAGAAAGTCTTGATTTCTACCACTGGCAGTAAAAATTTATTCCACCATTGTCTCTTAATCTTCTCTCTATATCAACTATGTTCATAAGTGCTTCTGAGCATACACAATGCTAAGCAGAAGAAATAACAGAATGCCTTCCTTATCCATCCTTTCAACATACATCCCCCAGCAAAATGTGTGTTTCTGAAGACGAACAAGCAAGCATGTGCTATCTGGTCAGTTATACTGGCCAAAAGGATCATAAGTATTGTGGAAGCTTTCATTCTGAGCCCTGCTAAGCAGACAAGGTGGATATCCATTATAGAAGAAGTTAATGAGGATGGAGCACTGTCAGTAAGACCACATGGGACAGAGCTGGGAACATAATAATGCTTGGATACAAAGACACACAAACTTCTTCTCCACAGTGTCTTTGCCTGCAGTATAAAAAGAATTACAGTTGCTGGTGCTAACAAGCAGCAACTGTTAAGTGTTTGGGAAAGGACATTACTCCCCAGCCTTACTAGTAGGGACACAAACTTAGTGAAGACTTTGTAGATGGAGAGTGTAATTAAATTAGAATCTCCAATTCTCAGACCACTGGTCTAGCTGTTATGTCAAACTCTTTTTAAATCAACGAAATAAGAGACATTCAAATAAGCAGCTGCACAATGGATATTCAATTGGAAGAAAAAAACTCTAGCACCAAAGTAAAAGACTGTGTCTGTAAATATAATGCTACAAATAAAAGCACAGTAATACTTGAATTAAGCTTGCCAATAATGTCTTATTCTGATGCAATATTAAATTTTTGAATATTAAACTTATTTTGCATTCCTACTATTGTCACTTTCCAATTTCTGAGTGGCAAAATTACTAACAAAACATTAGAGGAAGTGTGAATTGTCACTTGATGTTTTCCTGGTATACTTTTAAGGGAATTCTGACACAGTGAAGACCAAAACAAATCCTACTAGGGTAAATTGTAAAATGTAATTAGCAAAAAATAACTGAATTCATTGTGACTGATCACTGACTTGAGGTATTTATTCTGATTCAGTAAAATAAGGATGAAATCTCCCTGGAGAACTAACATTTTTTCAGTGTTTTACAGATCTTTAAGACAGTAATAGCTGATATAGGTAATGAAAATAACAATTTTGAGCTCTTAAAGTTTAATTCTGGTTAACAATTTTAGTGAAGACTTAAAGTGTGTAAAAGTGTTTTGCAACTGTGTTAAAATCCATTAAATACTTCTATGTATAAGTACTAAAAATGCCCTGCTCTCATTCTCATACAGGAGGTTTGGTCAAAGTGAACAAGATAGACTTTTTAGGAGTAAATTACACACGGTATTTAAGCCTGTTAGTTTAAAAAACAAAAACAAAAACAAACAAACAAACAAAAACCCTGTGAAATCATTAATCTGTGCTTTCTAGATATCTGAAATCACTCTAAAAAAATTCAAGAAAGCTGCCAAAAATGTCCATAAACCGAACAGAGAAAATGTAATGCAGTAACACATAAGGTTTATATAATCTAGAATACTCTAAATATTCTTTGCCTATTTTTGGAAATTTTATTAAAAACAGTTGTATAAATACATGTACCTACACAGAAAATTGTGATTTGCATTATGTATTTCTGTGACAATTTCCATGAATGTGCAGTCAGGAACAGAAGCCCTCTATCATCCTTACTCACATGCATTTTTGAGATTATGAACGCAGCCCAGGAGAAATCATATGTCTTTTGACTGTTATCCATGACATTGGGAGGTTATTAAATGGTATTTTTTCTCCAAATGGTGCAAATTCTGACTCTCTTTCATCCTACACAAAGAATACAGAAAACTGTCATATTCTCCTAGCATCCATAATCATTGTAAAAATTACTTTTACTCAGCTCTGGTAGTGAAACTATGTTTTTCTGACACAAAGAATTACAAGAGAAATTCTATAATTATACAACAAATAAATAATTTGAGAAGAGTATGTAAAAAGGAAAATGAGAGAATTGTAATTGAATTTAATGGAATTTGGCAAAGTTCTTTTTTTGTTTGTTTGTTTGTTTGTTTGTTTTTGTCTTTGGTGTTTTTTGTTTATTTGTTTGTTTGTTTGATACAGGAATCATGTACCAATTTCTTTAAAGTTAAGAGAGGTCCCTTAATTCCTTCCCATTTAAGCTGTTAATACAACGATCTCAGTGATGGCAGAATTACTTCTAAAAAAACCATCACAATAAATTAACATTTCAATACATGAAACTACAAAAAGAGAGATTTACCCGTTGAATGTTGAAAGACAAGATTGTTTTCCACAGCTGTTGTGACAGTGTTAGGTATCTTTAACCAGAGGATGTTTCTAGACCCGTGGAAATTGGAATCTTTATCCTTCAGTATTGCACGCAATAGGAATAGGCATAGTCTATGTCCAGCTTTCTTTTGGACAACAGAGATAGAAACTTGTTAAAGCCATTAAACTTGTGGGGGTTTTTTGTTTGTTTGTTTTTGGTTTGTTTGTGTTTTTTTTTGTTTGTTTGTTTGTTTTTCTTTAATAGAAATGTGATGGTTTTAGCACTTCCTTTAAGCTGAAGTTGCTGAAGCTGTTAGCTGTCCTGCTACTGCACAGGTCTAGTCCAAGGATTTGCAATCCCTTTGCCAGTAAATTGGACAATAGTGCTAGTTTAAGTTACTGCCCCATTCGTCCTCCAGTGACTGATCTCTCACTCTTCCATCTTCCATGAGATGCAGATAACTGTCAGAGAAGATTAGGAGATTGCTAGTACTCTTGTTTATGAATCTCTGCAATATATACTGGCTGGGTCAAAATTTACCTTTAGCAGTAAATCTCAATGGTAGATGAGCCAGAATGATTTATGTTACTTCATATCCCTTGTTGTACCCCTGGAATATGTTTCCCAACAAATTGAGATGACATCCAGACTTACTATCACAAAAAAATGGTAAGTGTATTGGTTTTCCCCTCACAACAAATATAACGTATAATTGAATTGTTTCAAATGCCAGACCATTAGATAGCTGGTGTACAAAGCTATTTTTGTAAAAGATTGACCCATGAAATACATAAATAGAATTTGGAAATGTCATATGGAGATAAACTATGTTGATTGCTCAGCTTTTCATATGAGCATTTTCAGGATTGTGCAAATGTTATAAAATTAGACCATTTTCTGGTGCCTTAAGTGTAATATTATTCTACTCAGCTCTTTAAATCAGCAATTTTTTAGTCTCATGAACAGATTTCTACCCCCTTAACAATTACAGCAAAATAGGACCCAGTCTCAAAGACTGCCATGACTTACGATCAATTTGATCTTCAATGTGGAAACTGAATGGGCTCAGATGCTCAAAAATTTTAATCATTCAATTAATACATGCAATTTTACAAGCAACATGACTCCTCTATTCCATGCTGCAAGAGGCCACTCCATTGAAACTTAAATCAGGCAGATAAGCACGACTGCTCCCATCATGTCACATCATGTCATGCAGAGTCCAAGATGGAACCATCACTGGGGTCTCTGGGGTCTTTTTATTCCCCCTTGGATCTTCCCACTCGTATGCAAGTAGTTTCTCCCTACACATATGCTTATGGCCATATCTGTTTGGTTGACTGCACATAGGATGAATCACTGTTATAGTAACAGGGTGGCTTTTTCCAGCGTGGTGAGTCCAACTAGCACTGCTGACACATATGGATAGGTAGTAAATATTGAGGAATGTGCATCAATAGAAGAGACTAACATGGGGTGATACTGCAAGCTATCTGCAATGGAAATATGAGCATCCTTATGTCCTAGTTCAAGGTCAGATTCTGAGGCCTTTTCTTCATGAGCAAAGCTTGTTAGTGCTTATAGAATCACAGAATCATAGAATCCTTAGAGTTGGAAGGAGCATTTAGAGGTCATCTAGTTCAATTCCCCTGCAATTAACAGGGACATCCACAGCTACATCAGGTTGCCCAGGGCCTAGTTCACCCCAACCTTGATCATCTCCACGGACAGAGTGTCTACCACATCTCTGCGCAACCTGTTCCAGTGCCTCACCATCCTCACTGTAAAAGACTTTTCCCTTATATCCAGGAAGCTTATATCCTAAATCTATCATCTTTAAGCTTGAAACCATTTCCCCTAGTTTTATCACAACAGACCCTGCTAATGAGTCTGTCCCCTTCTTTCCTGTAGCTCCTCTTTAAATACTGAAAAGCCACTACCAGGCATTCTTCCACCACCAACTCAAATGAATAACTGTTTGCTCTCAGCAACTCAGTATAAAGAAAACAACACAAAGATAATAATCAATTCTTGTTACACAAAGTCTTTAATGTATTAAATAATAGATAATTTCCTGCAACTGAAACAATTGTCTCAGCAGAAAAATCAAATTAAGAATATACCCTCAAATATATGCAATTTCTTGCATGTGGAAAGCATTCTGGGACTTTATATTATATTTTCTTCTTTTAGTAATAGCATTAATTTTTCTACCTCATTTTGTAGTTACATTTAATAGGCACTGATTGTGGGAGAACAATTATTTCACGTAGATATTATTAATAAAATATGCAATAATAAAAGTGTTACAAGTAAGGCTAAAAAAAATATAAGGAAAGTGGTACATTTTGGATATCATAACTTTGGTCAAGGCTTTGATAGAACTTGTCAAAGTGACAGCAGATACCTGTGGAGAAGAGCTGAATATTTTTTTTACTCAGCAGAAACTGTGAATAAGCTTGATTTAACTGAGGCAGAGGGGCTGCAAATTGATTTCTTGATTCATCTACGACACAGCCAGAGGTAGTATATAGAAAAACCTAGAGAAAAGAGAACAGAATTAATGTTTCTTTCCTTAATAGGTGCAAAAGGTTGAAATGTTGTCAAGTGGTGGCAAGTTCATTTCTGTAAAAGACAATATAAAGTATTTGCCCGTCAGACACATTGATTTCTTGATGTAAGGGAGAACCATAGGTGACAGTCTCAGCAGCCTCTGATGGCTTGCTGCCTCCTGCAGCTGGACAAAGGAGATAAGTGGGGGATGCTAAGCCGGACCATCTCTGCTGCCAGTCACACCAAGATCAGGCATGAAAGCTGCTTCTACATTGCTGGCAAATTGCAGAAGGTTTATTTTTCAAAAGTTATTCTGCCCTGCCCTGTATTGCTTCATGAAGTTAACCATTAGATTAAAAAAATGGTTCAAAATTATTTCATGATTAGTTACAAATCAGTCCAAAATCTCAAATTTAAAGTTTTATATCCTACCACCCCTCTGACACTCAGGCATTCAGTTTACTTTTCAAGAACTCCAAGGAGACTTCACAACCTTTCTGGGCAAACGGCTCTCAGTCACTCATGTATAAGACTACAATCTGGACATGCAGTGATATTCCATCAGTGATATTAATGACGTGCTAAAGAAACATACTTGTTAGCACAAAAAGTTATTTGATACATTGAACTTGTAAAATACTATTAAAAATGCAGTAACTACATCTGGCTTCTGCTTTGCTTTTCTGTAGTCATAATAGTCCCCTAACTCTTCTAAATCCGGATCAATGATTTAAAAAAAAAAATTAAATTTAATTTAAAAAATTAAGGCTTTTTCTTGTAGTCTTCCTACAAGTTACAAACATAACATGGAAATCTTTTTACTGGAATACCAGTTTTGAGATTAAGTTGCCATTTGCTGATAATAACATAAAGAAGTAAATTTACTATATTAAACTCAACACATTCAAATAATTTTTTCTATAAAGCCATGAAGAATCTTAGTTAGAAATTTCTGATACTTTGTTTAGTTTGCGCTTGTTTGTATATTGAGCCAATATTTGCAATATTTAAGTATCAGCTAGAAAATTGTACCAAAATCAGAAGACATTATCTGGAAATACATATTTTCTTTCAGTTCTTTTCATCACTTTGCTTTATGGTCAGGAAGCAAACATTGTTTTGGAACATGTTCTCTGAATGATATGAAGTGCAAATATTTGGATTTCAATGTAGTGAATTTGGAATTTGTTCTTATATTGTATTAGAGTGCCCAATAAACTGAACACTATACAGGAAAAAGCCCTGTTATATGAAGAGCTTAAGATTGGCTGTAAAAAGAAACAACTGCCTGCCTAAGGAGCTGAAGCCTCAAACATGCCATAAGCATCTCAGTCTCTTTCTTACCTTAACATGCATTTTCTCACTTCAAACATTCTCCTCAGTTGTTCTGGCGCAAGTGCAAACTATCCTGGGTTTTTATATTATCTATTTATCTGTTGATCTATCTACTTATTTATTTTACATGTATTCAATTCATAGCAAGCAAATTGTTAGCTCATGGGTGCAAGGAACAAGAGGGGCTGACAGCACAATGAGTGATATAAGAGCAGAGAAAGGTAGTCAGAAACTGTGGTGTTATCAAACATATTTTAAATGGTAGATTTAAGAGGACTGTGGATGGGCAAGATAGTGGGATTAAAAGGAGACTGTTTACAATTCATTTACCATTTAGTACAAAAAGAGTTGCTTTTTTTTTTTAGTATAAAATCATATTGTAGTGATAGTTTGTGAAGGAAGTCCTATTCAAGGTGAAAGACGTTTATTGCAGCTGAATTATGTGGCTGGTATACTGAATTGATTGATGTTTCCACAACAGTGACACAGTAAATCCAAATAGATTAAATTGCTAAAATATTGGTAAGGTATCATTTTTTTTTTTTTAATTGCTTTTGTACAAAATGTTCTTGATCTCTACTTGATCTTTGCTGTAAATATCTCAGCATCCAGTTCGATATCAATATTTGAAAAAAAAATAGTGGTATGAGCTGCTGTTAAATATTTCTTCTTATTCTGTTTATTTTATCAATTTGTTTTTCTATGAGATAGTGTTGTTTTTTTTCCTTAATTATTTTCCTTATCAGAGGAAGACATATTTTTTGTGGCATTTCAGAAAATTTGATCAACTTGAAATAACTCAACTTTGAAACAGTTTAGATTTTCCCCATTTTCTCAAGGTAAAATATTTTTCCCAAGATAGTTTTAATTTTAAAAAATATTACTGCTCTATTTTTTTTTTAAATATTTGTGTGCATTTGGAAAGCTTAGCTGATATTATGTAGAGAGGATGGCAAGATATCTTGAAAGCCAAGTTCAGAAGATCTAAAATCCATCTGCTCTCTGTTCCAGTTGGCATGTTGTCTCTTTTCCTTTGAAGAATGTGTGTGCATGTTTCTTACAGTCGTTTCTTTCTTTTTTTTACAAAAGTATTTCTCCTTCAGTAAATACTCTGCATAGAAAAATGCATTTCCATTCATTATGTTGGTATATTGCTTTGTACAAGCGGTTAAATACATTCCTGGGATTTAAGCACTGATTTGCAGAGCAATCTTTCAAGTTTAAGCTTCTGCATACTTTTATTAAAATCTACTGCTGTTGTTGAGAGTTTAACATACATCTTTTATAACAGCATGTCATTCAATAAAAACACTTTCCAGAAGAGATCTCTAAAAAGTAAAAAATTATTGTACTATACTGAGAAGGACAGAGAAGGAAAATGAGAGGAAAATTATTAAGGCAGTTACTATGTTATAGCTAATGAGAGCTTCCTGCAAAAAGCAGAACTTACCTAAAATCACACACATGCAGAAAAATAATAATAATATTAATAAAAAACAATTAAAAAAAAAACTAAAAACCCCAAAACAACACCAATCCCAAATCACGAAACAGAAAACACTTCTATTATTTTATGAGATAGCAAAAAATAAATTTATGGTGGTGGTATATCTGTTTCCTGTTTTTATTTCTCTGAATCGCTTTCCACATTCTGTTTCCCCTCATCCCACTGATACACTGTTAGAAGTGTTGTGTGAAAAGGGCAGAGAAATTTGGCAGAAAACAAAATTAAGTTCAAGTTACAAAATTCCTTAAGTTCAAGTTGTCTTCAGATATCCGAGGGACTGGGAGTGGTTGAGCTTAGATTCTGAGTGATGCCCCATTCAGCGCTATAAGCCCAGTTGCATTCAGTATATGAACTGTCACAGTTACAGTTCACTGTATTCACAAATAGCTCACTGACCAATTTGTCTAATTACAATCAAATTGGCTCTAATGACCACTCGTAAAGAATTTGTTTGTGCCCAATGAGAACCCTCATGGCTAGATTAGTGAATAGTGCAGTTTAATAAAGCAACAGATTACAGGTTCTTTTGGATTGACAGAGTTAAATACACTGTCTGCAAAGCATGTGAGGTTAACTAGGAGCGTGAATAATACATCCAACTACAACTGCATGAAATTATGGAATAAATCTATAGAGGTTTCCCAGGATAGTACTCAGTATAACTGAATGTGTGAATCTTATCCAATAGATGTCATTATGGGGGAGAGAGTCTCTGCTCGTTGACTCATCCCATCTTGCTTGTGACAATATCTTTCATTGCTTTTCTGTGATGGTATCCTTCTGCTCTCAAATTCTTTCTCTATTAAGCCATCCTTATACTATTTTCTTACTTTCAAGTGGAGCCTGAGTGACTCCATTCAAACATAACTTTGTCTTGCAAAGTTAACTCAAAAACATATTTTTAACAGCTGTTTCATGGCTGGCTAATGAAAACAAGATCGTTTATTGGTTCCAATAGTATGATCAAGTCTCCCTCCTTGCAAGATGATCTCAAAGTTTGGCCATGGGACTGCTCCACATTCCATGTTTTTTTTTTTTTTTTTCTTCTCTCTATTAGATTCAGTGTACTAGATTATAGTCATGATCTTGTGGTTGGCCACCCTGCCCACAGCAGAGGAGCTGCAACTAGCTGGTCTTCCAATCCAAGCCATTCTGTAATTCTATGAGGTTCCTCCGATGATTACTAACAGCTAAGGTTTCAGGTCTTTCAGGAACTATCACTGAACAGATGATCCAGTGCATTCCAGCCTTGAGGTTTTACTTTTTCTCAAGAGATGGACATTTGAATAAATTATCTTCAGCAAATATTCCACAAGACCTGGGCAAGTACTGATTAATGGACCCAAACCACATGGTATGAAACAAAACATCAAACTCAAGATAAAATCTAAAAACATGACAAGCAGTTGAATTCCATCTAGGGAGAAATATATGTGTCAGTCTGCTCTTTGAATTAAATGTGCATGGAAAATATTCAGGTTCAACATTCTGCTGAAAGCTAGCACTGGAATTAAAATGTAAGAACAAAATGAAACAAAGTGGTATAGAATAAAATAAGGCCGTAATATCAATTAGCATCTTGGCTGTTCTTTTCACAATTGTGTGGTTAAAATGAATAACTAATTAACTCAGGAATCTCATGGAAAGGAGCTACAAAATCCACTGATCTAGCAAATTAAATTGTATAAACCTTCTACAAAATGTTGAAGTTATAGATAGGTTCAGTGAATTAAATGTGTGTTCTATCTATTTACTCGAAGTTCCCAGAGAATGTTTCCGGTATTTATAATATTTATTATTATAATATCTACTTATGAAGTTGCAGTACAAGAGGCCTGGTTTTAATCTGAATAAAGATGTTGCATAAAGCAGAAGATTTAAGAAAACTGCAATTATTCTCAAAGTTGGAAGGTGTTCTCCATTCAATTTAAAGCAACAGATTTTCATTCCCGAAGTCCATCTTGACACCTGTGAGTATCACTGGTGATTATGTAACCCCTCTTTTTTTCTTTTCTTTTCTTTTCTTTTCTTTTCTTTTCTTTTCTTTTCTTTTCTTTTCTTTTCTTTTCTTTTCTTTTCTTTTCTTTTCTTTTCTTTTCTTTTCTTTTCTTTTCTTTTCTTTTCTTTTCTTTTCTTTTCTTTTTTCTTTTCTTTTCTTTTCTTTTCTTTTCTTTTCTTTTCTTTTTCTTTTCTTTTCTTTTCTTTTCTTTTTCTTTTCTTTTCTTTTCTTTTCTTTTCTTTTTCTTTTCTTTTCTTTTCTTTTCTTTTCTTTTCTTTTCTTTTCTTTTCTTTTCTTTTCTTTTCTTTTCTTTTCTTTTCTTTTCTTTTCTTTTCTTTTCTTTTCTTTCCTTTTCTTTCCTTTTCTTTATACAACAGAATTTAGTGCCCCTAAGTAACTCATGCTGCCTATGACAGTGATGTGATTCATAAAAAAATCTTCAAGAGATTTTTCCTTCAGTTTTGCTCCTTCACTTCTTTCTTGTTATGCCAGCAATGTCCCTGAAAAGTATGTTAGTATGCTGGGAATAATGATAGTTAACTTCAGGTCAGTTGTTCTCAACAGTCTGCAGAACTCAAAGTGAAATGTTACTCTAAGTCTATACAGCTTTTCTGGAGTTTTGCAGCTGAGATTCAGAGTTCTTCTTCAAAATAAGCAGTTAATAAGTTAATGGTATGATTCATAGGTTCTCTTAACACAAAAAGCACACATGGAAAGCACTACTGTTACTATAGTTTCTTGTTCCTCTTTATTTCCCTTGGCTTCTTGATTGGCTTACTGTCCAACACAAAACTGGTTTTGAATGAGTCTGGGGCAGTCATAGCCCATTTTTCACTATTAAGGAATTGCCACCTATTAATTAAATATATATTATCCATTAGCAGTGGACTTTATAGACATACATAATTTATAACCATTACTGTCTTCAGGATATGAGTTCTCACTTATATAAACTAATGAATTAAGTCTTTGTCTGTTCAGTTACTATGGCAATGCTATGGACTTCCCAGTTTCAGCTGGCTTGTAATGAATCAAATAGTCAGCAACTCTGACAGAATCCTGAAAGAAGGGTAGCTGTGCAAATAAAGTTTGAAGGAGGGCGGTATCCATACAAACAAATTTCAGTAAGAACTTAATTTGGGGGCAGTTTCATACAATATGTTATAGTGAATTAGAGCATCTTTCAGGGCTCATGCATATGTTTATATGGATTGAAGTTATCCAGTCAACTGCAAGCTTTGTAACCTGAGGAAGTCTAAATAAGAACAGGAAATGCCTACAAAATAGGCGTGCTAGTTGCCAGGACAAAAAGGTGCCCTGAAAAGTATCCTCGCAATTCAGTGGATTGGAAGCACTTATTTGGTACCAATTTTCACGAGTTATTGTGAGGGGATGAACTTTGAAAGAAGCTTCATGTATCATTTTCACACACAGACGGAAATATATGTAGCTATCTCCATGAAAGAGGTATAGTTCTAATCAGTACAGGGAATGCTGATGGGTTGTGTAGTTAACTGCTTTTTACAATTTGGTCCCAGCACCTTAAGCTCATACAGGTCATCACAGAAAGTCCACACATATCACTATGTGCTAAATAGACAGAGATGCACAGGAAGGAATATCTATGTAATCAAAAGCAAGCAAGCAAACAAACAAACAAAGAACAGTCTCTAAAATTAAAGGGGCATTAAGAAGCTTCAGAACCTTTTGTTACTTGATTTTAATTTTTTTTTTTCTGTCAATTAATGCATATAAAAACCGTGTTTGAATATTACATTTATTCCACATTAAAGTTGTTGCCTGTTCCAAGCAAAAGTTATTTGATTTGTAGTGCTACTCATATTTACTCTTCTACCCTTGGATTTTCTTAAAATTTTACTTTCTGACAGAAACACCCTGACTTATCTCACAAATACTAACATGTACATTGAGGGATGGGAAATAAGATCCTTGCTTATTTTTCTTGCTTTTCTCTAAGAATCTCTAGCCGAAATTGCAGTGGCATATGAAAGTTACCAACCTAAATAAGCATAAAGCTGACTGAAATAGTCACGACAGAAATAGCCCTGTTCCTATTTTGCTTGCTAAAACCCAGGGTTTTCTAGCTTTAAAGGTAAATTTTCAGTGTCAAGCATTGGTTATCACATAGTTGCATCTAATTAAGAAAATTAATACATATCAGAAAGAATTATAGAAGAAATGAAATATCATTTAGAGAAGGTCATTTTTATTCATATTTTCAAGTTTCATTCAGAAGTGTTTTTTTTTAAATTTTTTTTAGCGTTTCCTTGTTACTTTCATTCTTTAATTAGAAAATTTATTCATGAACATAGTATTTCACCTTTACACAATCTGTGGAATTACTTAAAAGAAACACTAGAAATCTAGGCACTGTTACCTGTTCAAACATGCATCATCTGTTGATAAGTTTGCTATTTGCAAAGGCCTCACGTTTCTTTCTTAGGTTAATTCCCAAGCCTTCTGCTTCCTGCTTTGCTATACAGATTTTCACGGATCTTTTACATTTTCTCATGTTGCTTCTGCCTTTCACAAACTCTGCTCCTTTCCTGACAGCAAACTTCTTTTGATTATATGTGTTATGCCACCTCATCAGCTAGGCCTGATCACAATTCTGATTGTAATTTTCTTAATCCATTTTTTTTTTCCCCATCGCTCTGGAGAATATATTTTACCCTGCAATGAAATGTACAAATGTCACATTACCAACACTGTCTTCCAGAGGTTTTACATTCTTTTGAAACAACTGAGAGTACTTAATATTTATTTCTGCTTTCTGCCAGACATGGGACTTTTGCACTGAATTTCTACAGTTCCTACATTTCAGTTACTGCATTTTGACATTATAGTAACGTATCATATAAGTAGTTCTGAATTTGGAATACAAAAGCTAAGGCATTATTGAAATAAACAAAATTACCTTCTGAATGACCCACAGGGACTCTGGCTTAACAAGATAATACAAAACAGATAATTTTTCACAGTAGGCTTCAGTGAAGTCAAATATCAAAATAATCTGAATAGAGAGGTATGGCTGAGAAGCAACAGGGGCTCCTCACACAGGTGACGGAGTGATACTGACACACAAAGATTCAAGAGAGGTAAAATCTTGCCTAAAGATGCAGTAAACATGCTGCAGATGAATTGCAATTGTGAGGCAGAACTGATGGGTGGGTAACTACATAATTCATCAATTTTAGGCACAAACTGAGGAATAGGTTTTAAATGAAGAGAAGGAAAAAAGCGGGTAGGCAGCCTCAGTGCCTTCCTAAGAAAGAAAAATTAAATAGGCTAAGAGGAGGAAGAATTGTGTTACAGTAAGGTAAAAACTGTTCAAAAGAAGAAAGGAATTAATGATGACTTAAAGATGCAGAACAGAAAACATGGTGAAACAAAAGAATATTTTGCCATCTTCAGTTGTGTGCCCAGCTCTTTTCTACAAAGAGTATTTGTGCAGAAGATAAGTAACCTTGTCAACTAATAACAATAATTAGCTTAAATAACATCAGCGGAATGTTCATGGTGCTCTTGAAGTCTTTGGTAATTTTTAAATTCTCCAATAAAAAAAGAATGCAACAAGACAGTACAACCCAAACAATGACTTTCAGAATTGCAAGTTTCAACAAAAATTACTAGCTGTGTCCCTGACTTTCTGATTAATGGATTTTATAAAAGATGTTTTAATTAATGAGAATGTCTGAAGATATTTTAATTCAATTCGAAGTAAGACATTAACTGTGTTGAATGATTGCAGAAGCATAAATGATAATTTCTTCCCTCAGTTTACAGGAAGAGGTACATTACATGTACTAAGTAGCTAGCAAGAAAATGAGACTTCATTTTATGGAAAAGCTGACATTTCTTTTTTAGAAGTAATGGTCAAAATTAAATCTCTGTGTTATCAGAGGAGTAACTCACATCCATAGAGTAACTTTTAAATATAGTTTAAAAATCATTATGTTTTGGAGTGTGAAATATCAATAGACAAAAAAAGACATCTCTTTTTAGGATTTTTTTTTAATATATGTTGGTGTGAATCTCATGAAGCGTTATTCCATTAAAGAACTACATGGGAAAATCTCCGCACAATTTTTAAATCTGCTGGTTATGGAAGATTCATCATCTGAAAACTATACAAAGAGAACAAAACTTAAGAAAGAATAATATAATTTCAGCAAGTATCTCAGTTAATTCATTTCCATCTGAATTTATCCTGATTCTGAAAAGTGTAAATATTATTCTGTTTATTTCCTCCGTTTAAAGGAGGACATATTCTGTTCTTCATACTCTTCATATTACTTAACTTTTCTGAGGAAAGATGCATTCTTTCAACATTCTTGCAGCATTTTTCCAAATAACACCCATTCTGGTGGTGCACAGGGCAGGCCTGCTGGGTGCTGAAGAGTGTGGGTTTTTCTCTTTCTTCATATAGATATGCAAGAAATCTGTCTGTTCATGAACTTAAATTCTATATTTATGTTATATATCAGAGCAAATGTGCTGGTTTATACTAAAAAATATTCATGCTGTTAAAAGGGAACATTCACTACTTTATTTACCTTGTCAGTATTTTAATAATAAGCAGAGCACAACATTAGTTATTGAAAAAAAAAAAGCTATGTAAAGGTATAGTTATTTAATTTTTCATAGGGGATTGTTTTCAGAATTATTTGTTTTATTTACAAATACATCCTGGAATTTTTCCTCAAATACAAATATTTGAATCTGATTTAGTTCTACCTACCCACTGACAGAGCCTGGATGATTTCATTTAATTGTCACAGAATCACAGAATCACAGAATCACCAAAGTTGGAAAAGACCTTCAAGATCATCCAGCCCAACCATCCACCTATCACCAGTAGTACTCACTAAACTATGTCCCTCAACACAAAATTCAAACATTCCTTGAATCCAAATGTTCCTTGAATTGAATTGTGTTTTTGACATTTTTGAATTGAATTGTGTTTCTGATTTGCTCATTTTATGCCGAGAATTGACTACAGAGCCATAACCACAAGTTTAACAATACCTCAAAACATGCCAAAAAGCATCAGCTTAATTGATATGCCTAAACTTTTTTGTATCCTTGCGTATTTCAAATTTGAGGGGGTTAAATCTTCTCAAAAATATGGGATGGGGGAATTCATTTAGTTATTAATACATATAACAAATAATTACGAATGAAAGCAAAAAAGGAACTAGAAACCTAAAGAGAATTTTGGAACATTTCATGAATTGTCTTCTTGAAAATCATCTAGCAAACATTCAAGTGTGAATCACAGAATGTGATCCTTCACATCAGTACGCTGACAAGTAGTTTTTCAGTACCAAGTGATATCCTGCAGAGCAGAAAATGTTCCAGTAGGATGTGCCCAGTGAATCAAACATCTTGTAATTGGATTTGCTACCTCTCTACAATAAAAAGCTAATTGGAGAAGACAAATATTTTGGTTTTTTTTTTTTGCATGCATATGTTGGTCTTTTTAGTTAGCAAAATTTTTATGCAGAAATAATTTATTTTAGTCAATTTTCAATACTGTAAACTTTGTTAAAAATAAGTAGTAGTATTAGTTAAAGAAAGCTATAATTAAAACTAAGCATTTATTTATTTATTTGTGTACAGAGCAGTGTCTAACAACTATTGGCCTAACAATATTTTGGCATCTCAGCCTGGTTATTTGCTTATTTAATTATTTATTTATTTGTCTAAACACTTATGCTGAAGTTCCTGAATGACTGCAGAAAGTGAACATATCTCAGACAGAACATTTCAAGTTTTCTTTAGCTCAGAAATATTGCAGCTGAAGTAGGATGTAAATGCACAGCATGATAGTTTGTAAAATAGAACAAAATATAATAATTCATCAATATTTAGAAAACAAGACACAGATATTCCCATTTTATTTATTGCAATATATAGGGAGGAAAAATGAAGTAGAAATATCTATACCTCATGTTTATGAAATTTTCGCCAACTATTATTTAATTAATAGCATGTTTAGAAGTTATGCTTTCACAAGGGAAGAAGATGCCGCACTAACTTTGGATAAATTTTAAAGGATTAATCACCGACAGAGAATCTGCAAGAGTTTCTTTGTGTGTGTCAGCATGACATTATCCATGATACCACTTAAGTATTTGAATAAACTCCAAAAGACTCTTTTAAGTTTTCTTTATCCCTTTCTGATGTTCCAGATTTAATTTTAATATTCTCTGGATTCCGTCTGAAAAAACATGAAAAATCTTGCAGAATCCAACTATATCTTAACCAGCACTCCAAAATGTCACTTCCACAGAATGAAAGCAATCTGGCTGAGTCCTGCAATCTGAAATTTGTCCCTACTGAAAGAGCTATGCTCTGTTGAAGTGAATAGTGTGGGTGATGCTCTCTTTGCCCATAGAGATTTTGGGAACAGACATTGCTACTAGCTGTAAAGTAACTCCAAAGAACTGCAACTGAAAAAACTAGTTCTCTTTCTCTGACGGACATGACTGAAATATTTGAAGCTACACGTTCAGATCCATGTAGTACAACTGACAGAAGTGAATGAAATAATCATTTCACGTTTCCAAAATTCTTAGACTCTTAGTATACAGCAGTCACTCTAAGGGAAGACAAACAGGCTTGTTTAGCCAGAGCTAGAAATACTGGACTCGTTCCAGACGCATGTGTATCTGGTAAACTGCAGATTGATAACCAATTGCTCAGTTCTGAAAATACTGGTGGACCAGGACTTAAAAGGGCAAAAGATGGCTGTCTCATCTTGTGTATTCACAGCCACTAGCAAATAAGTATTTTGTAGCCAGCTGCATGTGACAAAATTCAGATGGAAATATTATGTGAGGATGAATAATCACTAGTTTAAATTTAGAAAGAAATCTTGTTATATTTCTCCACGTTCATTTACTTATGTCTTTTGATGATTAGTATAGTTTCAGTGACAGAATGAGAATCAAAAATACATTGTAGCCTAAGACTGTAGAACAGAATTGTTCAATTGTACAATCTTTCCATCCCGTCTTATCTCCTTTGGCTCATGGGCTGAATGGGGCTCTCCCACTTGCGGTATTCAGTCAGTGTAGAAAATCTCATCGTTCAACTTTGACCTTTCCTCTCATTAAAAATGAATGTCCTACCTTTCTCTATATTACTACATGCTTTTAATATTAGAGATAGCATT
Organism: Meleagris gallopavo; assembly: GCF_905368555.1. Taxonomy (NCBI): domain Eukaryota; kingdom Metazoa; phylum Chordata; class Aves; order Galliformes; family Phasianidae; genus Meleagris; species Meleagris gallopavo. The sequence continues at coordinate 40,976,916 of NC_139406.1, forward strand.
TGAGAAATAAATATCACAGTGTGATACTTTAAAAGACATTTAATCTCTTTAGTATCTATAGATTTCTGCCAACAGCTTGCCAGGATTTGAAAGCTCAGGTTTTTGTCATCTGAAATGGCATTTGGGATTTTTACATAGTGCAGTATATGCATAGTAAAATGCTGAAATCTGTTGATATGTGTTAATGTACTGCTTAAAATAATGATCAGTACACCATTATAAAACAATAGCAATAGCTGGATTTCTAGTCAGTCAGCTCTACATTGATTAAAATACAGAGATGTAAAGGCACTAATCAACTAAAAAAATAATTTTTCTAAAGCTATTTTGTTCATGAATAACTGACAGATAATTACTGTGGCAATTCTATGTAACATTTTGAAGTCTTTCCCTAATGGTAAAATAGCATATTTACAAAATGAAGAAAATAATGACTCAGTTAGAATAAAGTGAAAATCATGTCACATTCATAACATCTAAGTAATTGTTTTCCATGTAAGTGAAGTGCTGGGTGACTAGTAGAGACACATGAAGCTGTTAATGTGTTAATACGCAGTACAAGTCAATATGATTTGGTCAAATGTCATATCATGTCATGTTAAAGAGGACACTTCTCAAGGACAAGTAATAGCTTTTAAAATAGCTAGGCATGCATTAGACTAGCAAGGCTATTGTTAATATATTTCTAATTAATTGACTGAAGGTATTACATTTTAGATGTTAGCTCTAGTAACCAGAGTATAATTACATTTGGCATATTTGTTAGATGTAGCAGCCCAAAGTCATGAAATTCTGCAATTGTAAAAAGTTGCAAGAATAGGACTAAGTCCACTATTATGCAAATATAGGAATATTTTACCACTGTTATTTCCTTTTTTAAAAAACAAACAATAAGTAAGTTCAGGATCAAAAAACAAACAAACAAACAAACAAAAACCCACAAACATTCTGAATAATTGGATATGCTATATGCATATAATATATAAACATGCATTTATACATAATATAGATACATGCATACATACAATTATTTCACTACGTGTTATAAGTGTAACCAAGTGTCTATCACATTGGGTAGAGCCTGAACTGGCAATAAAAATGAGTCCATATGCAACCTTTTCGTGAAGGGATATGAAGCAGCTGCATTGTAACCCTCTAGTATTACTAGTAATCAGTCACATAAAATAAAGTGGGACAAATGGTAGATGTACTACAAATGAACATGTGTATAGTTGAAAATAGGAAGGTTTCTGTTTAATCAATCTTTTTCTAACACTCAGTAGTGCATTGCTGTTAGTTACAAGTACAGTTTCTTTAACTTAAGGAAAGATTAAAGATAAGAGCTTATAAGGAAGACAAATTTCATGACAATCATAACAACACTAGCACACAAATCAAAACTCGCATCATCATGTTAGGCCTCTGCTTGAGATAAGAAATGTATTTCAAAAGATTCACTTTAATGAATTTGATGAGCTCACATGAATTGTTCTACTTTTCTGTTATTGTTTGCTTGCTTCTATAAACACAAAGAAAGACATCACCTAATTACACCAAAGGAATTTCTTTTTGGTATTTCTTTTTTCTGCATAGTATTTTAAAGGACAGAAATAACTATTTTCCTCAGGAGTCACTTTTTCAAAATCCTGCAATAAAAAAAAAAAAAGATGAATTAAATATATAAGGTGGTCCTAAGGGCCCCTATTTAAAAAGTATCTACTTTGTTATGTTTCGGCGTGTTGTATGTCCCTAATTGTAAGACTTTGCTTATTTCAAGTTGTTGTTGTTTTGTTGTTATCATTAATTTGTTACAAAATTAAGTTTTTTTGTCCTTATTCTTCAGATATGTAAACTGGAACAGAAACTATCCTCATCATTTCTCTGCATATGTAGATAAATACTTCATAACATTGCTGTTTTGCCTTTCCTTAGTCTTTTATTTTTTTCCATCAAAGCAAAATTTACTTCACTAAATTCCAGAAGCCAATTTTTTAAACATCTTATTACTTTATCTATTATTACTCACAAACTGTTAGGCAGTAGAAGGTACTATTTTATAATGTACTGAACTTGTCAAAATTTATAATAAATTATTCTTACTATAATAAAGAAAATTCAAAACCAAGTCAGATTACCAGGTCACCTGAAATTAATATCTAAGTTTCAAATGGTGTTAGGTTTAAACTTGGAGACAGTTCTAGAGCAAAACAAAGTACTCTATAACCAGGCAGTACTGTGACTGCAGTTCAAAATGAGCCTTGTCTAAGCAGAAACATACAATTATTCAAATCAAATTATTCCTGGGCTACAATTCAGTTGCCCAGCTTAATTTGGAAGATGAATTAATTGGAGGATATTTTTTTTTGCTTAAAACGTCCCTGTGTAGGATATTCATAAAGGGAAGTTGAACACTTGATGTTCATGCCAGGGCATCTTAAGGAATCTCCAATTTAATCAGAAGCAGACTTTGTTTCAGCTCTTTCCTTTTTGGGAGGGGAGGAGGTTTTAAGATTGCAAATCAGCTCTTACATTAGCACAGAATATATAAGAAAAAGTGGAAAGATAGAATTGATGCTTTGTCAAAGATTTTTCTTTTTTTCTCCTTTTCCACAGATAAGAATTTTTTGAAAAGAGATTTCAGCATGAATTGCTCCACTTTCCCCTCCCTTGTGCTGGCACTGGTTCAACTTCGACTTTGTTCTCCAACCACACAGAACTTCAGTGCTCAAAACACAGATCAGTCTTATACAACAATTCAAAGAGTGAAGCGTGGCTGGGTATGGGAGCCACTTTTTGTAACTGAGGAAGAGACCTCAACGATGCCTATGTATGTTGGACAGGTATGACAAGTCATGATGACAGGATGACACAAGATTATATCTAACATGTTGATTACCACCTGACCAGGAAATATCAAGAAAAATAGGAAGACAACCTAAGGTAGCTGTTATTGGGCAGCACAACACCTCAACATTACTGTGATCTGATTTGGGATCAAAGAACTACTGGCACTAGAGGTCATGGTAGTAGACAAGTGCCTTCTATCATCTCCACAATCAAGGAAACACAATGTTCACTCAGTTACTGAAACTAAAATTGCGCAGAGTAGGTGGAGATACCAAAATGAAAATGTCCTTTCTATCTTCTGAATGAAAGTTAAGGAATCATTTGTCAACATCTGGCAATTTGCTTGTGCTATTTTTGGCACTGCATCAAAGCAGCTATACTGATTGCAGTATAGTTTACAAACAGTATTTAGCATGTTCTTCTCTTACACTAAGTAGCGGCTGATTCATCCCTCATTAATTTTTAATGAACCAGATTAATACTAAATCCTTTTACCACTGAGAAACTCCAGGAATCTGCATGGTTCATTAGGTTAACGTAGCTTTAGTACAATGAGCAATTTCTTTTCACCCTCCTTTAAGATTGTTCTTTAAGATAATTGTATTAATGAGACTTTATCTACTCCTTATTTTCCCTTTTTGCTCACTTTCATATTATTATTTATTATTATTATTTATTTTTGTAAGCTAGAAGTATTTGTAATCTTGAGATCTAGTTTTATTTCTTTAAGGTACTTTCTAGATGAATGAAGCAAAATAAGTTTAACTGCTAATTAACTAGCACTAAAATTTAATTGGGCCCAAAGGGTGAAGTGCTCAAAATTCATTAATTACTTTCTCTCAGCCCCTCCAAAGTAACTGCTACAGAAGTGCAATATCTTACTTCTAGAAGAATATGTATAGAAATACTCATTTTTTAAACATTATTACTTTTTCCATAGCTGGGAAACAGTCTCCCATGAAAGAAGTTTCATAAATATAATACATTTTCAGCTCTGGACAACTTTAATAATATTGTGTTTTTATTTTACACAGGTAAACTACGGGGAATTTTAACTGAGAACTATTGTTAATTTACTGCAGTTTAACCGCTCTGTAGATCAGACATTTAGTTGTGGTTTACTGTTGAGTACAATAAACTCTATTTTCTGTAAATAAAGTGAAAATCTATGAACATATGTCTTTTTAGTAAATAAAGACCAGAAGAAACTCCGTGAACAAAATGATAGTGGACAGTGTCTGTCAGTTGTTATTCTATATTATAACTCCTTATGCAGCCATTCAGAGCTCAATGTTCAAATTGAACAAGTGGGACCAGATTACTCATAGAGAAATTCTGCTTCCTGGGTTCACCACATAAATGTGAACCTGCCCCACGTTTTGAACAAACTTCGTAAATTGAAAACTTTAGAGTTTGAGATGTTTGTATGTTAAAGAATTTAAACATCATAATCCTAAAAATGATATTTCATTTTTTTGAGGGAAATTAACTGAAAATTTAGGGCTTGAATACTTAGACAAGACTCAATATAGGAACTCAGGACTGTGTGCCTCATATCTCAGAGCAGTGTCCTGGACACATGTTAGATGAGCTGTCAACTTAACGCATAAAATTGAACAAATATACAATTCAAAATACAGCTTCCAAAGAAACTTCTACAAAATCAGCAGTTATCACAAAATATTTTCAGTAGATCTGATAGAGATGTGTGCCACAGTTATTTCTTTTCTAACATGTAGTCTACACTGAGCTGTAGGTTCAATAAGAAAGTAAGAATGAAGCAAAACAGGAATGTTATTTAAATGAACAGCTGGACATGTAATTTACTTTTAAAACACGCTACTTTGTAGGAGAAGCAAGTTGAATATATTTATATACATATATTACATTGAATTATTCAGTACTTATCCTTGCTCTTAGATATTTTGATGTCTGCATGTTTCAGAGTTGTTTTACAGATTTTGGATTCATACTTGTGTTGAATATAGAAAGCTGCATTTTCCATAATGACCCAGCCTTGAAACAGATACTTATTTAAAAACAAAACAAAAAGCATCACACTTCAGAATAGGTAGAGTACTGTAGCCAGTTGGTACTGAGGGAAGATTTTAGTCAGACAGATTTCACTACTTTTTTAATCAAGATAGCATCCTAGAGTCTAGTTCAAAACCCAAAATAACTTAAAAAAAAAAAAAAAAAAAAAAAAGAATGAAACAGGGAAATAATGACATGGTGGAAAATGATGTTGGGAAAAATATCAACTGCAGGTGACTGGCGCACTAAGTGTTTCAGTCCCTGCCATCACAAAAGTGCTGTTGCATATCATTAACATTAATAGAACAATTTTATTGATGTAAAAAAATGCAGCTGGACCACGCTAGTCTCGGGGCTCAGTTTTATCAAAGAAATCATCACCATAAAGTTCATTTTATCAAGATAAGAGAGGATGCAGATCATCCTGGAAGGAAATGGAAAATGGTCTGTCAATTTATTTCAGAATAAATAATACAGACCTATAGCTCAGAATGGCTTTTCATCTCTTTAATATCGCAATAAAATTGGAACACCATTCTCCTTGATAATTGCACTTAGTATTGCTGAGTATAAAAATTATATATATATGTATATTTCTGTAATAATCATAAGACACACTTAACATTTGTAATAACAAAGAATTTAGATAATTTTTTAAGGAGCTTTGCATTGTTCTCAGCAGAAGCTGATAAAGCAATGAGCTAAGGCATATATTATATATATATAACATTAATTTATTTCTCTCCAAAGTGGCTGAAGCACCCTATTTCAGGTTTACCATATGTTTATACATTAGCTTTATCAATATTTTAAAACAGAGATGCAACTGGCTAAAAATGTGACAATGCTCTCTTTCAAATATTAGTTTCCAAGAAAGTGAGGGGGCTCACTGTAGAACAAGAATATAAAAAAAAAAAAAAAAAGAAAACTGATATTCCAAATTTTATTTCCACCTGAATGTGGGAATTAAATAATAATAATATTTTTTCTGCATTTCACTTACAGCTGAAATCAGATTTAGACAAGGAGGATGGCAGCCTACAATATATTTTGACTGGAGAAGGAGCTAACAGCATTTTTTTCATCAATGAACATGGCAAAATTTATGTGAGACAAAAATTGGATAGAGAAAAGAAATCCTTCTACATTCTTAGAGCACAAGTAATCAATAGGAAAACTCGTCTTCCTATTGAACCAGATTCAGAATTTATCATCAAAGTTCGAGATATCAATGATCATGAACCACAATTCTTAGATGGACCTTATGTGGCTACTGTTCCAGAGATGTCACCTGAAGGTATGACGTGCTATAAACTAAAATTTTATTTCCTGATTACTATTATTTCAATACTATATTCATTTAACTTCTTAATAGAATATTGCATAGACAACTTTTCAATGAGAAGGAAGCCATGATATTTTACAACATTGCAAATTTAAAAAGATATATGTTTAAACTGAATTTTGTGAATAAATCCAGTTAACATAGTTGCCTTTAAATATGTAGGTACCTGCATGTTTCAGAGTTGTTTTACAGATTTTGGATTCATACTTGTGTTGAATATAGAAAGCTGCATTTTCCATAATGACCCAGCCTTGAAACAGATACTTATTTAAAACAAAACAAAACAAAACAAAAAGCATCACACTTCAGAATAGGTAGAGTACTGTAGTCAGTTGGTACTGAGGGAAGATTTTAGTCAGACAGATTTCACTACTTTTTTAATCAAGATAGCACCCTAGTGTCTATACAATTGTTCATTGTATGACTATTGTTACAACCTGTCAGCTCTTCAGGCTTCTACAAATGTGATGGAAAAATAGCATACACTTAAACTTTAATGGCCTCTGACCTTGCTTGACTCTTTAAGCACATAAATATAAGCTCAGATGAACTGAAATGTACTCAGCAGCCTTCTTCAGTCTCTTCTGATTTTGCTTGTCAATTAAACAGCAGATCTTTATTATACTCTGCGTAATATAAATCATACTGCATTGTAACTGGAGAAGAGTCAAATTTACATCAAAGCAAACATGATTTTCCCCCAAATATAGGGATAGTTTTCTTCCTGTAAGTAATGAGTTGAGAACAGGAATGAAGTGGGCTGATGTGATGACTATCCTCGTATCATGTGTGATGCCTACCTATTTCCATAGCCAAGCCTCTATCCCAATTGGTAAGCTTCCCTTTGTTTGGATTAGATAATGGATAATACATTTAGTAGTATTTCAAGTTCATGGGCAAACTAATTGAAATTTTAATGTCAAAAGCAATGACTTAAACTCTGGATCAGTTCTTCCACACATCTACATGTCAAAAAGATCTGGAGTATGTATCTGGAAACTCATGTGAAAGCAGCTGACATAAACAAGTAGATTGTTATTATATAGCTGTCTCAATAGCTGTCTTCTTCAAACTTACTGAAATAATCTTTTAAAATCCTACTTGTATCTCTCTGTTATTTCTATTACAAATAAAATAAAATAAAACTGAAAAGAAATTCTAATATTGTATTACTTAAAATTGTATGAATTAATGAGCACATTAACTTTGGGTAACAAAACATGTTTCATTCAGCATTATCCAACTTTTACGATAGTTTTAGTGAATATTTCACAAAGAGCTGTAAACTTAATCATCTTCTGTCACCCTGGATAGCTTTTCAAGTCAGATATACTCACTTTTGGAGTTTAATTAAAAGAGAGGTTAATGTCCTAATTCCTGCTGCAAAGCAGTAGTTCACCGATACTACCAGCAATAGCTGCAAAAGACGTCTGTTTAATCAACTTATTTCCTGGTAACCCTGCTTTACTTGTTACATTGTTTCTTCACTGCTACTTTCTTCTATTCAGGCAGAATAGTTTTTTTGTTTTTGTTTTTTTTTTTTTTCTCAAGATATCTGCATTTGAGCTCTTACTAAAATAATTTTTTAACATAATTTGTTAGTGGTTCAGAGGGCACTTGTGGCCTTGTTGCCTCAAGATCAGAGGAAAGAAGATGGACATTTTGTCAGAATTCTTTGCAGTTTTTTATGTGCTCACAATAAAATTGTACCCTCAGCAGTTTGCTGATGACACCAAGCTGAGAAGTGCAGCTTTCCTGTAGGCCCCCTTCAGATACTGGAAGGCTGCTATCATGTCTACTTGGAGCCTTCTCTTCAGGCTGAGAAGCCTGTCTCTTAGCCTGTCCACACGGAAGGTGCTCCAGCCCTCTGATTATCTTTGTGGTCCTCCTCTGGATCTGATCCAACAGTTCCTTGTCCTTCTTGTACTGGGGGCTCCAGAACTGGATGCAGTACTCTAGATGGTGTCTCACAAGAACAGAGAGTATAGGTAGAGCAATGTATGCACCTTAACAGTGGTTGGATCCAATATGTGGAAATGTTGAGGCATGTCATGAAATCCTCTCTGAGCTCAGTTTCCCTGCTTTTCCAAGGGCAGTTGCTGTACTTCTGAAATGAAACTCTTTTGGTGAGTATACTAAGGTATTAATCTTTAGAAGAAAATTTCTAACCTCTAAACAGGTGGAAACAATAACCAACCAAATTTGCATCATCAGTAACACAGTGGCTTGTTATGTCACTGCTTTTCTTCTGGCAAAATGTTATCTTCTTTTGTATAGTAAGCACATAGACTGGAAAGAGTTTAAATTGCATAATTCTGTTGAGCCTCAATTTTGCACTGTTGTGGAGGTCTCCAGCAGCTGTTCAGCTCTGTGGTACTTGACCTGTAATCTCCTACTTATTTACTTAAAGAAAACATAGACAATACTTGAAAAACAGTCCATAGTTACTGAGCATTTTGTCTGGAAGTAAGAAAGCAATGAGAAAATAATTCACAGCTGACTGAGTATTACTTGCCACAGAGAATTATAGAAAAACAGAAAATAGACATGGATAATTTTACCTAAATTCAGGTAAAAATATCAGTACATGTATTCAAGTGACAACAAATTAGAATACATTTTACTTCTTTCTTACCTCTCTTTTATCTTCAGCACTAAATTTTATTAGGATTTTGTATGCAGGTTTCACTGTAAATGAACAATGTGTTAGCAAATGGACTCCCTTCTGAGAGTATAGATCTGCAGTTTTCCTCAGGCATTTGGCACAGTTTTACATTAAATGCCTCCCATATAGCTGTTAAACTTGAACAAATGCAGTATGTCTGATGGAATGGTTGAGTCAGATGCAGTCTTTTATGAGTACATAGTGTTTTTGTAAATTTCAAGCTCTAGTTAGAAAAAAAATGAGTAACTATTGTGTCCCAGCATATAGCAGGAGGTTGGAACTGGATGATCTTAAAGGTCCTTTTCATTCCAAACCGTTCCATGAGTACCCTCCAGTTTATCTAATAGGCTGCAATGCATTAGTGGCAAAATTATGTTTTACACAAAAGGAGTAAAATGAAGGATGCAGGAATAGAAAGAAAAATCTTATACAGCAATCGGAAAAATGTTGCTTGCATCAGGTAGAACCTGATGAAAAGTGCAAGATGTGTAAATATGTTTACTACGTAGCTCAAGACACTTATGTGTACATAACAGTATGTATTTTGGGCTAAACTTTATACCAGTGTTATACCCAACTATTCAGAAAATGCATATTTGAAAACTTTCAAGTATATTTAGTTAATGTCTATGGCATTGTTTTCATAATCAATTTTCATAATATTTATCATAATTAGATTCTCATTTACATAATTTCATATCTTCAATGGCAAGAGTTGACTTTTTTATTTTTTAGATAAAAAAATGATAACTGATTTTTTTTCCCAATATATTATTTATTCTCATTAATTGTTTTTCTCCCATCCATGGTTATTTGGAGATAATATTAATTCTTTAATTTCTGTCACCCATACACAAATGTCTATGTAAAAACATAGCTCCATTCAGCAAATGGCTTTGTTTGACGTGAGTTAATTTCATTAAGCAATATAGGCTTCATGGTAGTGAAAGATTAAAAACTAGAAAAAAATAAAATAAAATTCAAACTTGGCAAAACATTTTCCTTATGCTCACTTCATAGTCAATATTTAAATCCTTATGTACTGATTACGAGGTATTTGTCCACAAACAATATGAGAAATCAGAGCCCCTAATTGTGTGGACTCTTTTAACCCCAGTTTTACAATCATCTTCCTCCTAATACAGGAGACCAATCTTCTTCCTTCCCTCCAAATCAGCTCCCTCTTTACCAGACAGCCCTTCCCTGCTTCACCTTTCCATTGTGTTCCTGCTCGCTGAGCCCTCCTGAGGAAATACCATTCTTCTGCCTTCTGTGATACTATCAAAGAGTTAATAGGCAAGCAAAAAAGTAGTCTGGGGCTCACAGAAGCAGCAAAAACCATTTTAGTTTCAACATTTCTTTGAATACTAACTATAGGAAGTAAATTTATCTTTAAATGACTGAGATACAAACAGCTGTAATTATAAACTTTTCAGTCTTGTTTATTTTGTCCCATCTTTCTAACAAATTAGAAAATTTGTTAAACATGTTGCTGTAAATAAATAGATTGCTGAACTTAATCATTTGTTCTTAGGTTTCTTTAGCAGAAAAACTGCATTTATAGGCTGTACAACAGGCTGTACTTATTGTATTATCCACAGTGCTTGTCAGTCCATGTCTTTCAAAACAACTTCATTATAGTCATGCTAACATGCCTTAGAGGTTGAATTTCCAGTATTAGTTAGAACAGTTTTCCATGTAACAGCTATGTAGCTGAGTGCTTCTATTTATTTTATCTATTGGTTTTGTTAAAAAATACTGCTATTTCTGAGGTATGTATGTTTCTCAATTAAATAACAGTCTGACATTTTAATGTTTCTGCAAAGCAAGAGGGAGTGATATGCATATATATGACACACAACTAATACATGCATGTTAGAAGTTTGGTGTTATAGCTATTTTGAAGGATATATTACTCCAAAAGTTGGTGGTAATGAAGAACTTCTTAGGATATGAATAACATCTCAGTGTATCTCCACTCTGAGGGAAGATAGCATGCATTATAGAGTCACTTGAAATGCTGCTGACTAAATTAAGAGTAAATGGAAAGTATGAATACTTCTGAAAATAATAAAAACATTTCATTTGCCATGTTCAGCAAACCGTTCTATGTGAAAATCTTATTCAATTCTATAATAGTAAGTTCAGAATTGAATATATATGTTTTACTGGTAAAAAAATTTTAAGCATGAGTTTGCCGTAAAAACGTGCTTCAGATCTATTGCCTTGCAATCCATCATTTCTTCTTTTCTCCTCTAGCATAACTGTACAACTATACTGCAGCTATAAACAGACTCAAGTACGTGAATGACTGCTAGAAAATTTTTGGAAAGAAGCTTGATTTCCTGTTTTCCTCATAAGAAGCTTTTTACTGAGAGAGTGGTGAGGTGCTGGAACAGGTTGCCCAGAAATGTTGTGAGTACCCCATCCCAGAAGGTGTCTAAGGCTAGTTTGGACAGGACCCTGGGCAATCTGATCTCATACTTCATCCAGCAGCTGGCACTTGTGGCTGTGGCACTGGGGTTGGAATTTAGGGATCCTTGAGGTCCCTTCCAGCTCAAGCCATTCTATGGTTTGATGATTATAACTGAATATCTGTGTTCTTGTGCAGAAGTTATGTGACGAAAAAAAGAGATAAAAGTAAAGGTTACCTTAACTGACAGTACAGTGAATGTTTGCTTTTGAAAGGTAGTCATTACTAATGACCCCATTCTCATTCTTGTGTATAGGAGATAGCCAGCTTTCTGTCAAAGATGAAGTCTTTGCAGATTGATTCTGCAGTGTTTTTTACATGGACAATAATCTATATTCTTTTTTATTATTATTTTTATTTTTTATTTGAGGTACTTCTGTTACACAGGTAACAGCTACAGATGGTGATGATCCTTCTTATGGGAATAATGCCCGGCTTCTTTACAGTCTCATTCAGGGTCAGCCTTATTTCTCTGTGGAGCCAAAGACAGGTAATAGAGAATGATCTTGTCACCTCAAAAAATCATAAACTAACATAAAATGGATGAAAGCCAGTATTTCTTTCCTCATTTCAGCAAAAATGTCAACCGATATCACCTTGTTTTTACATCTTTTCATAATTCCTACACTTTAAAAAAAATGAATATTTCATTTCCCAAAGGAAGATGACAATATTTATATCTCTTTAGAGAATCAACAATTTAGTTAGGAAATTGCCTTGCTAAAGAAAAGAGCTGGATTCTGAATACCTCATCCAACAGGTGGACCCAGGAAAACCTCTGGGTTAACAGATCCAAGATTCACTATATGACTGTTTCTACCTCTGTATTGGAGGAATCACAGGTATTCCCTTCAAAATCATGATTTCTGGGAAAGAAAGATGATTACATATGATATATAAGATCTATGGTGTGTTCTGTTCTCTAGAATTCTAAGCATACAGAATTAATCTTTAACACTCTGTAGATGTTGCCGTAAGCATAGCCTAGAATGGGCCATATAGAATTGGACTGTGTCCAAAGATGGATTTTAAACCTATATTATATGGACAGTTATTGGGAAAAACTTGAGTATTATATGTCAGGGTCCTAAAAATGTACTTTTCATTTTCAGGAGTCATCAGAATGGCTTCCCAAATGGACAGAGAAACAAAAGATCAGTATTTGGTTGTCATCCAAGCCAAAGATATGGTTGGACAAGCAGGAGCATTTTCAGCAACGGCCACTGTTACCATCAACCTCTCTGACGTCAATGACAATCCACCCAAATTTCAGCAGAGTGAGTATAGACTACAGTAGTTGAAGGCATGGGAAAATTTAGATCTACCATAGCCCTATTAAGTTCAATTATAAATGTTTTCTGCATAAGTCTATGCTTTGATTTCAGCATTAAAGACTTAGAAAGCAAACAAACTAAAAACAACTGGACAAAAAATAATCAAACACCAAAGACAAAGAAACAGAAAACCCACCACTATCAAAAGACTTTAGGCTTTGCTGTATTTTTTTATGAGGCTTTGGAGATGAATTACTTACTTACTAATCTGTTTTCCATATTATTTCCCTACCTATGCTTAATATCTCAGCAATAGGATTCTAAGTACAATTTTCAAGAACCTTCTTTCTCTACTTGCTTCATATTTATTTATTTATTTATTTATTTATTTATTTATTTATTTATTTATTTATTCCTAGCAGATACTGTAACCTTTTTGACAAATGATGTGACTGTCTGTCCAGGTAGTTTCTTGCAATCATTTAAATGGGCTAGTGGGAGAAACTAATAAAATGTAGCTGGGAAATGCTACCCTCCACTGTTTTTTCACCTTGTATAGCTGATTCTCCTAAGCCTTTTATTTACAACTAAAATGGAACTCAGAGAGAGAGACTTGTAGGAGGAAAGGCTGTCTCACCTTGCCCCTGGGGTCCATCCATCACTGGATTAGGTACATTGCTCTAGTAAAAGCTGAGGGCTTTCCCCAGTTTTCTAAGAGCCCCAGGCCATGATAGCCTCAGTAGCTATTAACCGTGATGGATCACTGACCTGTATCAGTATTTGTTTCCTTAGGACTCTACTATTTGAATGTCTCCGAGGAAGCTCCTGTGGGCACTACTGTAGGCAGACTCCTGGCAGAAGACAGCGACACAGGGGAGAATGCAGCCATGAACTATTTTATTGAAGGAGATAGTTCAGATGTTTTTGGCATCATTACTGACAGGGAGACTCAGGAAGGAATTATCTTACTGAAAAAGGTGAGATTTCAGTAGCAATCTAAAAAATACCTAAATATGGGGAAGATCTTCCTCAAACAAAAAATATATTTAATAAAACACCTATTCTTTTGTATTCCACCAATTTTTTATTTTATTTTATTTATTTTATTTTTTTATTATCTTTCTTCAGGCAATGTGGTTTGACTGGAATATTAGAGGGATAAAAAAAAAATCTTTTTCCTTCTGTTTTCTTTTCATGTAACCACTAAATAAAATACTGGCAGCCAAAATATCTTAATATTATTCCTTGCATTGCAACACAGTGTACCTCATTGCAACGATATATTCAATCTCTTCTTTGCATCATCTGTAAAACCTTAAAATAAACACAGTATCTTCCAGCAATTCCTCTTAAACTTTAGCGAAGAAAGAATCTATAGAAAGAATGTAGAAAGTGGATTTTGTTTGCAATTGCATAGCTTTAAAAATGCACTAAATACATTACTATGATAGTTATTTTTGAAGTAAGATACTTCACAGGCTTTAATACAATGTGATTTATTTTGCAGAGGAAACGTTCCAGGCCACCTGACACTTCATCTGAAATAAAGTCACTAGTGAAATTCAGGAGCCTGAAGAACTGAATGTTTTAACATTTTTTGTTGTTACTGCTGGTTTTTGTGTGTGTGTGTGTGTTTTTGTTTGTTTGTTTTGTTTTGTTTTTCCTACTCTAAGTTCATTAAAATTCTGGAATTTTTTTTCCAGAAGAGAGTTTTGGGAGAGTTTTGCTTTCACTTGTTTGCCTTTTATTTTGTTCAGATTTCAGAATATACTGACAGTAAAAATAATTATATAACTATATGTTATAGAAGGTGTTTTTCTTATCTATTGAAAGACCTATTTACAGTGTTGTTCAATGGTAATGTTAAAACTAGCCTACATATGAACCAAACAACAGCATTGTGCAGTTTAATTGTAATAAAATTAATACAAATTAAATAAAATAATTATTAATTATTAAAATAAAATAAAACAAATATTAATAAAATTAATAAAGATTATTTAATTTTAAAAAAATCTTAGAATTATCTACTTTTAAAACACTCCCAAAAAGAAGGAGAAGCATTATTCTGTACTTCTTTTCACACTGCTTGTGGATCTGTGTTTTAACTCATATGTGAAAAAAAGAAATATCTTTCATCTCATTTTCTTTCTTTACAGAGAGTGGATTATGAGAGCAAGAGGAAACACAGTGTTAGAGTAAAAGCTGTAAACAGGTACATTGATGATCGTTTCCTGAAAGAAGGACCATTTGAAGACATAACTATTGTACAAATCAGTGTGGTAGATGCTGATGAACCTCCAGTTTTCACTTTGGAGAGCTATGTGATGGAGATTGCTGAAGGAGCTGTAAGTGGCTCATTGGTAGGAATTGTATCTGCAAGAGATCTGGATAATGATGACAGCCCAGTCAGGTACCTAATTCAAAATCTAAACATGTCTCAAATATAATCATAGTATTTCCAAAGGCCACGAAGGCTATTTGTGTTCCTTATTTTGGCTCATGTTTACAGTTCATCATGTTTTCATTGTGATAACCAGCGTTATTCTAGGTTAAATCTTGACCCCTACCCAAAATAAAAATAAAATAGCTTCATACATTTTAAGAGCATTTTGAGATAGGGCAATAGATTAAATACTGGCCTGGAAGAGGATGTGGATTACAGAAGAGCCAGGGTACCTCAACCAAACCTGTAAGTGCATGGAGATGTTCCAATCTATTTTCCAAAATTCTGGAGATATGTAGAGATGGTTTCATTGCTGGGAGAAAGACACAGAACAGCTCCACTGGCATCTTCTCATCTCAACATGAACAAAATTTACCAATTCCCTACATCTGCTACTATATTCACAAAGAGATATTATATAAAAAGAATCCTCCAGGCTTTTAATTTTACAAATTATGCCATTTCTTAAGGGAGAAAACAGGTAATTAATCTTTAAAATTGGGTTTATAATTAAAAATTGCTTATTGAGTTATTTGACATTACTGTACTCAGCGGTTTAAAGAAGTTAGCATTAAGGGACAAATGAATGACCTACAAAATAATTTATGGCATGTAGATTAGCTTATTAGGTTCTGAATGGAAAAATCAAATACACATATATATTCGGAAGAATTGTTGATGCAAAGACATTTGCTATGTTTTCATATAAATTTACTGCTACTTCTTAAACAATTTA
This sequence comes from Meleagris gallopavo, assembly GCF_905368555.1. NCBI lineage: Eukaryota > Metazoa > Chordata > Aves > Galliformes > Phasianidae > Meleagris > Meleagris gallopavo. The sequence continues at coordinate 40,992,736 of NC_139406.1, forward strand.
CATTAAATTAGAATAATAAAAAAGTACTTCTCTTCAAAGAAATCAGGCATGGTTCACTTAGATGATATTGCAGAATCTACAGTAATGTGTAAACAGAGTGCAACTTTTGAATCTGAAATAGTTTGATGAAACTCACTATGAAGCGGATGTGTCTGAGTAGCACCAGTATAGCAAAACATACATTGCACTGCTGAATTACTTTAAAATACAGCACCTAACATATAGGCATGAATCTGATTTTGAAATCATTGTTATTATAAGTGATGACAGGTACTTAAAATATAGGAAACTGGCTATGTTGTATCAGGACACTAGTTTTTAAATAAATAAAGAAAGCAAAGGTATGCAACAAAAAATGCAGTAATAAAAGTAGTACATCAATTGTAAAAAAATAACTAAAATCCATCCAACATTGATTTTCTAACAATTATCAATGATTAATCAGATTAATAACAACAACAAAACAAAAAAAAAATCCAAGAGAAACTGTATCAGAAAACCTCCAGCAAGCTTTGGATGCAGAGGATGAGGAATACGCTTATAAATTATATTATATAAACATATATATACATATACATACATACATACATACATATATACACATATATATACGTGTAAATTAATATTGAACTATGAGCTGCTAAAACAGAATTTTCCAAAAGGTAAACCTTTGTCTCTGCCATGGTTTTATGTTTTTTGGTTTTCAGTATTCCTCATCATAACATCATGTAGTGCTGTAATGCTCCCAGTGTAACTGGGAGTTAAAGTGTTGATGCTCCAATTCCAGGCACCTATCCCTATACATTACAGAAGTCATGGGATCTGGCCCTTCTGGGTGGGGCAGTCTCTTACTGCCTTGCAGTGAGTGCTGGAGGGTGCTTTTCTAGCCTTTCCAAGCTTTTCAGGTTTGACTCGGTCTCAAGAACTCTCTCTCTCCTATCTTATTTGATTTATTAGTCTCAATTTCAATTAGATTGTATTATATTGTGTTATCTTGCATTCCAATATCACAGTTAGTAAAATAAGTTTTCCTCCATAGATCGTTGCCGCTGTTTTTTTCTTCCTTCTTTGAGTCCATCTCCCATCTCCCTATCCCTTTTCCTTTTCCCTTCCCATTTTGTGGGGCCGGAGGGCTCAGGGGCCTGCTGCCCCCCTGTCACAAGCATAGATTTATCTAGTTAACTCTGCGACAGCTCAAATGAAAAATACACTCATTGGCTTTGTTATGAGATTTCTTAATTTATTCTCTTAGTGATTTTCCAAACACGCTAAGAAATAACTATTAATAAAATGTTAGAGACTCATCAAAATGCTGACACATAATCTGAGCTAGAGTCTTAAGTGCCAATAAGAGATAGAAGGGGAGATTTAGATTGAATATAAGGAAGATACTTTTACAGTAAGGATGGTGAAGCACTGGCACGTGTTGCCCAGTGAAGTGGTAGAAGCACCGTTCCTGGAGATCTTCAATGTTAGGCTGGATGGGGCTCTAAACATCCTGATCGAGCTGTTAGTGTTCCTGTTCATTGCTGAGGAGTTGGTCTAGATCTTTAAGGATCCCTTCCAATTCAAATAAGTATATGATTCTATGATAAAAAAAAGATTTTATCAAGCAAAATTAAAAGTGCAAAAAAGAAGGAAAAATTAGTCTTGTGAATTCCAAACTGGAATCATAAGAACTTTCAATCCTTCAGTCAGATTTTTCTTCTCTGAAATTGGCTACTAGGAGTTGTGACACACAGTCCTTTTTTAATGTCATGAATAATATCTACAAATATTCTTTCCATCTGAATCAATGCTTTTGGTATCTTTTTTTAGTCCATCTCTGGCTTGTGAACAGACTTTAACAGTTTGAATGGTATGTATGTATGTGTGCACGTGCATGTCTGCATATGGAAGTAGCCTGCAGAGCATTTTAAGAGACAACTCAGGAGCAGTGGACTGATTTGCATTCATCTTCTACTTTAAGATTTTGTACCCTGCCCAGGTTGCACCTCGTTATAGATAGTTGTCTTTCTTTATAATGCCCATTGCCTCAGCATCAGAGCATGTCAACAATGATAAAATAGATTTACCATTATACATCCACTTAACTGTTAGCGTTATTCATTTCACAAGTGGCACTTTTGCTGTTTCTTTTCAGCAAAGTCATTCACCTGCTGTGAGCCTGAAGAATGAATAATACAATTCAGATTCAGTTCATATTAATATAGATCTGAGATATACTTAGTTTTATAAAAAGAAGAGCTTTGATCTTGACAGCAGTGAATTTTAAATGTTTATAAGTGTACATTTTTCATTATTTCTGAGTTCTTGCTGCACACATTTATATGTATATATGCACGATTCTGTTTTCTCATCTGACAGCATTTTTATGTCCCTGTTTCTGATAGGGATTTTCAGTATTAGGGAATCTCTCCTTTTTTATTACTATTATTATTATTATTATTTATTTTAATGCAGGTATTCTATTGTCCAAGGCATGCGTTTAAAGAGATTGTTCAGCATCAATGAACACAATGGAACAATCATTACAACTGAACCTCTGGACCGAGAGAAAACTTCTTGGCACAACATAACTGTTACAGCCACAGAAACTAGTGAGTAAGAATTTTAAGGAACACTGTGTTTTGTACACGAGTATGCAACTGTAATTATCCTCTGAATATGCCTTCTTTTAAATGAAGAACATATGCTTCCTTGTCTTTATATTACTATTGCTTGCTACATGAAGGAGCATTATTAAAATGATTAGTTAAATAGAAGCAGAATATATTTGAGCTCTAAGATCCTCTGCTCTTTCATAAAAGATGACCTTATTATACACACACGCATATATATATGTATATAAAGAAATTGTAATAGGATTGAAACTGTAATACTTTCAAGTTAGATTGAAGCATATGAATTGCTCCTGTAGTGAAAGTACTTATGTTAAATTAGACCCTGCTTAATTTCACACCAGATTTTTGACTACTACAAAGTTAGCCAGGGTCTAATTTAACACCAGTCAGAAACCTGTGGCTCAAATGAATTCTGAATGTAAGGCTTAAATCAGACAGACTTCAAGTGCCAATTTAATCTCTGAAACATCCTTTATATGTTGGTTTGTTTGAAAGTCAAATGCAAATTGCCTATGTTTGCACTTCTGGTTATCTGCTTGCCCTAACTCTGAGACAATGCCCCAGAAAATTAACAACTATTGACTTACAAAGTGATTTAACAGGATTATTGGGATAGTATTTAATAACTTGCCACAATCACCCTTAAGGAGAAGAAACATACAAAACTAGAGGCTAATCAATAGATTAGACAGATTTTCTAAATACTTTTAGCATGTTTGTTTATTCTTGAATCTCAGTAAAAAAAAAAATATTTATTGGTAAATCTACTTTAAACATATATTCATTGGTTGCACATTTCCCAGAAGGAAGCATCCGCTGTATCTATGTCAGAATAGTACTGCTAGAAGTTCAATGCAGCAGAGCTGGTAGCACTTTTCACTGGAGTCTTTATTTTGTATTTGGGAATTTATGGTATTATCTTCCTTTTCAGCTTCTCTGGGACTTTTAAAACATAAATATATCTTACTTTTCATGTAGCTGGGCAGCTAGCAGGTGATGATAAAACTGATCTCTGGCATATTATTTTTATCATGTCTTGAATAGCACTATAGAAACACAGCAGGATGACTTTAGTCTGGATTTTTCTGTTTAGCTAAACAATAGAAAAGGAAAGAATCCAATGTTAGAAACGAATGTCTCTTCAGCAGCAGGAGAAAGTGGATCTTTCATAGCAACGAAAGTTATTGTAAAGAAACTGAACCCTCATTATTTTCATATACTTATTCTTTATTTCTTTAATGATGATAAGATCACTGTCTATAAAACTATATTCAAAAGCATTGAAGTTAGGTCACCTTGGTATGGTCATACCTGAAATGATTTATATTACGAACCAGTAGCATTTTATTCCTTGAATATAGTCATAAAATATGCTGTGTGCATGAGACATTTTGTGGATGACATTGTACCTCCACTGAAGCCAAATCAAAATGGCATTAGACATCATCCACACTACTTATTAATTGCAGTTGAGATACATCTCATAAGTTTATTATGGAAATGGCATCTCTGGAATCCTCTTGATATCCTGGCATTTGTATAGGACTCAAACCTTCTGCCTCTTTTGTGATAACAAGGATCAGAGATTAGAGATCTGTCTTCTATTGCAAGATTTGTGTCTTCATCATCCTATTCTCATCCTGTTGGGATAAATTATTTTAAAGGTATGCAGAAGCAGACCTTATTCACTGGACCTTGAACTTAAGCAGTGGGAATCTGCAATGTGTAAAGTCTTGTTCTACTTTATGCTAAAATATGGTTCCAGATCAAGAAAAATCAAGTAAAATTTGATCAGGTGTTCTTGGTTTTTACTCAGCTTACATTGAGTAAAAGGGCAAAGCATAAATAGAAGCATTCCAGCCATGCATGACAGCAAAAAATCCTTAAGCAATCAGATTTACTTGACAATGATTTAATAAGTCATATGATAATTAATGAACTTTTAATTATTATTATTTGAAAGAGTAATATCTGTCACAACTTCTCAGTCAAAATAAGGGTGAACGACAAAAGTTTAGAGGTGAATGACAAAAGTTCTCAGTGATAGCAATTGCCTTGAGCTTACTTTGATCTTCATTTATCTATATGCGTGTGCTAAAGTTTACTAGATTTATCTACACTCACCCTAAAGAGACAAATCATTTGTCTATAGAGTTCTGCAAATATTCATTTACCGTGTGTTTCAAAACTACTGCGTGACCGCAGAATGTGCAGCTCTTTGAAGGTTTCAGTCTTGGAACACATAACTAATTTTCACTCCACTTTGACCACATATAATTATGTTGATAGACTTCTTATATTTTAGATTTGTTTCTTTTTTTATTTTGTTTTTCTTTTTTCTTTTTTATATTTTCTTTTTAATATTTTGTGTATTTTTGTATATTATAAAGCAGGAACAAAATAAACCTGATTTAGCATTATTATTATTTTTTAATCCAAGTTTCCTTTTACTGGCTGATGCTAATTCCAAATTTTTTAATATCCTGCAAGTATTGAGTTCTATTTTGTACCTCTGGACTATTACTGCTTTGTTTTTCCCCTCCCCACATAGCTCCAAAATTAGTTGGTAAATTATTCTGATTCTTAGTAATTAGACCATCAAATTCATTCTTGACACTGATCCCACTTATTGCATCTGGTATTCCGTTCTCATCTAATTTTATTTTCTAGTTGTGATCTCTCTTGGAGATTGTCACAAAGATCTTTAGATGAATGTAAAATTAACAACAGTATTGAGATTCTGACAACTATTTTTCTGTATAAAGAATAAAAGAAAAATCAGTATTGTCTGGTATTGAACTCTAAGATTTCAGAAGGATTTAAATCACAGAATGGTTTAGGTTGGGAGGGGCCTGAAAGACCATATAGTATCAACCTCCTGCTGTGGACAGAGCTGCCATTCGCCAGATCAGACTGCCCAGGGCCCCATCCAACCTGTCCTTGAGTATCTCCAGGGATGGAGCAGGAACTATTAATGAGTTTTCAGTGTAAAAAAGCTAATGATCTATTAGGAAGCACAAATATTACATTACCTTTAACTTCTAGTGTTTTCCCCACTTCCCATGAAAACCAGACTTCTACCACAGTGTTATTTTCCAATGGCAATGTGGGGAATGATCTTTGTTTTTTTACCATACATTGAGGTTAAAATAAAAGTCCAAAACAGAAAAAGACAATCCAAAAATAGTGATGATGTGAAAAAGATGTATAGGACAATTGGTGAAAGAAAACAGATGGGAATGACAACTACATTCTGCATGGTGCTGTGCTTGTTCGTGTATTTGACAGTAGGCATCCACTGTGGAATACATGAGTCTTGGGAGCAAGGTAGGTATTGGGCTAAGTATTTGGGCTCTTTCCATGCTACTCTCTGTATGCATGAAGCCAACTAAGGTATTCCCCAACTCCCAGTAAGAATCACAGAACTTTCCTTTAGGTACCAGTCAAGACACATCTCTGCCTTATACATGAAATCTTGACCTACGTAAAACAGATTCAGTCCTACAGTGTATCATTACTAAAAGGGATGTGCATTACTTTTTATATTTATTTAAAAACTAAGCCAAGCATTGTTTCATTGCTCTTATATTATCTAACGATTTCACAGGAGAAACAGCAATGTGAAACTGCTGAGCATCTAGCTCTTTTTCTCTGTGTTAAGTTGCTTTTGCTGCCATTTCCTTTGGCAAAAGACTCATAAGTTTCAGAAAGAATATTCATTGAATATTCTTGCAAGTAACACACCTGTGTTTTAGACAGAACAGTTTGTGATATTGTCAGGTATTTAGGCTAATAGATATCTAGGGTTTGTGGAATTTTTAAAGATGATTTTATTCACTGGAAAATGTCTTCCATATGGCCCTTAACCTACAATACAGTTAAGTTAATGTAAATGATACCGTCGCCATGAAAATTCTTGCCTCCTGCAGTAATGCGTTACACTGGGGAGAAAGCAGAACTTTCTAAGAGCTAAGTGATGATTAGTACCATCTAAGTGAGGATTGAATCTTCTGATAGATGAAAGTCTTCCAAGAGTATTCGGTATGTGCAGATCTTTTTTTCTGTTAATTTCAGATGTGTCCTGATCTCAGCAGAAAGAGTCGATTTTCTTCACAGTAGCTGGCATGGTGCTGTCTTGGATCTAGATTGAAAATAATGTTGATAATACATCTTCTCATACTTCCTGCCATTGAAAAGTCTGAGGGCCCACCAGGAGCTGAGAGTGAACAGAACCATGACAGTTGACCCAAACTGACCAAAATATTATTTTATACTATATGATATCATGCTAAACAATAAAACTGGGGGGAGTTAGTCAAGGTTAGCTATCATTTCTCAGGAACGGGCTTTGCCACCATTTCCAAAACTGAAAGGAGCTGGATTAGTCACAGACTCTTTGTGACTCATGCTCGACTTGGTGTTCATCAGTGCCCCCAGGTCTTTTTCTGCAGAGCTGCTTTAGAGTTGAGTAGCACCCAGTGTATACTGGTGCCTGGGATTGTTATTCTCCAGGTACAGAACTCTGCACTTCTTCTTGTTGAACTTCATGCAGTTTTTTTTGTCGGCACAACTCTACAGCCTGTCAGGTTCCCTCCATATGGCTGCATGGCTCTCTGGTAAGTAATTTCCTCCTGTTTCATGTCACGTGCAAAACATGCTAAGAATGCACTCTATCATGTCATTGAGATAACTGATGAAGATGTTAACCAGGACAGGACCTCTGTTTGTTCCAGGCCTCCAACTAGACTTTGTGCCACTGACCACAGCCATCTGCATCTGGTTGTTCAGCCAGTTTTTGACCCACATCACTGTCTGCTCATCCAGCTTGTACAAGTGTAGCCTTGCGATCACAGCTGCCGGTTCCCTCAGCACTCCTGGGTGCATCCCACCAGGGATCACAGACTTCCAATCACAACATCCAATTTGTTCAAGTATTCCTCAACTTAATCTTCCACCAGTGACATGTCTTCCTAGCTCCAGCCATTCAGCCAGGCTGCTAAGATCTGGGATTCCTGAAGAAGTCTTGCTGGTAAAGACTGAGTCAAATAGAACGTTAAGTACCTCAATCTTTTCATTGTCCTGCATAACCAGATCTTCTCTTTCCTTAAGAGAGCACTCACATTTTCCCGTAGTCTCTCTTTTGTTACTGAGGTATTTGTAGAAATCTTTATTGTTGCATTTTCCCTGGAAAGATTCATTTCTGTCCAGGTTTTGGCTTTCCTAATTTGATTACTAGCTACTCAGAAAACATCTCTGTATTCATTCCAGGTAACTTGTCCTTTCTTCTACCCTATGAAAGTTCCTTTTTTTGTTTAAATTTGACCAGGATGTCTTTGTTCTTTCATGCAGGTCTACTGGCATTTTCACCTGACTTCCTCTTTATTAGGATGCATCTCTCCTGAGCATGGAGAAAGTGATCTTTGAATATTAACCAGCTTTCTTGAGCTTTTTTTCCATCTAAGGCTTTGTCCTGAAGTACTCTACCAAGCAGATCTTTGAAAAGGCCAGTGCCTGTTCTCCCAAATTCCAGCTGTGAACTTGCACTCTCCTCACTGCCTTAAGGATCTTGACCATTTTGTGGTCGCTGAAATCAAGGCTGCCTTTTACTTTCACATTACTAGCAAGCCCTTCTTCTTTGGTGAGAATAAGGTCCAGTACACCATCTCTCCTCACTGGTTCCTCAGCCACTTGGAAAAGGAAGCTACCATCAGTGCACTGTAGAAACCTTCTCAATTGCATATGCTCTTCTTTGTTGTTTCTCCAGCAGGTATAGGTGTGGTTAAATTTTCCTGTGATCACCAGGGCTTGTGAATGTGAGACCAGTCCTATCCATCTGTACAGGGCCTCATCCACTTATCCTTCCTGATCAGGTAGCCTGTACCAGACCTCCACTACAATGTCACCTGTCCCTTCTCTCCATTTAATCACAACTCATAAACACTGTCAGGTCCTTATCCCTCCCCATACTGATCTCCATGCACTCCAGCTGGTCATCGACATAAAGAGTGGCACACCGTATTTGACTCTTCAGCTGTCCTTTGTAAAGGTTGAATACAACCAATTGTGTAATCAATGAATATACAGATGTTATAATTAAGAAATAAATAGGAAAATTAGACTAAACAGATTATCACACTAAAGAAGAATGGATGAAAAGCTTACCCTTGCTCTGGGCTCATTGAGAAGACTCCAAAAGAAGTGATCTCCAAAAGAAATCCTTCCAGTGGTAGCCAGGCTCCACCCCTTCCAGTAGTGCTTCCAGGACTGACTCATTGCCCACTTCAGGTGGTCAATTGGAGATTCAGGCCATGATTCAGCAGTTCCCATACACCAGTGCAAAAGATGAGCATGATGTCATATGGTGCAGAATACCCCTTTGGTTAGTTTGAGTCTTCTGTAATGGTTCCATCCCTTCTCAGCTCCTCCGGCTTTATCACTGGCAATGCAGTATGAGAAGCAGGAAAATCCCTGACTTAGCGTATGCACCGTTCTGCAACAACTAAAACATTAGTGTGTTATCAACATTACTTTCTTCCTAAATCCAAGATACAGCACCATACCAGCTAAATAAAATTGACTCTAGCCCAGCTGAAACCAGGATTAGGTGACACTTATGAACATTTGTATTGCATAAAGTTTGCTTAGACCTAACACACACACAATTTTATAGTGTTATACTACTATAGCTAAGTTTGGTTTTTCCTCATCTAAGATAGTTACAGCAATGTAACTTTGTATAAATGCAGTAAGTACAGGAATAGAAGGGCCTTATATAGACAAATTTTAATTTCTTTTTCATAAGGGAAGAAGATATACTGATATAGTTTTTTATCTAAAGCTGCAGTAGCAAAGGAACCCATGTAACAGAGGCAGTACAGTTTTCACAAGTACCAAATGCCTGAGAATTAAATCTGTTGTGCAAATAATACTCAGAACAAAATTGTAATCTCAGTCTATTAAGTCTACCAGTGACTAGGTAAACTCTGACTTCGTTACAAATATATGCTGGGGACTAGACAACTTTCTGGCTTTGCAAGGATTAAGTATCAGTGTCCACTGCAAGTAACATATGGTTGACAGTGGCAGAAGTATTTTGCAAGTATCTAAATTTTGATGTGGTTTTCACTAAGAAGGTAAAAATCTTGAAATACCATGACAGGAGCGTAGTATGGTAAAAGAGCATCATGTAAGTAATGGTAGCAAGAAAATGTAAATCATTTTCTTAAAAGCTTGTGAGCAGTCATTACAATATCCTTTACTAGTACAGTAAGCTGTTCTGCATGAACTAAACCTCATCTAATTTCTCCAAATCAGATTTTATTTTTACATTTAATTCCATTTCTAACTCAGTAAATGGAAGAGTGAAAAATCCAAACTTTTATGAGGAATATCCTTACATATTTCAACATATATTATTGTATTTTAACATGATGTATTGGATAATTAAAAAAACAAAACAAAACAAAACAAAACAAAAAAAACAACCACCTTTTTATAGATAGAACTCTATTAAAACAAAAAGAAAAAAGCACCTTCTATTTTAGCAATTAAGATTAAATTTTTTGTTCTAACTTCAAAAGAACATGCTAAATCATTTTACAGGTTAAATTTGAACAAAATAAATAAAAACAATTTAGTATATAATGTGTCTGTAGGTCTCAGTGACTACTTTCTTCTCCATCAAATGTAATAAAGTTTTCTAATGTCTACATTACCTTAAAATATATAGTAGTTAATACATAACACTGAATTTCTGCCTTTTTTAATCATTAGGAAATCCTGAAAAAATTTCAGAAGCAAATGTATATATCCAAGTTCTTGATGTAAATGACCATGCACCAGAATTTCCTAAAAATTATGAAACATTTGTTTGTGAAAATGCAGTACCAGGTCAGGTAAGTGTGAATGAGTTAGCAGACATTTTTCTCATCACTATGAAAATTTAATTGGAGATATTAATGTTTCCTCTAATATTGACTGCTGCAGTATTGCAAACATAGGATGCATTTTGTCTAACTTCAAAATCAGTTCTGTTGATATGTATATAGTGTGAAATACCAATTTCAGAAGTCTGATATGTATTTTCCCTCCTTAATTGAAACAAAATAATAATGATAATTCTAAAAAGTTTCACAATAAATAGAAAACAAACTTAATTTTTGACAAAAAATCATGTGACAAAAAATATAAAAGTAAACCAATATAGATTTCTTGAATCAACAGTCTTGCTATGTTAATGCTTGAAATTAAATAACTCAGAATCAATTAATAAAACATGGAAACCTATAAAATTTGTATTTGTAATCTATTTCTGCACTTGTCTGCAATATAAAGAAGCTCAGATTGTTTATCTTTTTGTTACTCCACAGTTGTTTTTTAATAAATAACATCTGTATTTTAGCCCACTATTGATTTCTCTAAAAAAGCATTTTTTAATTAAAAAGTAAAAAATATAGTTACATTTAACATTATAAAGTTTGAATGAAGGATGAATAGTATCTTCTATTTCAATGTATGGATAAAATGGTATTCTAAATTACTTTTTGGTTTTATTACTCCCTTCCCTTTTTTTTTTTTTCCCGTCAATATCAGTTTGTGAGTCTCAGATGGCTTTAGTTTGACATGTGGAGACCATTCAAAGAGAAACATTAAACTGCCTTCTCATTAGCAAATTATTTTAGGAGCAATAACAGGAAGTTGCTACTGATGTGCATAATTAACCACTTAGATACTGTTATTATCCTTAATGTTTACAACTTAAGACTGAACTGATAGACATATAGGAGACATATCAGCTAATTTTTTTTCTTTTGATTTTAATTTTTTTGCGCCCGTATTAAAATGTTTATTTCTTTTCATCAGCTAGAAGCCTAGAGGTTATAAAGATGATTTTGTAAGTTGCAGTCATTGTTCTTTGAATAACACAACTTCAGAAGAGTGAGTTTAAACAAATGAGGAGCTTAATCAGTTACATATCTTTGTTTAGGCAAATTTCTGCAATCATCTACAAAGACTCCAGGAATCTGCTTACAGAATATGAGCTGAGGTCAAAGCTTGTATTGATATTCTATCTCATTTCAATTTTAAAAGTAGCTTTCTCATTCTATTTAGCTGGAAAGGATATGCTGAGAGATATTCTGGATACCTCCGGAATTCTAATTTCTCAGATCTCAGCTGACTTGTGTCTGCTTTCATGGGATACATTGTAATAGATTTGTATCTCCCAATTTACAAAGCTTCGAGAAGAGAAAAGAAAAGCACTGAAGAAGGAAAGATAGTGTCAAAATTTAAATTTTATTTTAATGACTTTTTCTTGGGTCCTGCCTGATACAGAATAAAAGAGTGACATAATGTGTAGTCCTAGAGTATACACGGCTATAATAAAGAATATATAATGAATTATGAATAAAAATAAATAATTAGTAATGTCCTAGAGGCAGTAAAGAATACCTAAAAAACTGAGAAAAATACTTTCTTTTTTTTTTTTTTCTTTCTTTCTTTTTTTTTTTTTTTTTTTCCTGTAAGACTCAAATAAGCTTTACTTACTGTGGAACCTTCCTGTCTTTGTAAAGGGTTTTTGCAATAGTTACAGACAACTTTGATTTATCCTCTGAAAAACACTCAAAAAAAAATGATTTTGTGTTTTTTTATGACTGAGAGACAGTCTTCTGAAATTTTACAATATAAATGAATGCAAAAAATATAGTTTTATTTTGGCAACATTCTAAATCCACTAATCATACTTATCAGATTTTTGAATGTATTTTTTGCTATCTGTTTCATGTTACAGTACTGTAATATCCTACAACCCATAAGTCAGTTATATGTTGACCACAACAGTTTTTTTTTCTTTTTTTCATTGAAGAAGGGAAAAAAAAAAAAAAAAAAGCACTTTATCTGCCCTCTGCCCTACCAGCATTAAATACATTAGTCTCAAAATAACTTGAGCCTGAAAATAGCTATGAAGAATAGCTCTCTACCCAACTACTGATACAACTAGTGTCAAATCAATATAATAGTATTAGGAAGGTATCCAAAAACTGGGTTTCTCTTTGAATTTATAACTTCTTGTAAACTTGGTAGAGGATGACCAGAACCGCAATCGCTACAAATGGTTGAATTCCAAAAGCAAGAAACTATAGAAACAATCAGGATGTAAAATGAGCCAAAACTATTCCAGAGATATCTCAGTAAAAATATATTTCCCAGAAAGCTTAATTCTGAAGGCATTAGTTATTTAACTTTTAATTTGTGACACAAAAATTTGAAGTAAACTATGAGATAACGCGCATCTTGAGTAAGCAAGCTGAGCATCAAAAATAGACCTATATTTTGTGGATGTTGAGTTAAACCGCATAGCATTTCTGTTATGCAGGAAACAGAACTCAGCTGAAGACAAGCTGCACTGGATGCAGCTACAAACTGAATTAATGCTCCTCTAATACATATTAATTCTGGCAATTCTGAGTTCATATTGTTTGGAGATCACATATGAAATGACTTCAGTGTTGCAGCTTACTTAGTAATTTTTGTTACTAATTATGTATGCAGAGCACTTTGAGTTAGAGATAAGAAAAAAAGCATTAATTTACTTACTGCTTTACATTTAATAAATTAGTCATCAGTTAGAGTAAAAATGAAAACTACTCATTCGATATTATTTTCCTACATGATGAAATGTTCATAGAAGAAAAGAAAGAAAATCTTTACCTGAGTTCTAGGGGTACGTGATTAATGTTAGGGCAATGTCCTCACTGACATCTCTTAGAATGTAAAAACATGATAAATCTATGTAAGCACAATGTATTCTGATTGGCCTTTACTCTAAACTGCAGCTTTTGTACACTGTCATCAAGTGTAATCACTCCTCTCATTATTAGCAATAAAATATTTTGAAATTACAGATTTGAATTAAATAACACATATAAGAAGGGAAGAATGCTAAGAATACAAAGCTTCTGAGATATATACCACTCTTTACACTGTTTTGTGGATTTCAAACTTAGCTTGCTTTAAAAGAAAACAAACATTGAATTCCTAACTCTTTTACTAAAAGAAATCTTAATCAGGAAGGAGTCTTCAAAGGCACAGATGGAAGGCTGTAGTCGCTTCCACTGACTTACTGCTGTTTTTGCTTTTAAAGTGTGTGATTTCTGGTTTACAGAAAGTTGAAAATGCAAGACTGTTGGATAGAAATATCTGCAAGGCACGAGATGACTGATAAAACTAAGTTCAAATTAGACTTTTTTTTTTACTTTTCATCAGCTTGATTTCCTCATAATCAATGATATCAGCGATTATTTTCACTACTATATGCGAATGCCCAGTTAACTAAATATTTACTGGTAAAAGTAAAGAAAAGAACAAGCAAACAAACAAACAAAAAAACAACAAAGAACACATATTTTTTTATTAGCAGAAACATTTAGAATTTATTAAATATAATATTTTTACTTACTTACAGAAATAAAATATATTGAACACTATTTGTAAATGAAGGCAATTTTATACTCCTGAACAAAAATAGGCCAAGAAAATTCATAATCTGTCTTTTATAATATTCAAAATCAATAATTCAGCACATGAATTTGTAAACATCTCCCTTACTGCTGCTACAATATATCAGATCAATGCGTTCGAGGGCTTAAAGGAATATATTTTGTATAGAGGAATTCATTCAAATGTGATTCTTTCTGCTTCTTTTAATTTATGGAAATCTCATTTGTCCCTTGTCTTTTGATCTGGGAAATCTTATATTTTCTGAAGATTTTAATGCCCATCTCTCCCAAATTGATGGAAAAAAACCCCACAAAGTAAAATATTTGCAGAATACCAGTCTTGATTTGACTTTTTGGGTATGGGAGGTGGATATTTGTGAACACATAACATGTACTTAATATGTATTTGCAAATCTAATTTCTAGCATTAACAGTTTAACATTATATCTGATATGCTCTTTTACAATTTTAGAGGAGTGTTAGACACTTTAATTATTAAACAATTGTGTTTATCTCTTTCCAGCTAATTCAGAGCATCAGCGCTGTGGACAAAGATGACTCAGCAGAAAGTCACCAATTTTACTTCTCATTGGCTCAGGAGGCCACAAACAACTCACGTTTTACTGTCAAAGATAATCAAGGTAGAGTCATTAAAAACTCTAATAAAGATGCATGGACATAACCCTCCTCACATTAGCAATTAGAAAATTATTCACTTAAAATGAAAATGTTATTGTAACTAAGCAGCAAAAGATGATTTCATGTCAAGGAAAGAAAAAAATCTTAGATGAAAAATATAATTATTTCTTTAAGTTTATACTCTTAATTTAAGAGAGAATTTTAACAAGAAAGTTGGTACATCCCATTACTACTTATCTATGCAACAAGACTGCCAGGAAGAAATTGCTGTTAGTACAAATCTGTTACTTCATCACTTCAGCAAGAAAAGAGAAGAAGGCTCTGGGGAGACCTCAATTCAGCCTTCTAGTGATTGAGTGGAACTTATAAATTGGAAGGAGACTGACTTTTTAAACAGTGTTCAAATAGTGATAGGACAAGGGGGAAGGTAGTCTAGCACTGGGAGAGGCTGCCCAGAGAAGTTGTGAATGCCCCATTCCTGGAGGTCTTCAAGGCCAGGTCGGATGGGGCCCTGGGCAGCCTGATTTAGTGGGTGGTAAACCAGCCCACATCAGGATCTTTAATGTCCCTTCCAGCCTAAGTCATTCTAGGATTCTATGGTAAATAGAAATGTGATCTCTTTTCCTAAAAGTTTAATCTACATTCCTTCATTACTGATGCCATCAAACAAGTGTATCCTAGTGTTCTGGGTAGATGACTAAATCAATGGAAATAAGCTCTGGAATATTTAGCCCATGTTAAATGGCAAACTGCTTTTCTCATTATCTTCAAAGTTAAATTAAATGTTTTAATACGCTTTTAATCTCCCACCTTCATTAATATCTCACTCAGTGCTAGGAGGAGATAACTTTCTAAATAAAGTTCAAATTCTACAAGAAGAGTAAGCCATTCCCACCTTTGCTCATTCTGCCCAAAATCCAAGCAAAGCATTGCACAAGACAGTGCATCTAGTGGCTATTGGTGAGAAAAAAAATCTTTTCAATCATCATATTTTCAATCCACAATCTTTAGCTTTCTACTGCATTTCACACAAGTAGCTAGGTGAACTGGAAGAGGTTTATGCAGAAGCAAGAGAAAATCAACAGATCTGGAGCATTTTATCTCCCTAAAATTTGACTTACAAACATGAAAGAACTTCAGTAGATTGGTTGTACAAATATTTTGTAGAGATAATTGCAAAAACGTGTAGTTTTGTTGTTTTTTTTTTTCTTTCTACACGTACGCACACAAGCAGTAATTCACCCTGCCATTATATAAATATCCATGTTAGAATTTTTTTTTTTTACTTTTTCTTTTTTCCATTTTACACAGATTTAGTTAAGGTTATTTTGTTTTCCAAGCTAAGTTTCAGATTCAAGTTCGTTGATATGCAGCAGAAGCTGAACTTAATCTGCTTATTGGGCTTTATACAGAGCAGATTTCTGAATGCTTATAGTTAAATACAAAGCAAGGTGAGAGCCTCTAGCAGCTTTTCCCTCATTTAGATAACAAGAGCTCAGCTAAATCAAGTTTTGAATGAGGGAAAGAAATAAAAGGTTATTTTAGTAGACTTCTTTTCTTTCTGTTCTTTCGGTTTCCACATGCTCTCTCTGTGTGCTGTCAGGCACACTTTTGGAGACCTTTCACAGGTAAACTTTCTATATTTCATCTGCAAACTGATGGATTATTTACACAGCATCATTGTAAGAATCAGCTAATTGGCCAGAGCAGTGGGATTTTTTTTAGCTTTGAACATTAAAAACACAGCCTTTAAAACAAATTTTATTAGTGAAACTGGAAAATATATGACAAAATAAATGCATTATTCACAGTTCATACAAGCAAAGGACACATGTCCATAACTAGACTTACCTTCTTAACTTCTGTCATATTTAGCATTGTTTTTAAATAGGTTGGATTCCACTGCATTTTTATTGTTGTAAAATGCGAAATGTATATCATGTATAATTTATCTTCTAGATAACACAGCTGGAATTTTCACAGCAGTAAGTGGCTTCAGTAGACAAGAACAGTTTTATTTCTTCTTGCCAATCTTAATTCTGGATAATGGATCTCCACCACTTTCAAGCACAAATACACTCACTATCACTGTCTGTGACTGTGATACTGAAGTGAACACCTTATACTGTCGTTATGGAGCTTTCCTGTATTCCATAGGCCTCAGCACAGAAGCTTTAGTTGCTGTTTTGGCTTGCTTACTAATACTCCTGGGTAAGTATGGATAAGATATATGGTTGTGTTTTCTTCTACAGTAGTTCAGATTATGTGGCAAAGGTGTTTCCTAGGCTGGGGAAAAATAGAAATACAGTTTTATTGAGGAAAAAACATAATAATGTAGATCTTTTGTTTCTTTTCTGCTTTCAAAAGCAATGCTATTTTTTTCCAGTTTTCCATAAAATTTGATTCCTAACACAATGCTATAAAAGTTGGGCTTTAGTTGATCCATGATTATATTTATCTCTCCAGCATTAACATTAATAAAGATCTGGAAAGGCAAAGTCTGTACTGAGCCCATGTAAAGCTGACACAGAGTTATGAAATGAGATTGGTTAGTAAAAGATACCTTTGGTGGAGAAATGTTAATTCTTCCTTAGTTATGTCAAATACATGGCTAAGATAAATGCAAATAAAAAAAAAAATAATCTCAGAGAAAGCATATCTCTAGAAACAAGCAGGACATTCCTCTGTCCAGACTGCTCAGCCTAGGAAAAAGGATGCTTAGGGGAAATCTTATCATTGTGTTAAAAGTAATTGAAGGAGAGGTGCAAAGAAGATGGAGCCAGGCTCTTTTCAGTGATACACTGTGACAGGACAAGAGGCAATGGGCACAAACTGTAGCAAAGGAGGTTCCCCCTGTTCACTGGGGAGAACATATGTGCTATGCAGGTGTCTGACACTAACAAAGGTTATCCAGAGAGGATGTTGGAGGTGGGGTCTCCTTGGAGATTGTCAGAAGCTGCCTGGACATGACTTCGGGTGGCCTTGTTTGAGAAGGAGTTGGTCTATCTGGCCTCCAGAGATAATCTTCTGAATTCAGTTGTTCTGCAATTCTGTAATAACAGCATGTTCAGAAAACATTTTATTCAGATGTTGGACATCTTTTTCCTCTCAGGAGACATAAAATTATCTTCCACTACTCTTGCAAAGTACGGATGTGAAAACGAAGCACCCTAAACAAATAGGAGATGTGTTTGTGAAGCCTCAATTATGCATAGTCAGCAAATGACACTCAGAAAACCAGGAAAACTGCAATATACTATCTGACAGCTCAAATAGAATGTCTAGAAAAAAAGGAATAAGAGCAGAACTCTCATTGTACTATGAAGCAAATTTTCAGAGATAAACTTCTCAATGTACTCGCTAGTAAGAGCAAATACAGTATTAACATTTATAGACTTTCATATCAGTGAAAGAAATACAAAACAACTGTAAATAAACCCTATTTTTCTTTTGTTGTTGTTTGTTTTCCATACATAAGTAAAGAACATTCTTTTATCTACCCTCGTTATACAGTATGACCTCATCTAATCTAAGATTAACAGCATATAAAGCATGTTATCACTAAGCATAAGAAAATAAGATTGAAAATGATGTCTGGCAACTCCATTCTGATATAATATTTTGATTTGCTGTAGTATCAATACAAGGAAAGAAGAAGTTCCAGACAGATACTGGAATTGTTTTAATGATAGATTAGGGAAAAATTACACTGAACAAGTGAACATCACTCATATTCTGCATTCTATCCACAAGCTTATGGCCTTCTTTATCTTAGCACAAAGCATAGAAATTGGATCTAATTATTTCCTGTTATTTTACTTTTGATCTTCCAACTGAATCTCTGGGTGAGCACTCACTGAAATTTCTCCTAGAATGTACCCATAATATAGTTCTACATCAGCATGCATTGCACAGCAGCAGCACGCTTATGAGTTATGAATAAGGAGTTTATATGTCTGTGGACACTTAGGATTATATAACATGCAGGAAAATGGAGAAAAACCAAAGTTCTAAAAAAAAAAAAATTTACTTTTCTCCCTGAATAATTTGAGTAGATAGGGTGATTAAAACAATGAAAGAGTACTTCTTAATTGTTATATCTAAATGGAAGTAATCTTGCCAGACACGAGCCGATTCTTGACTCCATAGCAAGGTCCAGAATGTAGTAGACCTCCCACTTCTCACTCCTGGCTTCCAAAAGAGAAAACAGGAATATATGATAGGGATTGGTTGTTTCTAGACTTCCCTGCACTTCCAGAGTCACCTTACTTGCCTGAGCTGAAAATTGGAATGCATGCTCCTCTGATTGAAGTACTTACCTTTTAGTCTGTGCAAGCTTACAAATGGGCCAAAGTGCATTTCAACAGCACACTTTGTGCTGTGCAGTTACAGAGTTGAGGACCATGCAAAGTAGTCACTGCCACTGCTTCATCAAGGCCATCTTGTTCACCTGCAGACAGATCCTCACTCTTAAGAAAACAGTTGCTGTCTACTGGGGCTATGAATATAATAAAAGTTAAAGTAAGAATATAGATTAAAAAAATTAGACGGAAGTTAATATCAATGAGTTAATTAATGAATTAAACCCTCTCATGTATACTTAGGACAATTCAAAACTGAACAATAAAAAGCTGAACACATTATGTATTTGCAACTTACAGCTGAGTATTAAATCTTATTTATTCATTTTTTACTTTAGCTGATATTATGATATTTACTGTTGTAGTATTCACTATGCAAAGGACTTTGAGAACTAGGAGTACTACATAGTTTTGTTTGTTTTTTTTTTAAATATATAATAACATTATAAAAGTTTTTGTTTCCAGTGCTTCCAAGTTTTATGTATTATGTATTTCAAGATCTCATGAAACAGTATGAGGGGAAATAAGATGCCTCATATCCCTAAGTGAGGTAAAATCCTGTCATGATTGGCGGTTATATCATGTTATGTCCTGAGTCATAACATACAGTTAGAGCACTTGACATCCACCCTTTAGATATTTATAAGAGTTTATAAGATCTCCTCTCAGTCTTCCTTCTCCAGGCTGAACAGCTTCAGGTCTCACAGCCTTTCCTCATAATGGAGATACTTCCGGGCGCCAAATGGGATCTGTGGCCCTCAGCTGGACTTTCTCCAGTAGTTCCCTGTCTTTCTTGTACTGGGGAGCCCAAACATGGATACAGCACTTCAAATGTGGCCTCACTAGCGCAAGGTGGATGGGAAAGGATCACCTCCCTCAACCTGCTGGCTATATTCTTTTTAATGCGCCCCAGGATATCATTGGCCTTCTTGGCCACAAGGGCACACTGCTGGCTCATGGCCAACCTGTTGTTCACCAGCAACATACAGATCCTTCTCTGCAGGGAACATTAATCTCTCTGAATGTCATAGAATATTTAAACTGAGTTGTTCAGCTAAAAATGAAATGGTATAAGATTAAAAAAAAACTCTTTAAAATATTTTTTAAAAAAGCTTCTCATATGTTAAAATTGGAGCTGTTCTTATTCATAAGCCTCCACTACTACAGCATTACACAAAATTTAGTTATAATCCTCAAATTTCTAGATCAATGTTGTATAAAATAATTGAACCACACCCTGCGTGATCTGTGGAACTGAATTATTTTTGACCAGTTGAGAAGGATATTTAGCTCATTGCCTCATTTTTCATCTGTTCTTCCTGTGTCTCTGATAGAAAGAAAAAGAGATTAAAAACTTTAAATTTTGAATATAAAATTGATATATTATGTGATAAAACAAAGCAGTTTCAAAAAACTTAATCTGTTTCCATCACTGCTTCCAACTCTCATCTACTCAAAGAATTGCTCCATTTCATTCATCCATTTTATAAGTCCCTCTGTAGCAGTTTTTCCACCACATACTATACTCAGTTCAAAACCATACAATCTGTAAAAATCACAGTTCTATAAATTTGATAAGATAGCTTCACTTTGCGATTGCAGTGATATTAAGAAACATTATTATTTTTAAAGTCTTTCCAGGCACATTCAAAGACTCTGGCTTTGTTTATATTTTCCCTCGCTTTCTTTTTGTTTTGTTTTGTTTGTTTGTCTTGTCAGTGTTCTTTTTGGCGATTATAGGCATAAGACAGCAGAGGAAGAAGACTCTCTTTCCAGAGAAAGTGGAAGAATTCAGAGAGAACATTGTCAAGTATGATGATGAAGGAGGTGGTGAGGAGGACACAGAAGCTTTTGACATTTCAGCACTGAGGACACGCACTGTCTTGAGAACACACAAACCTCGAAAGAAAATCACCACAGAAATCCACAGCCTCTACAGACAGTCTCTGCAGGTTGGTCCTGACAGTGCTATTTTCAGGCAATTCATTTCAGAAAAGCTTGAAGAAGCCAATACAGACCCTAGTGCTCCTCCTTATGACTCACTTCAGACATATGCATTTGAGGGGACTGGCTCTTTAGCAGGATCTCTCAGCTCCTTGGGCTCAAATATGTCAGATGCAGATCAAAATTATGACTACCTTGTAGGCTGGGGACCTCACTTTAAACAGCTTGCAGGCATGTATGCTTCTCAAAGGAGTACTAGAGATTAGTTATTGTTTGATCACTTATTTTTTCCATAAATTCTCAGCAACCAAAATCAACTCAGTTTTTAAAAAGGAGGTCATACCACATTCAAACACAAAAATAAAGACCTAAGACTTGGATGAGGAGATTTTCTGAAAAATCATACCAGGCCTATCATTTTTTGAGAGGATGGGCATTCTCCGTTTGAAAAAAAAAAAAAAAAAGTAAACTAAGATTGTGCTGCTTTGGATATCAAGACCCCCATTCTGGGCAAAGAAAACCTAGGTATTGCAAGTACAGAAGGAGGAATATAAGCCATAAATGGTTATTGTAAATATTCTGTCATCCACAAGCTTTAAACTATTTCCAAAGTTGACAGACTTTCACTCTCATAGTTAGACATATTCATAAGGCAAAGTTAAATATTCATATTTTATAATGCTTCATTATATAAATACACTTGTGTGACAAAGTAGAATACAATTATCAGAAGTACTTAATAATCTATTTATTGATGGTATGATGATAAAACTAAAATAAATCTTCTTTCCTATAAACGTAAAAATAAAAACCTGTTACAACATCAGCATACTAATCTCTATTCTGGAACTATTGGGAAATACATAAAACCAATACTTATCTTAGCAAATAAGAGGAGAAAAAAAAAAAATAGTGCAAGTTAGAATCAATATTCAACATAAATACTGTAGCCCACCATGTTATATTACTGTACTTATAACAAAATATCAAAATGTAAGTATTTATCTTTAAGAGTTTAAATATGACTGTTATACCAGCATAGAGCTATTTTTATTTTTATTTTTTTTTAATTATGGAATACAATATTATTTGAAGTAATCAATTTTACTATAACAGTATCACGGATCTTTAAAATTCTAAGCTGATGATTATAAAACTTTGTGTATAACATTGGATAACAAGACAGTAAAATGTTCTAATGTTGATCCATTTCTTCTGAAAATGATCCTGTATCATTCTATTAGACTCAAATAAAACTTCAAAATTAATTTCCCACTGTGTTTTTTGCAAATAGTCTACAGTCAGTACAAAGATATCTCAGATGATTTCTATGCTCTTACATACATAGCTACTCAGCAGCAGTTTTGGATCTGTCATCAAATAATCAAATATAATCAAAATGTTCTGTCTGGAAACTTTTATTTATTTCTCTTCCATTACTTGCTTATTTTACAGATTTTTAATCTATGTTTTCCTTCTTGCTCAGGTTGGAAAAGACCTTAAAGATCATGAAGTCCAACCACAACCTAACCATACTACCCTAAATCTAGCAACCCTCCGCTAAATCATGTCCCTGAGCACCACATCCAAATGGTTTTTGAACACATTCAGGGATGGTGACTCAGTCACCTCCCTAGGGAGCCTATTCCAGTGCTTAACAACACTTCTGTAAAGACATTTTTCCTGATATCCAACCTAAACCTACTACTGTATTGATGATTCTAATACTTGCAAGTAGTTGCAATTTTGAGGGTTTTTTTTTGTTTTTGTTTATATATAGATAATATTGTGCATATTAATTATTTGATCCAAGCAGCAAAGTGAAAGACAGTGCCTTTATTGTTTGGAGATAGTGAGAACTACAGTTTTAGTATTAGGTTTATAGATTTACACAGATTTTACCCTAAAAAAATCCACAGATAGCCACAGTGGCCTTACTAGAATTCCTCATACTTTCATGTTATATTTAGTACAAATAGGATAAAAATGGCTGATCCTTTCTCAATCCAGACAGTTTCTCTGTTTAGATGAGGAAGTAACTTTGAATACCTAATCATGTTTAGTCTGACATTGCGATTTCTTCTGTTGACTGTAATGAACTGTAATGATAGACAATTTTTGTAAACAATGTATACTGTTGTCAAATCCCACTACTTCTATATGAAAGACAATGATGACCTACAATAGCTCTCAAATAATCATTACCCAAAAAGCCCTAAAATCACATCCATACAACAGGGAAACACTGTTTATCTCTGAAGTAAGAAAATATTCTTAGTTGTTACTGGGCCGCATTTTTTTAGGTTCCCGATATTCTAAGTCAAACCTGTTGATTTCTTTCCACTTGTGAGAAATGAATCATTGGATTGACTATGTAACTTCATATGTCATTTGATATTTTGTACTTAATGTAGCTGAAAAAAAGATCTGCAGAAAAGTTTTGTAGAAGTCTCTGATTACTTAGGGGAAATAAAAAAAATTGAGAGATTCCAACAGTTACTAGTATGAAATTAATCAAGGACAAGTTATAATCTGGAGTATTTGATGAGATCTATTAAACTATGTAATGATGTTCTTAAGGGAATCTTCCATTACCTTTTAAAATTCACCAGTAACTAAGATTAGCCATGCTATGGGCTGAAGTGAAGAGTGAAAATGTGGTAACAAAAGATAAATATATATTCACCGTTCTTGACCTGCCTGTGTGAATATAAAGAAGTGTTATCTAAGTGTTATCTGGTCAAAGGAGAAGATCATACAAACTGTCTTCTATACAAACACTCTGGAGAAATTTTTCTTTGTGTTTTTTTTTTTTTGTTTGTTTGTTTGTTTCTGTAACAGGTTAAGAACTGGTGAAATACATGACTAAAGATAATTTTCCTTTTTTTCAATCCTCACTCGTAGGGATTTAATTATGTGTTATTAGTTTTATTGTTTAAAGGAAATGAAATCTATGCATACTTTAATAAATAATGTTCATCTGTTTGAAGGTAAGAAAAAAACAAAATCACTTGATACTAGATTGCAGTTTCATACTTATTATTGTGACTGGAGAAGGAGGGGTTTGTTTATTGGTTCATCCAAAATAAAATGGCTTCATTTAATTTTTATTTTGTTTATCAGGATGCAGGGTTTTTGTTTTTGTTTTTTTTATTATAACATTGAAAACTCTCCTGCTTGCCACACAAGACAATCTCAGTCTTTAGTTCTCATAATTTTTTTATAGTCTTTTCTCACAGATACTGTCATTACATTTCTTGCTTTGCTTTGAAAATTAACATTGGAAATGTGGTTAACGCTCATTCTTAACTGTAGGGGGGTAACGGGGTAACCCTGTCAGATGAGAGGAAAATATTTTTGACAAGAGAGTGTGAATTTTATGTTTAAAGTCAGATATAATGTATGCTCTCTTAGGAGCAGAAGTTGAAGGAGATTATGTGATTATACATGTTGGCAAAGGATGTATTTATCCTTGATCCAGAATATAAACAAACATAAAAGAAATTACAAGAATGTCAGTAGCTACTTTAAAAGATTTTTCTACCAGAAATTTATGAAGTAAAATAAAATAGGCAAATATTTTGAAAAAGTTGACGCATTTTGTAACAGTAGCTTTACTCTTAAGAAAAAAATATCTTCATATATGTGTCTAAATCAGCTCTATGTCCCATACAGAATCCAAAGAACAGTAAGCTATAGATAGGATACAATATATGTAAAGACAGATTAATTAGACAAGTATGAAACACTTTACCCATGGCAGATATGTTGTAACAATAGGCAAAAATATGCATGAGACTCAAGAAATGGCAGTTTTACATAGATATCTATATCTATATATAGATATATCTAATAGAAATATCTATATATAGATAGATAAAAATAGATATCTATATATAGATATAGATATATAGATATATATAGTACTGAAAGCAAATATTAATAAATACAGTTGGGAACCAGCACAACTTCACAGATCTCTCCAATAGCAGAAACCAGAACAGGGTATCAATGTCTAGTAGTGCCCGGATGGATTAATTGTGATTTAGAATGTGTTTTAATAATATTGAAGTTTACAATTTGATTAGCATTCCATATGTAGGGATTCAAGTAACATTGGTTTATAGAGAAACAATATTTATATACATATACTTGACCAAAAAATAAAATAAAAAAAAAATGACAAGATATTAGATTAAAACATAGAAGTATGTAAATCTATGCACAGATATTTCATTACATTTCATTTTTCTCTTTTGTCTGAGTGACCAGTCACACTAATATTGTCTCTGACAGTCACATGCACACATAAACAGAAAACCAAAGTAGCTTTAATATTAATTATTGTTAAAGAGTTTTCAGAGGATAAATATCCTCTGAGATACAATATGCTATCCTTGAACATCTTGTTTTATAGTCTAATTCATCTCTTTTGTTACAAATGACACCTTATTTACATTACACTCAAATTCAAAATATTAGAAATGGTTGAGATTTATGTTAATCAATGACAATTAATTTTATGTGAATCATTAAGAATTACTGCAACTCCAGCAATACTTCACTGAAGTTCTCAAAGCAGCTTTTTCTCACAAAAATTTTATCCCATTATCACCTTTACTGAATCTAAAAGCATCCTAGTTATCTTCTCAAAGTGTTGGCATCGACCGCATTTAATCTCGACTAACTTTAATCATTTAAAAATTGCTGCAAGTTATCCAGTGCCCCAAAATTACTGCTCATAATCTCTGTCTGGAAGTGCCAGACTCATGGTATTGAATAGTTTTGACTATAGCAGAAGACTGAAAAATACTAGGGCTCAAAGTCTTCTTTTCTATCTTGTGTCCCCTTTTTTGCTGTGAATTCAGTATGCTTATCCTGTCAACAACTCAGAAGTTTGGGATAGGCTGGACATGCTCCAGAACTGTAAAATGATTGCAGCATCCTTCCTTATGGGAACAGCTTACGCATAGTAAACATAATACGTTGAAGAACTCCTGTGAACACATCTCTACTATATCACTAAGGACCATAATCCATGATAAATCACTCGCAAAGTTTTGTCTGCTTTCCCCAGTCTGATGGTTATATAAGGTTCTTGCTTTGTCTTCTTGCCTTTCTATATGGCTGGGATTATTTTTAGCAACCTAATAAATATTTTTCTTTGACAATACTTCCTGTCAGCCTTAAATGATTAATATTGCTTTATAGTATTCTCCTAAAAGCTAAATATTTCCAAGTCAGCTTCTAGTGAAGATAGCTATTTCACAATCACATATTTCAGGAAATGCAGAGAATGAGGAAAAAAAATTCAAGGCCAAAAGAGGTCAAGTGATTCATGTACCTGGTCATCACCTGAGCTGGAAACAAGCTGTAAATTCTGAAATATTCCATTCAGTCCTCTGCCGTAATCCCTGGACTACATGTATTAGGTTATCTTTTGTTGTTGGCTTTTATTTATTTTATTTTTTGTTGTTTTGTTTTGTTTTTCTGCTCTACTTGTGCTTCATTTTAATGTATATGAATAATAATTTAAAATAAAATGCTCTGAACACTGGAGCTCACCTGTTCTGTTTTTGTAGATGACCTGGAATAGTTTTTTGTGTTTGACCTCTGAAAACAAGGGGAAAGTAATGTAACTGCTATTTTCTTGTTTATTTAAGCTTCCCCCCCCCAGAAGTAAATGTAAGTACATGAATGGCTTAAAGACAAAAAACTTAGGGCATCATTCAGTAAAACAGATCTTGAACATGCTAAAGTAAACATTTTCTTGTCCTCTCCATTATGTATAACTTATCTAGTTCTACTTTTCCCCTGTTGTGCTGTAAAAGGAATAGAAAGCCTTAGTATATGGAGGCGTCTCATCTTTCTTATAGGTACTTCGGAATCAGCAATCCATAACTAAGATTCCACAGCTAATCATGGAAAAACAAAAATGAATGAGTTTAAATATTCACAGAATTCTCCATTGACAACTGTCAAACAAAACAAAACAACAACAGTACCCAACAACACAAAAGAAAAAATCAAAAATCAGATGATCAACCAAAAAAAAAATTAACACAAGCAATACTTAGTATATCTGGTTTGTGTTATTTTTCCATTGCCAATGGGGAGAAATTTAATTAGTATCTGATGGTTATAGAGAAAATATTCTAAAAATGATCCACAAAGTGAATGTTTCTGCTATAAATTTACAGTTTCTTTTTTAATAGCAGAAATCAGAGAAAACTTTTCTGGTCTAGTTCCTTCTTGTTTGCTTTTTTTACTGTTCAGGAAAATAATTTTGCAACACGAATCATTGCGGGAACAGTGTAAATGCACCTGTTATAGCAGACCACTGTGGAGTCCCATATCATTCCTTGGAGTTGAAGCAGATATTTGGATGCAATTAGTAATGTTGCTGTCATGGATGAGAACCAAGTAACAGTTTAAATGAACAGGAATAATACTTTTGCACATTGAGAAGTCCATTCTGTCTGTACTTTCTAATTTTCCCTTGCAGTATCTAGGAAACAAATCTTCTGTTTTGAAAGTGTCTTGTGAAATTCTCCATTTTAAGTTTACTCCAGAGACCACACAGTGCAAGTTTAGCTTTCCAGATTTCTTTTCCTTACTGAACTACCAGACTGTAGGATTCTGACAGCTGTGCACTTTTTGGTCTAAGCATTTTCCAGCAGGTAGAAATGCCACTGTAAAATTCAGTTTGAAACACAATCTGAAATAGATTTTTAACAAGATTTCTACAACTTAAGCTCTAATAAAGGAAGAATTGGCATCTTTATTCTCCTTTTTTTAAATTTCATTTTTAATAATTTTATCAATTTTTTCAGTTGAATTCTGACAGTTTGTTGTTGTTGTTTTGTTTTATTTCTGAGAGCAAATTTTAAGGAAAAAAATAATCAAATGTTTATACAAATTTGCACAGAAAAAATAAAAATAAAAAATTTAAAAGGACAGAAATCCTATTGGCTCTCATTGGAAGCTCCTCAATTACCCCAACACCTGTTTTGACACAGTTGGCTACAAAAGCAATCTGTATTTCTGGCATGCCAGGTGGCAAATCATTGATGTACAAGTTGAATGAACCAGTAACAGAGATACTGTGCCAAATAAGGTATTTATTAATAGGGAAGAGTTACTCAGAGACCTGCTGATTCATGGAAACCATTTTAATGTCATCATTTAAGGACTCAAAGTTTCCTGGGCAAATGAGTCAAGCAAGAGGCAGAGTAAAGATCTTGAACTGCAGAAGAGTAGATCTCTGTTTATTCAGTTCACTGGTAAGTGTTACATGCTGGGATATTTCTCTGAAGAGAAATGAAGTAGTGTATGAAGACTAAAGGGGTCCTGAAGAGCTGGCTGATCATCAAGGATAGCCTCATAAACAAAACTGAAGATCAAACAAATCAGACATGGTAGATGGCTCCGTTGGCTCAGTGAAGAACTCCTGCCACAAAAAATGACCTTGTAGAAGTTGAAAGCAGAAACATGCTGTAGGAAGAATGTAAAACCACTGTTCAGGCATACCCAAATGTAATCAGAAAAGAAGAATTGAAACTTGGGAAGAATGTTAAAGTCAACAAGAATGCCTTTTGTAGCACACTGATTACAAAAATATAACAATTAAAATGTGGGTTCACTGAAGAATGAGAAGTCAGTTCTGTGTTGAGGGACATACACAAGACTAATTTGCCTAAAATCTTCTTCATGGGCAAGATCAGCTGTCAGGCTTCCTAATAAACTAGATTTAGTGGCAGATTTTGGAAAGAGAGACATCTATTTCTCTCCAAGAAGATAAACATCATTGTGGTGAACTACAC
Organism: Meleagris gallopavo; assembly: GCF_905368555.1. NCBI lineage: Eukaryota > Metazoa > Chordata > Aves > Galliformes > Phasianidae > Meleagris > Meleagris gallopavo. The sequence goes on from NC_139406.1 coordinate 41,021,625, forward strand.
TCTGTGTCAAAAACTGGGTGGGTCATTGTACTCCATGAGTTATTACACACTATTCATGAGTATCAACCAATGTGTTCCTTAAAGGTCGTTACTGAGCCTCACATTGCTTATCATCTTCATCACTGCCCTGGAAAAGGTACAGAGTGGACCTTCAGAAAGTGGAAAACAGCAAACTGAGAAGAACAGTCAGTATGTTAAGGGGAAAGAATGCCCTCAAAAGGTGCCTGACAAAGCTAGGGATACTGGCTGATGTACAACTGAACTTCTACATTATGTTAAAATAGTAGGGAAATGTTGCTTTATGACTGTAGGTGACTTTCTCTGACAATATCACTTATTCATATGAATAGTAGAATGACATAAAGATTAAAATAAAACAAAACAGCAAAACACCAGAAGTATCCAAATATCACTAGCAAATTTGTAGATATCTTCAAATATCTCCAAATTTCAAAAACTGCTTGAGTGTAGAGTTTCTCATGCTAATATGATTTTCAGACATCTCTTTTGCTTAGCTAACTAAGAAAGAAAAGTAATGCCTTAGACAATTTCGTGATAATATTTGCCAACTAGTTACATCCAGAAATATTCTAGCTTGGAGAAAGAACAGGTACACAATAAATAACGTAACCATCTGTTTATCTAGAAAGCTGTTAGTACGCAGATGAGCTCAAAGTATAAGCTTCCTGTTTGTTTTTTGGTGATTTAAGTGCAAACATTTTTTTTTTTTGCCAATACCATAGTGTGTATATGTAGACAGACAAAGTATACAAACTGTTTTCACAGATAAAAAATGTCATCGTAAAACCAACAACTCTAGCTTATTATTATTATTATTATTATTATTATTATTATTATTATTATTATTTTGGTCACAGTTAGAAGCAATAAAGCATATGTAAATTTCCTGACTTGCTGGGAATTTAATATTTCCATCAATTTTTCAGAAATTGGCATACCTTAAAAAAAGTTAGATTGGATCCAGCTGTATCTGAACAGCTTTTTGTGCTCTTATTTCTTATCACTGCATCCCTTATTAGCTATTTAAGGGGAAACCCTAAAACCTGTGTGTTAGAGAGGAATGTAGAAAGAGATGAAAGAAACAGAAGGTATGTATGCAACTTAAAACCAAAACTAGAAACTGTAATAAGCCATTTTTGAGGACAAAAAGTAAAAATAAACAAGTAAGGAACCTTTTACAGATCTGGAAAACACAATCAAAGGTAAGCTTTAGAGATGAATTTGGGACACAAACATCAATTTTCTTTTGACTGTGACGGTTTTGAAATGATACTACACCCCTGACCCATATTCTAAGCTTTCAAAAGTACGTACATGGAGATAGTTTAAATGTAGAAAAACATCACTCTCTGATAGACAACAATTTTCTTTAATAGTATCTTCAGTTTTTTTTTAAAAGCTAATCTTTGAGCAGTGACGTATTCCAGGCAGCAGTTCATCTCGATTTGACATTATAGCTTACAAAATCTTCCTTCTTTTGGTCTTAGATGTCCTCTTTTTTTTTTTTTTTTTTTTTTAAGTCATATATGAATCCTCATTAAAAAGCTAATAATCCAATTTGCAACACATATTCTAAATACTTGTTCTAAATGGCATAATCTGAAACTTATTTGCTGTCCCAATGCATTCTTAGCCCTATCCCATACAAAACAAATATAAATTAATAATAATGGTAATAAGCTGCCTAATGATTTTCTTAGAAAGTATTTATCTTTTTAGTGAGATAGGATTGTCAGGTAGGGACAATTAATTACCTATACAGAAAGGAACATTAAAAAAAGTCCTTAAAATAATGTAATTGTAGGGATATTAAAATGATTTTTTAAGGAAATATAGAGCTACTTACTGGTGGTAATGTTTCATGCACGTTTGTTTAGATTATTGAGCGGGAATAAAAACCGACAATAAACAGTTACAGTACTGGAAATTCTGAATATCTAAGAAGCACGTGGGGTCATTAGGACTATCTTCATTCTTCAGTACTAAGTAGTTTTATAGACTGGTACACTACTGATATAAATCTGAAATTATCTGTCCAACCCTTTCATTCTGATGTCATTCTGCATTGCTGAACTATCCTATAAACTTTATGGAGAACCCTATCAGTTGGCTATTAGTTTTCTGTATCTCACTGCATAACATCAAAGTAAAGACCTAAGACTAACCTCTTGGCTTTTTGAACCTCTGCTCATTGTTGTCATATGCTTATTTGCAGCACTGAAATTTCTCATGGACTGAATGTATGTTGCAAAGTTATTGAAACAATCCTAATAAACTATATCTGCTGAGGTTTTTTTTTAATTTTTTTTAATGTTTTCTTTTTTTTCTGCTGAATGCAGAAAGCATTTTTTTCATCTACTTAAGTAGTGACTTTTTATTGCTTTACAAGAGACCTGAAGAGCCAGTGATTACTGAGAATTACTGCACAAGCAGCTTCCACTAAGCAGATGATTATAAAGATCCTTTCATGCTCCTATATTAACTTAAATGCTGATTATTATGGTTCTTTTTCATTTTCTTTCTTTAGTTTTTCTTCTTTTTTTTTTTTTTTTTTTTTTTTTTACCTTAGGATGGTTCATATGGGTTCAAGTCTTAGCAAGTAAAGCATAAATGTGCTACTGTAGGGTATGCTTTATATATCACAGAGCTCATTGGTGGGAAGGTCCTGATATCCAGGATTAGCTTCACACTGTGATTAACTTTTCAGTGGCAGAAGGATAGGATTTTTAATTCTAGGTTTTAATAAGTTTATGTCAGTCATCAGGTTTGAAATGCGCTGTTCCGACAAGAAATGTCTTTATTCTACATATTCTTGTTTTTTCAGATTCCCACAAACCAATTCTTTGAATATTTCCTACTCTTTGTTAAAGGGTTCATGTCAAAATAAACTCACCCAACGATTTCAAACTTCAGTACCCACAAGTCATTTTCTCACCAAGTGAATTTTCTCTTGAATCACACATAACCGCTAACGCTTTGTTCAGTGTTAAACAAATCAAGCCTGTTCGTGCTCTTCCTGTATATGTTCGTCTTAGGGGGAAAGAGGAGCACAATGATTAATAATGAGAATCTAAAAGTCAGTAAAGGTCTTGTCAAAGTTTTAGAAACTTACTGAGTTAAAACCTGTTATTAATTTTGAGATATTAGTGAAATAAGAACAATCAAGCTCAGAAAAAGCCTACTTATCTACTTCTAAGTGTTAACATTTGAATCCCAAGCAGACCAATTACCCGACACCTGCCTGGGTTATTCAGTCTGTAAAACATGATAGCTTTCTGGTTATGAAATAGTGATTTTACTTCTTATTCTTCTTATTATTACTATGAGATATGCTAAAGTATTTGAAGCTTTCTATTGATACTCTCCCTGAAATAGATATACGTCTACTGTAGAGCTCTTAAGATCCATGTATTCCAAAACTGTTCCACCTAGATAAGTTATTCTGTCTCAGAAACACTCATCAATTTGATTGAATTATAGCTTACTCAAACTCACATCCTCTTTCTACCAATCCAAGTGCCACATGTATCTACCACATGAGCTACTTTCACTGCCAAGTACTAAAATTATGATTGTGGTAAAACTAAGTGCCAGAACAAATTGTTTCAACAGTTAGATATTATTTACTTTAATGCATCTGTGACAATAAGGACTACTGTGGAAGGGAAGGGAAGGGAAGGGAAGGGAAGGGAAGGGAAGGGAAGGGAAGGGAAGGGAAGGGAAGGGAAGGGAAGGGAAGGGAAGGGAAGGGCAGGGAAGGGTTGACAAGCGAACCAGAAAATGCTGTTTAAAGTTATACCAAATGCAGCACAAAGAATTTTGTAGGATGCTCTAGCATAAAAATAAACTTTTATTTAAGTATGTATGCTAACTTGTTCTAAATCCATCTACAGTGGACAGCCTCAGAACTGTAACTTGCTTACAAGTGGCCATCCTGAAAAATCTATCTTGCTTGCCTGCATTATTCTGCAGAGATGTACAATAACATTAGTCTAGTCCTAACCTATTCTGTGAGGATTATTATACTATTAGAAGTCAAATTAAAAAAAAAAAAAAAAAAAAAAAAAACAGCGTCTCCAGGGAACATACATAAGTATTTTGTGAGCTAACTATTTTAAGTATATCCAATAATACTGCAAATTGGAGAAGTGGACCTTCCATTATAAATCACTTGTTTCTCTAAGTGGTGCTCTGTTTTCTAATTAATTGGTCATAGAAGGCTTGCAGAAACTCGAGGTTGCAAATTGCAGAAAATTATGGGAGAGTAGTTGAGTACTTCAAATCAGCCATAAAAGAACAAAAGTTAAATTTCTAGCTTTGAGCAGTATTCATATTGGACGGACTATAGCCTGAAAACATTCACTTTATGAAATAAACCAGCTATTTTTACTCAGCACAGAGAATGTCAAGGCAGATTATTTACTGCAGCTAAGTAGATGCTTCTTTTGTTTTGTCACTATTGTTGTTATAAACAAGAATGAAGAATAAGAGATCCAAGCCAATAGGGAAATGTTAATGCTATGAATGAAGAATTTTGAAATGGTGCACAAATTGAGCAAACAAAGGGACAGCATTATTAAAATAAAAATAAAAACATGAGAGACAGAGAGAGAGAAAAAAAAAAAAAAAAAAAGGATTCTTGTAATAATAAATAAAAAAATAAAAGCGGTTATGAGCTTTCATCACTGCAACTTCTCCACCACAACAGCTGTCCTGAAGTGGAACTGCAGTGGTCTCTATAGAAGAGGCAGAGGCCAGAGGATGGGAGCTGTAGATGAAATAATCAGGTAAGACAGCCTCTTAAAGGAGGCGGAGTTTAGAAGTGGCAAGAAGTACTCATCTCATCCTCTTCGCTGCTGATGAAGTCTTACATGCAACGTCTTGCCCTCGGCAGCGCCACCAGTTTGGAAAGCAAATACAAGTTCTACATCACTAGGGGGCACACGATAGTAACATGTTACTTACTACTCATTAGGAAGTGACAGACTTCACGTTTATTGGAGAAGGAAAAAAAAAAAAAACAATACATTTTTTTATGTTTTGACATTTGTGCACTGTATGAAAAACATTGCTTATCTTTCCTTGTACCTAGTACATGAAAATATATATATATTTTACTATTTCTCAGATAAAAAGTGAGATTTGTTTTTCTTTTTGCATATTATTTTGCCCATTATTAGGCATACTCTAGTCTTCACAAGAGAGCAAATTTGGGAAGAAAAAGCAGAGATTATTTAGCCTTAGTGACCTCAAGCTGTCTGAAGACCGTATGACTTTCTTAATAAACCCCAGTGCCTACACAGTAGTTTGCCTGGCTAACAGTAAGCTAGACTTGATTGGCGTGAAAAAAGCAAGTAAACAAATACAAAACAGAAACAAAACAAAACAACAACAAAAAAAACCCTCTAAGCTTCTAACCTAATACATCAAAAGTTAGCAAGCAGGAATATTATTCCAGAATAATAGCTCTTAAGTGTGATGAACTTTGCCTGCACCAATTACGTAAGGAGAAGAAAAAATTCAAAAGTACTGCAAAATATTCCAAAATTCCTTGTAAGGCAATTCTAGCTGTGGCTCCTACATGGTTGGCATCCTATTCCCTTAATGTGTTTAACAAAATTGTACATGAAAGGTCCATTGAGTCCATCAGATTGCTTGGCTAGAATCCCAGGACAGAGTTGGCACCAGGTAGGACTGACAAATGTGGTTGTTCAGTATGTGATAGGATTTATATCACCGACCATCACAGACGATGGGACTTTCTCATTCAATTCAACTGAATTGAATCCTCTTTGCAGTGGTTTAGTTTGTGAAAAGTTTTGCAGCTGTTATAACAACTCCATATATATAATGTGTGTGTGTGTGTCCACGTTTATATTTATACTCATAAGGAAAATCTGAGAAAATGGTATGACATCCAAGTTTTCTTGTATGGTGGAATACAGAACAAGGTCAAGAAGAGCAAGTCAGTCTCAATCTATGTTTATTTATGTTTCTCTCCCACTCAGCATAAGTTTTCAAACATTGGTTTAAATATTAACTTCCTTCCTTATGACTGTCTATCATCTTTATTAGCATTGCTTTTAAAAGACATTAATATTTTTGTTCTGCTATATGTTATCAACCATCTATGTGAAGCAGCTGAAGCAGTTGGTATTCTTTCACTTTCTTTTTAAAAGAGATTAGATACTTAGGTTTTAAAAGTAACCTTACATTTTAAGAACAAAATATTTAAATATCAAACATTTCAAAATATAAGTAATATACTGAATAGTTCTTATATTGCTGCTTATTTTTGTTTGTTTGTTAAAAAATTACTAAGAAAAAGGGGAGAAAAAAATCCTTGAAAATTTATTTAATCAGTTCTTCAGAATAAAAACCATGCAAAGCACTGCTTGTGAGACTTGTACTACTTAGCCACTAATCTATATTGTCATATCAAATGTCTTATGGGACAAGATTCTAGGTTCATTCCAGTTCTTCATAAGCCATTAAGGACCTCTGTGACCTTTAATCAACATCAATAGAATGGTAAAAGAATGCATCTCTAGAGATTATTGGTTGAAATCCATTGTTCAAATAGGCCCACCTAGAGAAGACTGCCCAGGTCCACATCCAGACAGCTTCTGGTGATTACCAAGGAGGAAACCCCACAGCCTCTGGGCAGCTTGTGCTACTGCTCCATCACTCATGCAGCACAGAAGTGCTGCCTGGTGTTCAGAGGGAGATCAAGTTTCTGTCCATTGTCCTGTCAATGGACACAAGTGTAAAGAGCCTTTCTCCATCTTCTTTACACCCTTCATTCAGATATTTATAGACATTGAGGAGATCCTCCTCTTCTCCAAGTTGAAGAGTACCAGCTATCTGTAATCCAAGAGAATTTTCAAACTTCTGTAGGAGTACTTGTGCCTGAGAAAATCTTGGTTGATTTTGCTGCCTATATGTTATGGTTTAACCACAACAGACAGTTAAATTACACACAGATGCCCATTCACATTCAGATGGGACAGAGGAGAGAATAGGAAAGGTAAAAGTATGAGAACTCTTGGGTCGAGATAAAGACAGTTTACTAGGTAGAACAAATGCTACATACAAGCAAAGCAAATCAAGGAATTCATTCACTTCTTTTCATCAACAGACAGATGTTTAAGCACTGCCAAGAGAGCATAGCACATCAATGTAATGGTTTCTGGGGAAGACATATACCACTACTCCAAATGTTCCCCACATTTCTCCTTTTCTCCAGCTTTTATTGCAGAACATGATGTTATATAACATGGAGTTATCTCCTGTCCAAGTCCACACTCAGCTCCTTATGTACCTTATTCTGATAGGGCAGAATAAGAAGCAGAAAAGTCCTTGCATCTATGTAAGCACTGTTCTGCAATAAGTCAAAACACTGGTCTTGTGTTATTGTCTCTACTTTAATCAAAATTCCAAAACACAAGACATCATTAAATGATGAGAAATAAGTCTATCATAGCCACAACCAAGACACTGTAAAACAGTAAACCCAGGTAAATGATATCTTATCCGCTACATATTTTTTACTTTTTAAAAATTATCATCTGAGACATTGAGACAATTTGCATGGCTTTACCAGGCTTAAAATTTATTGCACAATTGGAATAAAATTGTGCTAAAACGGTACATAATATAAAATGTCAATATATTTAGAATACACTTTTCTGTAGATGCTCTATTATTAATGTCATATTCCAAGTTTAATAGTATTCAGGAAAATACTATAGGATTTCAAAGAAAAAGTAATTAGCTCTAACTTGGCATTCATTGAAAGGACTTTCCAAACACTTAAAAAGACACCGATTTCATAGACTATCTTCCAGCTTCATGTTGGCAGTAAGTCATTAGCCCCACATTCTAAATATGAATACCAAGGAGTGACATCACTAATCTGGAGAGAAGCTGTGTAATTTCAAGCAATTTACTTATGAATTTCAGATAATTAATTTGATGGAAGGTTTGTCAATGTTCCCTTTTCGTATCAAATACTGGCTTCTGCTAAAATTTTCTATTTTTGAGTGCTTCATCTTTGCCTATCCACCATCAAAAATAATGAGTGCTTTTGCTGTTGTTACTGTTGTTATTTTGTTTCTCTGGCTTCCAATAGATAACACCTGACACTTGTAAGGAGTAGAGTAGCAGTAGTTATTACTCAAAAGTTACTCTCATTGGCTCATCTAAAATTAACATGCAATGATTAGTAGCATACCTATCTGAGAAATAAATGGCTGTGTATTATTTCCTCTTCTCCCTTCTTTTATTTACTTGTTTATTTATTTATTTATTTATCCATTTGTTGTTAGATTAAGCAATTTCCAGGTCAAAAATATACTTTGTAAAACGAAGAACATACTTGTTATGCATCAACATAAAAAACAGCATAGTCTATTGAGTCATATCATCTATTGAGAGCTACATGTTTACTGCATATTCTCTGGAATTTTTTAAAAGATAGAAAATAAGCATCTTGTATTTCATATATATCATGCCATACATACATACATTAAAGGGTGGGAAGGAAATCATAATATGTAACCTTCTGACTCAGAGTCTTCTGAAATCTAATACAGAAATCACAGCTGAACAAATGAATGTAGGACCGACAGTGCATATAGTGTCCTCAATGCTACTCATCTTTATGAATATTTTAAATAGCATCTAAAATCAATGAAAAAGGCTTGCTTCACCATCTACATTTTGCTCTCTGTTCCTTCATTACAGTTATACAAGAACCAATTATGAAAAAGTGAAAAGACTACTTCTTTTCTACTATTAATACCTTTTCAATGTTTTTTTTATCCCTGATTTGAAAATTTCTTCCCACTGCTTCTGCTTCTTTTAGTCATAATAAGGAATTCAATTCAGAGAAGACACACAGCTTTTGAGTAAAACTGTAGTTACTACTGTTGCAAACAATCTAGTAAAACAAATAAGATTATTCAATACAGTTCTCTTTTACCTGTTCATCTTTTTTGAATAACTATTAATTCCACGCACTATATCACACTTTTAAAACCTGATGTTAACTTGTGAAACTAAATCTAAACTTACAGTTCTTTTTAGCAGATGCAGAATTTGTGTGTTTTGTGGGGTTTTGTTTGTTTTTGTTGTTGCCACAGTCTTGTAATACGGCTTAACTGAAAGAATATCTCTCTCTCTTTATCTCCACTTTTTTTTCAGTTGTCATGTTGCAATATTCAGATTGTTCACATTTGCCTTAAACATATTGTTTGTGTGATTAGATGATAAAACAAGAAAATGTTCCATAGTTCATAACATAGGCTGCTTCAGTCTTGTCCAGTAAGTTTACCTCTACCTTTCTGTCCTCTACTTTTAAAATTGTGTTCATTCTGAAATGTGATATTTATTATAAACCTGTTTATCTTATTTGCAGAATCAGATAATTGAGACCCGTAAATTAAACTTCATCAAAAACTTTACTTTCTTTTCAGAGAAAAGGAGACTTGTATATAGACAGCTGTGATTTTTAATCCATGTTTGACATTACTTTCAATATTTTACTCTCAACTCAGTGTGCTCTTGGCAGCAGCAGAAATTGCATGACACATCTGCAGAGATGCATTTCTGTGTTATAAATGTTTTTAATTGTGTTATCATATTTTCTAGAAGACCAATCATGACTGAGCTCCTTTTGCAGTTAGCAGTTTAGAAATTATGATCAAAATCTGACCTTTGTAGAGATGCGCTTTGCATTTTTATGATTCTTTCTAACATGATTTAGATGCCCTGTTTTTCCATTATATTTAATTTTCACTGAGTATTTTTCCAGTTAGAAATAGTCATAAGGTAATTATTTTAAAAAGTTTTAGCAGGAGCTTCTATCTTGTCTACATTATAGCAGGTCTCATAAGGTTTTATTTCAGCAAAGCACCTTGATACCAATTTCAATGGGAAAAAAAAGCAAGCAAACATAAATAACTGAAGTTCAGTGATTAGTTTTTTGCTTTTAAAAAAATATATAGATATATCAAAGTTCAGCATGCATTTACATTCTTTTTCTAGGAGGTGAATAAATAAAAACTAAGAAATCATATGAATGTGATTTATTGGTAAGAACACTGAAACGTAAACTAAAGTTATTTTTGAGAAGGTTAGAGGCATAGTATTATTAAAAGAACTGTAACTCTTTGTCAGACACAAAAGACTAAGACCCTAAAACATTTAAAAGTGGAATTTTAAAAAATCCTGAAAAGGAGGAAAAAAAAAGAAAAAGGAAGAAATATTAGAAATACTAATCTAACATTGTCAAATATTTTCGACAACTCAAGGAAGGCTCTGTGGCTGAAGCATTACTTCTAATCTTGTGCTGACTTTCTAGATTGTATTTTTCTGTGTCACATTATGAAGGAGCAGAGTTTTTATCTTTTATTTAAAATTAATGAGCAGCACGTTGCTTCACCAGGAAAGAATATCAGAAGTAAACCTTTTCATTTAGAAAAGGAAATAGATTTGTAAGCAGATTTCATTTTCAGTTCTGGATATTCCTGGTTTCTAAGGTAACCTTTGACAAGTATTTAAAATGTTTCTACTGCAGTTCCTGCATGTTTATGCTGTAATTATATTATATATATTATAATTACATTTGCAAAATAACTCACATTTTTTACATGCCTTAATTGAAATCTGCATGCTGATACCAAAAATTTGAGACAATAGGCTGTGGTTTTGAACTAATCTGAGTCTCCTGGATACATATCTTCCATTCAATTCAGAAGTGATGAAAATATATCATCATCTAAAAATTTTGGACATTGTTGGGATGCTTTGCAATTTCAAATTAATAGCTCTCCAGTTGGACCTGGAACAAACTCATTATTGGAAGTTGCCTGCCACATTCCATAACTTTCATCACTAGGTAAAAATATAGAGCTTTTCCCACAAACTAGGATCTGGAAAATACCTTGGGGCATTGTATCTCCAAAAACTGGCAAGCTTATCATGTGTAATATGCCTAAGGCTGACTGGAGTAAAGTGTCCATCCTATGAAAATTAACAAGTTAACTAGACTTCTGCCATAATTTTGAAGACTATCATAACACTACAGATGAAGTTGCCTTTCTTTTGTGATACAAGATGTTGTGAACCCACTTCATTCACCTGGAGACATTTGAGAGTCTGAGACTGTGCGTGCTGTCAGCTCAGCGGTCCATCTCTCCCACCTTCTCTCTCTAGACCACACTTTCCCTAAAGTTCTGCTCTTGTCAAAATCTCAGTGTACACACTCTGAATTTATCACACCATTAGATATTCATAAAGGTAAATTATTGGAAAATGAACTATTTATTCTGTTCAGATGGAGCAGTCTGGTAATTAGAGAGGCTTTAAAATATAAATAAATACTAAATAGCTAAATACACATGTAGTTAAATATTTACCTACAAGCATACTTTCTCCTCCAAGTAAAATTGCAATATACAGGTGCGTTTTTTTTTTTATATATATATCTTTGATTAGTAGAACAATACTCATAAGATCAATTGTACAAAGTTATGATTAAAGATATATTTTTCATTTTCAAACAACTACTGAAATTTCTATATGAAAGCAGCAAATATATCAAAGTGCCAAGAAAATATTTTGCAATCCTGTTTCTCTAAGAATCTACTGTGGAATACACATCTAAGACACTAAACTACACAGGAAATATCTCTTTGCAAAAATAAGAAAAGTAGAAGTTGAAAAGTTTGATACTGAATTAGAGATATTTAGAGAGAAGAGAATCATGCACATAATTTTTGCAATACTTGCATGCTTAATTGCAAATTAATATTTCTTCTTAACATATGACACCACAATCATCTGTAGTGCATCTTCCTTCATCTGCTGGCCATGCTCATTTTAATTCACACCAGGATGCCATACGCCTTCTTGGTCACAAGGGCACAATACTCACTCATGAACAACCTGTTGTCCACTCAGACACCCAAATCCTTCACTGTAGAGAATCGTAAATCCCTGTGAATGTCATAGAATATTTAAAACTGATCATTCCTCTGTGCCCAGATCTCTAACCTGTCCAGGTCTTATTGAATGGAGCACAGCCAGTGTGTCAGTCACTCCTCCCACCTTTGTATCATCAGCAAACTTGCTGAGGGTGCACTCCATTCATTCATTCATTCATTCACTGCTATATATCCATTTAAAAAACCATGTTGGCATATCACATTACAAAAAAAAAAAAAAAAAAAGTCATTGTGACATTTGAAAGAGTGCTCTCCAAATTAACTGAGCAGTGAGTAGCAGTTTCATTTGTAAGCATATATGTATGGTTGCGTATATATATGTGTAAGTATGTATACGTACACACAAGTATTCACACATACACATACATACTCACACATACACATTCATGGACGTGGAGTTCTTGAATGGGTCCAGAGGAGGACCACTAAGATGATCAAAGGCTGGAGCACTTCTCCTATGAAGAAAGGCTGAGATAACTGGACTTGTTTATCTTTGAGAAGAGAAGGCTCCAGGGAGACCTCATTGCAGCCTTCCAGTACTTGAAGGGAGCTTATAAACGGGAGGGAGAATGGCTGTTTACAAGGGTGGATAGTGATAGGAAATGGAGAAATGGTCTAAAAATGAGACAGGGGTTAGATATTAGGAGAAAGTTTTTCACTCAGAAGGTGGTAACACACTGGCACAGCTTGCCAAGGAGGTTGTGGATGCCCCATCCCTGGAGGCATTCAAAGTCAGGTTGGATGTGGTTCTGGGCAGCCCAGTGTAGTGGTTGGTGACCCTGAACACAGCAGGGGGGTTGAAACTAGATGATCATTGTGGTCCTTTTCAACCCAGGCCATTTGATGATTCTATGATTCTATGATTCTATGATAATCTAGTTCTAAGCCCTATGCCATGGGTATGGTTGCAATAGATCAGACTGCCAGGGCCCCATCCAATCTGCTTGGTGATCACTTCTGCCAGCTCCCTCATTATTTGTGGTTACATCTTATTGGGACCTATGGATTTGATGCCGATCAAGTTTGCCTAATTGATATCTCACCAGACCCTTTCTGGCCAAGGGGAAATCTTCCTTTCTGCATATGCTTTCTCTTACTTCCAGGTTCTGGGATTCCTAAGGGACAGTGTTAGCAGTTAAGACTGAAGCAAAGAAGACATTCAGTAATTCTCTTTTCTCAGTACCTTCTGTTTTCATGGCACTCACCTTTGAAGACTGATGTTAGGAAAAGTTAAAGGACAGAAATTCAGCAGTAAATTTAGAGATGGAATGAGCATTTTGAGGACATTATAGAAAGATTTTTTCAAATGTGAAAAAAAAAAATCCTTGAAATGACCAAGGAATTAGGTTCTTTTTTAATCAAGATCTTACACTTTCAAAGTGATTTTATTTTTATTGAAGAGTTCATCTTCAAAATTCTTCTAAGATAATTTAACTTTTTGGACTCCTTATAACATCACGAGTTCACCCATGAAAAAATATTAAAAAAACTCGAGCACATTTATATGCATTTTAAGTGCTTTTGCCTTATAGTTCCAAATGAAATACTAGTTATTAATAGAACTGTGGAGAGAAAAATATCACTCTTGATTTATTGTAGCACAGGATATTAAGGCATTCCCTCATGTATATTTGGTTACTAATTTCTACTAAAGAAATTGAGAAAGTCAAGATCTCCACTTGGAGGGAGTAGAACTATTTAGGGCCTCTCAGAAGAGCAATAACAGCTGTATTTCTTATTATGGTTTCATATTAATATTTAAATTATGGGTAGCATGGGGTTTTGTTTGTTTGTTTTTCCTTAAGATAATCAAATAAGGGGAAGTATTTCCATTAAAAAAAAAAAAAAGTCCAGGAAAATTCAGTAAAGAGAAGAAAAAATGTTTTAAATAATGATTATGAAAAGCATTGAAAAATTACATCCATTCCATTATACTTTTTGATCACTTCAGATCTTTAACAGGACATAAAAAATATGTATTTTCCACATAATTCTACAGATTTTTGCAATGAAAATCAGAGCCTCGCTGCACTGTGCAGAATTACCTAAGTTCAGAAGAACTACCTTTGAAGATAAAAGCAGTGTAATAAGATCAGAAAATCTTTAAAGTGGGGTCAGAAAATCTTTAAACTAATGGGTCTTAATTAATATTCTATTAATGAATATTTACGTGGTAGAAAAACATTCAGGCTTTCTGTGTTAGGTTGCTCTACCTAACGGATTCTTTTTGTCTTGCCCTTAGTGTATAGGTGATTATCCTTGTATCCCTAGTATTGAATACAAATTTAAAGCGTTAGCCTCACTCATCCTTTTCATTCAGTGCATTCTGTGGCAAACAGTTATGTTTAAATTGATAAACTGCAGAGAACAGTAATCAGCCAAGACTATAACCAAGAAAGTTATAGTACAATTTGTGGGATTATTTTTATAGTAGTATTTTCCTGTGGCTAATTTAATCTCCAGCTACTTTAGTTTTTCTATATAAGCGCTAAGCAATACAGGTACCTCCTATAAGTGAATACAAACAAAAAACATTATTTGCATTTTCATTAGCGTAGATATTTTGTTGTTTTGAAGTGTATACCAAATGACCACTTAGTGCTTGATGGCAATTACTTCTGAGGAAGTAGGAGATATTTTGCATGAGCATTACCTCCCCAAGTAATCAAAGTGTGCATCTTATTTACTGAATCAGATGCATAATCAGCTGTGTCTGAGTTGTTATTTTATTAATTAGATACTTTAATAATGCTTTTGTTCATCTTCATTTATTGTGTAAATACATGGCAGAACATGAGTACAAAGAAAAGTCTTTCCTTTTCTTACCAAGTAGATTGAAAAGACACTTATGATTTAGTTACTGCTACTATCTGAAATATTAGCAGAATTTGAAGGCGTACCCTGTGCTGAAGTCATACCTGGGCTCCAAATGCTAAGTATACATCCTTTCCTTAGCAGTTCTGAAAATGCTCTAAAAACTACACATTCCATTTTTGTTCTTGTTCTTTTTACTATTTCACTTTTTTTTTTTTAATAATGTGAATTTCTAAATGATTCATTATGAAGATACATTAATGAGGAAGGTTTTCTGTACATGAGATTTCTAAGGTTTATTTATTTATTATTTTTTATTTTTATTTTATTTCAGTAACAAGTACTCAGTTTGGACCCTTCATGTGCAGAGTAGGAAAGGAAAAGCCCTGCTTCTGTTCTTTATTCTATGGTTCACCTCAGTATATTTAGGTGCTTAAAAAAAAGTACAAGAACTGTGTGCAGATTCAATATGTAAGGCATTTTTGATTAGGCTTCAGTGTTGGTTGGACTTCCCTGACCGATGGAGCAGGTTCTGAACAAGCTGTGGATCTTCAAATGCAGAAGTCTTCACAGGTTCCTGGTGAAGAGACCCAACCATCAATCTTGAGCAATCACTTTGCATCTTCCTTAAGCTGCTTCAAATAATTTTTAATAATATTTTATGGAAATGCTTAATGTAAATCAGCTAACACCACGAAGCCTGACTTCCATGGCTTTAGTACATCTGTGCTTGTTTGGAAGACATACTGAATTACATAAAACATTGAGAACATGAGTTTTAATCTTGTCCACAGTAAAGAAAGATACCAAGATACTTGTACAAAAGACTCCAGTAAGTTTATAACAGTTCTGGAGGTGTGGCCTCAACAGTGCTTCTCTAGTCCTGATGACTGTATTATTTCTCATACAAACTAGGATGCCGTTGGTCTTCTTGCACACCTGGCCACACTTCTGGCTCACGTTCAGCCAGCTGTTGACTAATGCCCCCAGATCTTTTTCCTCCTTATAGCTTTTCAGCCTATCTGCCCTAAGCCTGTAGCACTGTATGGGGCCGTGATCAAAGTGCAGGACCCCACGCTTAGTCATATTAAAGCTCATAGAATTGGTCTCAGCTCATTTATCCAGCCTGTCCAGATCCTCTGTAAAGCCTTCCGGCACTCAGGCAGATCAGTACATCCCTGTAGCTTGGTGTTATTTGCAAACTTACTGGGGATGCACTCATTCCACTCATCCTGATAATCAATAAGGATATTAAACAGGACTGCCTGCAATGCTGACTTCTGTGGACCAGCTCTCATGACTGGCCACCAGCTGGATTTAACTTCATTCACCACTGCTTTCTGGGCCCAGCTATTCAGCCATTTTTTTTCCTAGCAAAGAATACACCTAATACACCTATACAAGACGTGGGTGTCTCGCTCCAATTTATAAGAGGGAGATGAGGTTCTTGTAATATCTGTATACCCGGCATGAGATTAAGAAACAACGGTTCATATGTAAGTCCAACCAGTTTATTATAAACCCTAATCAGGGAGACGGGGAAGGAACAGAGGGTAACAGAAAAGATAGGAAAGAAGCAAGAATTGCGTAAAGCAGGGAGAGTCACCACCAGGATCCAGCAGCAGTCCCGTTGTACTATGTTTCAAAAGCCCGAGGCAGAAGCAGCAGGGGGGAAAGAGCAGCAGCGTGGCCGGCCTTGGGCAGCAAGCAGGTGGCAGAAGGAAGTCGCAGAGCAGATCCAAGAGGAAGCAGCAGGACTCAGGTAGCAGGCCCAAGAGAGTCCATCAGCACACAGGAATTTCGTAGTGAGGAATCTGATGGCAGACACCTTTGTTCTTCTTCAGCATCGTGGTAGAGCGCAGAGCAAGTCCGAGAGGGAGATGAGCAGAGCAGGTCCAGGAGGGAGAGAGGCAGGTCGCGAGGCTTCTCATGGCAGAAACCTCTTCTTCTTCATGAGGAATCTGTTGCCAGAAAAACCTCCGTTCTTCTTCATGAGGAATCTGTTGCCAGAAAAAAACCTCTGTTCTTCTTCATGAGGAATCTGTTGCCAGAAAAAAACTCCAACCTCATGGTTTTCAATTCCTCTTTTATCCTTCTTCTTCTGCCAAAGTGGCATTCCTGGGCGCTTGGGTAAGAGTCATGTGCAGTACCTCCTGAGATGGCCATCTTCCTGGAGATAAGTCCACACAAAATACCACTTAACAGCTATTTAGCTGCAGCTTATCTCTCTCTCCTTGCCCCTGGCCTCGTCCATCAAAGTTCTCCAGACAAAATATTTCACAACCTTTGCCCAGGACTTGCCTGGACTTGTTCATCTATATCCTTCAGAGAAAGGATTTCACAACCTTTGCCCAGGACTTGTCCAGGACTTGAACAAGTCCATCTGTGTCCCCAGCAAACTTTGAGACAATGAAAATTAAATAATCTCTTACCATGGGTTTCCAGCATCTTCAGAAGAACACTGCGGGAGACAGTGTCAAAGGGTTTGCTAAAGTCTAGGTAGATTACATCCACAGCCTTTTCCTCATCCACTAGATGGGTCACCTTGTCATAGAAGATCAGGTTGGTAAAGCAGGACCTGACTTTCATGAATCCAGTTTGTCTGGATTGATACCCTGGTTATCCCACACATGCTGTGTGATCACACTCAAGATGATCTGCTCCATGACCTGTCCCAGTAGAGGACTGTAGATCCCCAGAACATCCTTCTGACCCTCCTTGTAGATGAGCATCATAATGGTAAGTTTCCAGATGTCTAGGACCTCCCCAGTTGACTAGGTTAGAATGCAGCTTGGTAATCAGTTTTGGCAGATACTCCCTCAGTATCCCACTGGTGGCTCCCATCTGGCCCCATGGACTTGTAATAGTCCAGGTGGAGTAGCAGGTCACTAACTGTTTCTTCCTGAATTGTGGCAGGTTTATTCTGCTCTCCATCCCTGTGTTCCAGTTCAGGAGGCTGAGTATCCTGAGGATAACTGGCTTAACTATTAAAGGGATATGTAAAGAGGCCATTGAAAATTTCAGCCTCATTTTCAGTGATAATGTTCCCCGCTGAATCCAATAAATGAATGGAGATTCTCTTTGACCCTCCTCTTGATACTAAGATATTTTTAAAACCATTTTTTATTATCTTTAACAATGGTAGACAGATTAAGTTCTTGCTAGGCTTTCACCTTTCTAGTTTTCCCTCTGCATATCCTACCAACTTCTGCCACCTCTTGGCTTCATCCTAGTTACCTGAAGTGGTGTGGAACAAGGAACCAGAACAGCTCTGTTCAGAACAGTGTTCTTTCCCATTATGGTTTGGACTTGATGAAATATCACTTGTTTGTTGTTATAAACATTCTAGTTAAAGGTAGTACAGAGGAGCAATACATAGTAACCACAGAATGCTTTTTCCGAGACTTTTCTGACTCTTTTCTATTCACACAGTTTACATCACATCATAAAGGCACTGAAGCGCTTTTCAGTATTAAAGATAACAATTACACTGATGTTTTTTATAAATGTATTGATGCCTGCCACCAGTTGGCACAGCATCCTCTCAGCTGCTAGATATGGGCTGTGAGATTGCCAATAATTTCAGAGGGTGAGAAACCAGCAGCGTTTCAGCTCAGGGACCACCCAAGCATATGCCCCTTTGGCTAGTGCATTAGTTTGTCAATTATAAGATTTTATCTTAGAATGCTTCTACATGCCAATTTAATTGTTGTCAGAAGGCTGTTGTGGATGCAGATGCATAGCCCTGCTATGGTTTACAAGACAACAGACAACAATAGGATTAAGTAGAACAAAATGCCAGATATCTGTAGAAAATGTATGAGGATATGAAGCTGCTTTGAGATTCTATAATATTATCTGAGTACAAGGAAAATATACATGGTAGGACTATATTCTTCAGAATAGATATTTGTCTATCAAAAATGACTTAAAGAGCACGGAAGTTATTTGTAGCCTGTTAGCCATTTTACCAAACTGCAGATCCACATATGTTAAAAAAATATATTTTCCAAGAAATTAATCCTTTTCATGAAGAAAAGAATAAAAACTTATCCTTCTTCATTTACCTGGGGAAACCATTAACGTTTTAAAAGTGTATTTTGAAAAAAAATCTGATAATCAAAATGCTGATTTCAGATACTCTCTATAGGAGATTCTGAATTGTGAAGTTGTAGAGTTGAGAAGTTTGTAATGCCATGTTCATTTATGCATAAGGGAATTAAAAAATTCTGCTAGCAAAAAAAGAGTGATCCAAAAAATGACATTAACCTTCTCCACTCAGCTGGATATGGACACATGAAAAAAGTAGGCATTTAATGCAATTGAGACATTGTCTCGGTATAAATTTGCATGGTTTTATGAAATCAACTATTACTTTCAGGATCTGAGAATCATCAGCATGAAGTTATATTGCATTCTGACCTATCTAAACTATAAGGTTACTTTTACCAAAAAAGAAAACTAACAAACAAAAAAAACCAACATAACATGCAGAGTGATAATATAATCAAGATCTCATATTAAGTATATTAAATAAGAACATTGGACAAACCAATAAAGGCATTTCTTAAGCCTCTCAAAACACAGATAAGATCCTTGATCCTTGATTTCTCCAGCATCTCTCCTATTCATCATGATGGTTCAGAGCTTACTGAGAGTATCCATGAAATGATATCAGCCAGCTCCCTCAACACTCAAGGGTGCATGATGAGATCATGGATTCATGAGCATCCAGTTTGTTTATGAATCTATTCACTTAACCTGTCTTTTAACTTTCTTCAGAGTTTCCTCTGTTGAAGGTTATTTGTCTATAGTAGATTGCTCTTTAGGTAGAGATTTGACTTTGTTTCCTCTACTTTTAGATATTAGATCTTCCCCTAAAATTGCATATGAAAATATTTCTGTTTGCTATAGATGTAGTAAGCTATGAGACCTCTGAGGGACATCTGAGGAAAATAACTATTATACTTTAAGATTTCAGAATGCATTTAAAACCTAAATTGAGACCATGACAGTACAGCGTGACTTTAATATTTGCATTTCATGCAGCTGCAGTAAGAAAATAGTTAGTTAAATATAAATAACTATTAATCAGAGTTAATTTAATACTATTCTAAATCAGATTTTTATGTTCATGATAGAAACTGTTCCCACTAAAGTCAAGTGAAGTTTCGTTATCAGAGTACATGAAAATAAAATTGTATCTTTTGTCACCAAATGTTTCTGTGTTCCATTAAGGAAGAAAGGCAATATGTACAACAATAATGAGTGTACATATCCAGAAGAAAATCTTACTTTTGTTATTTCCCTAGGCAGTTTTATGACCCATGCTATTCCTAAAATGGGAGAGTTCCAGCCTTCTTAGCACTCAACATATGCCTACTCTGTTGATAGTACTATTGTTTTCAAAAATGCCCTAGATATGTCATCTTCAGACAAATGCCATGAGCCCCCATTTGTTAATCTGAATTAATGAGCAGACTATGTCCAGTTAAGTTTTAAAAAAATAATAATCATATATTGTTAGGGTTGATTATATATACGTACAGCATGTTCTGAGGAATAAATCCTTTATCATTAAAATTAACTATATTTTTCCTGCTTACTTAAGTATTCTTAATGTATTTAAAGGTGTAAGGACAAAATTTGGATTGAATAGAGAAAGAATGAATCTGTTCTTCTGATTTTTCTTAGTGTTTTTAGTGTAGTTCTTTTGACACCAGAAGCAACACATTTCGTGATTTTTTATTTAAAAGATTGGAAATAAGGTGATTATTTGTTACTGAGTATTGTCAAATAATAATGTAACACTACTATTTTGAAATTTCTATAAAGCAGAAGAGCTCTTTTGAAAATAATTTAGAAATCTATATCAAGTTTCTATCTATTCATCTTTGCTATTCAAATTCTGTTTCAGTATTTCCATTCTGATAGGATATTTTTAGCTATTTTTGCATTTTAATTATAGACAGTTTTAGCAAATGGGTATTTCTTCAGACTTTAAAAATTTCTCTCAAAAGATTGGACATGGAGCCAAGGCCCTGAGACATTTTTGTTTAAATTATAGAGCTGTGCTGCTTAATTTCAATTCTTGGAAAGTTATGGAGATTGTTGTTCTGAAGGATACTGAAAGGCAATTAAAGAATAAAGCTATTATCAAATAAAGTCAATATAAGTTCAAGAGAAAGTCCAGCTGTAGTAATTTGATCTTCCATAGCAGGTCACCTGCTTGGTGAATGATTGGAAGGTGGTGGATATAATCTTTCTGTATTTCAGTAAGATCTTGGATATTATCCCTCATGACACGCTTCTGGACAAATTGTCCTGCTGTGAGATAAACAGATTCACCCTATACTGGCTGATGAGCTGCCTTGACTGTAGAGCTTAAAGACTTGTAGTGAATGGACTGAATCCGGATGGCAGCCTGACAATAGTAGTTTTTCCCAGAGCTCAGTTCTAAAGTCAGTCCTGTTCAACTTTTTTTTTATCAGTGTTCACTTACAGCTCCTTTGAAATATTTTCCCACATTTAGTTTATGAACCCATTTCAGTATTTTAACTCTTATAAGACTAGAAAAAGCTTTCTTACAAAAATGGACTCCTTTGCAATTATAGTGCTAGCTGTATAACATTTTTTTACATTCTTCAATTCCAATTGGAGTAGATGAAGGAGGGAAGAGAAATTATGAAACAGAGATGCCCAATTGCAAAGCTACAGGAATTCAACGTATTTGATCCCTTGAACTTCAGTGCTGTTGAGAGAATAAGTGCAGAGGTGATATATGTTCTCACTCATTAGTCTAATTCTTTAAGATTTTTCTAAATTCTTTACAGTTAATTTACTTTCTTAACCTTAACAGTTTTAAACACATTTTAAATACTCAACATGAGGTTTTCTTTTTTGAGAGCTTTATTTTGACACAAAGAATGAAAGTGACTATGCTAAACCCTCTTCACCAAAACATACTTCACCTGAATAAATGATATCTAAAAAAGATAAAGTAATAACCTTCAAAAATTGAATTAATGTTCATGAATACTCTACAGGGAGTCCTACTTTGAAAGGAATAAATAAATAAATTCTGAGGTTACAATTACATTATTTGTCCAAATCAAACAGCAGAATTGAGGTACTGTACTCAGGTTGTTTATGTTCACTAATTGCTTTGTAGTATTAAAAATGAACATGATTATTTTTACCCTTTGTTTACTATATATTTGACCTGTGAGCATATAGGTACATAATAAGTTTTCTGATCTATGTTTAACCTAATTATGTGATAACATCAGATACGTGCCATCTGGAACTGGCTGCAATTCTCTTGAAAAAATAAATATGAGTGTGGAGGCTACCAGTCATATCCAGGTGCAAAACATATAGAAATGGGGAAATCTGGATTTACCATGTAAAATTATGCATAAACATTTCATTTTTACTGATCATATATTTTCTTTGACTCCTGTAAAATATTATAGCAAATTTTCTATAGAAAGATATTTCCATGAGGCCTTGAAATAACATGATGTATGATGGAAGATTTAGAGTTGGTGAAAGTTTTTTAGAAAAAAAAAAATCAGTGTAGTTGTGGAATAAATGAATAGCAGTAATAAAAATGAAAGTAGACAATAGTTGGATTCCAGTATCTGACAAAATTTTAACACATGTCCAAACTAAATATTAGTTTCCTTTTTTTTCCAGTATTTTCTCTCTCAGTCACTTCATACTCCTTTAGGCAACAGACATCATCAGCTTTTTATCTCTATGTTCTCCTAGTATCACAGATATTTTTCTTGGAACGTACGTACAGTTAGTGTTTCATTATAACTTCCTAAGCCCACTGAATTTGTGAGCATAAATTTTGTTTTTTTTTTTTGTTGAAAAAAGTATATTAAATTTATACTTGTAGGAGAATTTGGGCTCTGGTACTACAAGATCTAAAACTGAGAGCAAATAGCTGCTTTGATAAAAGGCTTGGAAAAAGTTTTTTGAACAACCACTCTTTCTCTATTGAGAGGAAGCCATATGTTTGAAAATGCTTTTAGCTTTATAACTTCTGACAGAATGTCAGTAATTTATTTTCAATTATTGTTTTCTGAATCTTGTATTCATTTTATACTCTTTAATGTTTGAATTATCATTTATTATACAGCCAACAATTTCTAGCATAGTGTGTCAGAGCAAATAGTTATTCAGCTGTTCCTGCAATATCAAAAATATGTATATATTTGGGTATTTATTTATAGAAAAGTTTTCTTATTTGTTCATTCTGTATCTCAAATGTGTAAAAGTGCTGAAGTTAGTTGCTTTGACGTTAAGCCTGTGGGATGAAGGATACCAAAAAGAGATTATTTAGAGCAAGGTTATATTTTGAAGTGGAGTAATTACCTGAAAATACAGCATTATAAATATATATGAAGAACTCTCCATGGCATATCTAGTGGTCTTTATTTTCTTACTGGTATGATATAAAATTATCTGAACATTCATAGATCAACTCTAGGTGTAGAAGCTCCAGTGCAAACATCAGCCAGTTTGCTCCTTTTCAGCTATGAAGTCTCCTTCCATTCAAATTCTTTTCCTTAAAAGTATGCTGCAGGGGCAGTTCTTGTGTACTAGTCTAGATGACTATACATATGAAGGGAAAAAGAAGTGCTACTGATCACTTACAGCTGTGTGAAATGCTACATAAATATGAATGGATCTAGACACATAACAGACTCTGGTCAAAGAATCAATTACATATTTGAGTTGTGAAACAGCTGAATTTGTGTTTGAGTTTTTACCCCACTGTACATTCCAGAATTGCCAATTTACTTGCTATTTATGATCTCAAAGAGAGACTGGGCTCATGCAGAGAAAGCAATTCTGATAAATATACACTTCTCAAACTGCACTGCCTTATAAGCCATCAAAGCAATTTGAAAATCAATTTGATGTTTGACAGGGAGCCAGTCTATTCCCTTCAGGAAAGAAATGACATGCTGAGACCACTTAGTGAGAGGAAAATTCTGATGATGCCATTTTGCTCAAGTCAGAGTATTTGCAGTATTTTCTCGGAAAGATCATAAAATCACAGATTATATGATTCTAACCCAGAGGGTAAAGTTCAAAACATTGGCTGTAGCTTTAACAAGTACCCTCAACTGGAGAAGCTGGTTTCTAAGTAGATGTTATCACTGTATTTTCTTATTTTTTTTTTCCCTTACATACATGATAGGGCTACTGACAGTTTTAGTGAAATACTCGTGAGTTCTGAGATGTTTTTTTATTAAACACTGCAAATGAATAAACTAGAAAATTGTTAGAAAAATATCATTATTCTGTTGGAATCACTTACTACATAGTTAATTTAAAATCATTTCTACTATGATAACTTAAAAGATTAAATATTGAGAGCAAGGCTGTTATTTATTTATTTTCCTCTGAAAATATAAGTATATATTAGATTCCTGCTTCTCATCAACTGCTTCCACTTGGAAGATTTTGGAGTTTTTTGCTGTTGTTTTAATGGACTAATTTGAACAGCTTTTGCATTACATCAATGGAATTTTTCTAGATCTCAGCAACTCTATACATTAATCATTATTAAAAGTTATGTTAAATTTATTAACACAAAATAAGTTATAGATCAATTGTCTGAGTTCTTAGTTGAAAATTTATAGCAATTTTTTGTTGTTGTTTCAAATGGGAAACTGCGGCAATAGCCTTGCTCTGTTAACAGATACATCCACTTGGAAACAGATTTTACCAGAGACAAGAAAATTAAAAGTTTTGGAATTTATCTCAAAATTATAGATAAGATAGTGGTTATAAAATGTCTAAAACCAGAACAAATTTATTTTACTTTCCAAAATTTTAATGATACAAAAATGAAATTCTGTAAATATTCTCCAATAATGAAAACATTTTTGAGAAAAACTTCTAAGTAACTTACAAACTCTGGAAATTAATAAATTAGAAATCAAAGACTACATTCTTACCGAAATTAAACTTTACTGTCTGTGCCATTTCTAAGCTGGGCAGAATTAATTTATCATAATCACCCACAGGTAAGAGATAGGATTTCAGATGAACATTGTGAGTTATGGAACAGGAAGCTGTTTTACGAAGGTTACACTGGAAGCTTGTTACAGAGATAAGAATAAAAGTCCTTTCTCATCCCATCCCTAAATCTATTTACCTTTCCATTAAGTCACTCTACTGACACAAGATATATTGCTGTAAAAAAAAAAGAAGAAGAAAAAGAAAAAAACCACCACCACCAAAAAAAACAAACAAATAGAGGATCATTTTGGCACCAGCTGAAAATAGATGTGATTAGAAAATAGGTGAGACAGATACTTTTGTTTTGACTAGATATGCAGCATAATGCCCTTTGGAATTCTGCGGATTTACTGATATATATTCTCTCCTATTCATTTCCCATAGTCTGCTATGGCATTTAGATAATTTATTTCTTGAGAGATGCAGCCGTTATTACACTCGGGGCCATCTAGCTGCATTTTTCTTTATCTTTAATGCTTCTGTGCTTAGCTATGCTTACAGAACTCCTACGAAAATATGGTCTGCTTTGTCATATGGCATAAATCTTGTGCACAAAGCCTTCTTTAAACTCTGGATACACTGCTGTTGAAAGGAAGGTAGACAACTACAATCTTCAAAGTATTTTGTTTCATCTTGACAAGTGTGGGAATTATACTTTAGTACTGTAGCTGTACTTCAGTTAACACTACAAGGCTGTGGCAATTGTGATAAGTAGTGCTATTACAATAGCTTCTGAATACTGATGTGCATCCAGATCTGGGAAATAATTTTTAAGGAGCAAACTGATGAAGTGTGAGTTACCCCATCTGTGGTGCCATTCTGCATGTTTTCAAAAAGAAAAACAATAAAAAAAGACAGCTTTTTGCTATATAAAGATAATATAGAGTGAAATGATCTGCATAATGATAAGGAGATCTTACTTGTTTTATAGCTACAGAGATTAGTTTGCATTTGAGGAGTGTTAACCAATTTTTTCTTTCACCCAGTTAAGAACCTGCATGCTGCTATCTCCTCTTGCCTCTCCGTAATACAGTATACAGTAATTCACTCAGGTCAAGTATGGACCTGCTAATCAAGTTATTGCTTTGTTAAGTCTTACTGAACTAACAGCTTTCACCTTCTGGTCTTTGTGCTAATGTCTTTTAAATGGATGTGTTAATTTAGGTGAAAATTAAATCATTCCGCTTGTGCAAATCAATACTATTTCTTCTGCACAGCTTCACATACAGCTAGCCCAGTGACCAGCTGCAAATAAACAGACCTTGATATTAGAAATACTTAATACCATTACCGATTTTCAAAGAATTTCACACAAGGTGGGGGTCAACAGAAAGCAAATCATTTAAGCAAATCATTTAAGCATAGAGTTATTTATAAAGGAACAAATCTGAGTTCATTAGTGAAGTAGAGAACAAAAATATATGGGTAATTCTGTACAGCTCAGAAACTATTTTTTATAGTAAATGCATTAATGCAAATCAATAATCTGGTCATTATCCATTTCCTTGTATTAAAAAATAAACATACTGAATATATGTACTGTAGGGAAAATATATTTGGTATGAAGTATTCTTAACATAATAAAAAGAGAAATATATATGAGGTCAAATCCTGAAATACTTTTTTTTTTTGTTGCAGAACTATAGTACAAGTAGACTCCATAAAGGCAGATGTTTTAATTTGCTATTTCATGAGATAATAAGCAAGACTTCTTTGCAGATGTTTACACAGGTAACAGGTACATAAATAATGGTGAGGTCAATAAGTCAACTTCCAATAAGAAGTACAGTTTTAATCTTGCCATTAGAAGAGAATAGAAGAGAATATCAGGTGCATTAAAGACTCTTTCATTTCTATGGCAATCAGTAGTTCTGGAAGCAATAAGCCTGCAATGGTATTAACTAGAGAAATCAAAGATCACTGAGAAACTACAGGAACAACTGCTAATAGCAGTAATTTTAATTCTGGAATGCTTATCTTTAACCCTAAATTCAGAGTACTTACTTTTTCATTTTCTTAGTTATTTTGGAGGATTATTGATATTCATTAAGAAATTAAACCTGAAATCTTTGAAGTTAATGAGTAGATATTATTCAACAAGCACCAGAGCAATCATGTTTAGCTCCTTTTTAATAAATCTCAAAAAAAAAAATAAAAATCAGCGTTTAAAAGAATAGCTGTGAGCATGTTCTATTACTATGATTTACTGTCAGGAAGTTGGTACATGGCTGCTAATCATCCAGAAAATTAGCAGCATAGCAGGCATTTAAACTGAGGGTCAATCCTGACATGTTGCAAGTGAGAAATTGCAGTGCCAATAAATTGAAGTTTAAAAACATAGAGCTATATTGCATCTGAAGATGAAAGTTTAACATCACCTTTGGTCATGTTGTGGTTTAACCTCAGTGAGCAGCAAAATCCCACACAACCTGGAAGGGATGGGGGAGAGAAAGAGAAAGGTAGAAGAGTGAGAGATCTCATGGACTGAAATAGAGACAATTTACTAGGTAAAA
This sequence comes from Meleagris gallopavo, assembly GCF_905368555.1. NCBI lineage: Eukaryota > Metazoa > Chordata > Aves > Galliformes > Phasianidae > Meleagris > Meleagris gallopavo. Next base: position 41,049,025 of record NC_139406.1, read on the forward strand.
CAAAAGCTGCACATGCCAGCAAAACACAATAAGGAATTAATTCACTACTTCCCATCAACCTCAGGTGTAACAGTGGTACGTGGAGACAGGATGAGGGTAAATGGACATAAGCTGCAGCATAGGAAGTTTCACACGAATGTGCGTAAGAACTTCTTCACGGTGAGGGTGACGGAGCACTGGAACAGGCTGCCCAGGGAGGTTGTGGAGTCTCCTTCTCTGGAGATATTCAAGTCTCGCCTGGACGCCTACCTGTGCGACCTGGTGTAGGGAACCTGCTTTGGCAGGGGGGTTGGTCTCGATGATCTCTAGAGGTCCCTTCCAACCCCTACAATTCTGTGATTCTGTGATTCAGCCACATTCAGAAGTACAAGGCTTATCACATGTAACATTTTCTTAGGAAAAAAAATCCCATAAGCTCAAACAACACTCTCCCCACTTCCTCCTTCTTTACTCCCACTTTTATTGCTAAGAACAACGCCGCATGGCACGGGATATCTCTTTGGTCAGTCTGGGTCAGTTGTCCTGGTTAAGTCCCCTGCCAGCTCCCCCAGTTCCTCACTGCGAGGGCAGCATGATGAGCTGAAATGTCCTCGGCTTTGTGTAAGCACTGCTCTTCAATAACTAAAGCATTGGTGTGTTATCAATGCAATCTTCATCAGTTTCCAAGCACAGCAACACATGAGCATCTACAAAGAAAATTGACTCTATCCCAGGCAAAACCATTACACTGTAAAACCAAACAAATATTACAATCTAATGAAAGAGAATTAGATGGCTGGTACTGCATGTAAGGAGGAAGGAGATAAAGGGAGGAGATATTTACAACCTGTTCATATTTCAGTCAATCTACCCTTCAAATAACATTGGAGTAACAAAAGGTTTTAGTACAAGAAATTAGTCTTTTTAATCTGCCCCACACTGACCCACTTTTAGCAAGAAAGGGTGGGATAAATCAAAGACCACCCAGAGTATCCACTCATTTTTACTTTTTTGTTCAATAAGAATGTGTGTATATCAGCAAATGTTCTCGTCTTTTTGATTATATTAGTAACGCTAAGTAAAAACACAACGTGAGATTTCAAATCAGTACATGTATAAAAGAAAATAAGACAAGATCTGCCAAGCTGAATCACTTAGTGATAGCCTACACTAGGAAAAAATAAAATAAAATAGAAAAAAATTACTCAGTGTAGACAAGACACAGCAATGAGAAAAGTTATTTGAATTTACCAGCAGGGTTTACTGCCCTTCCAACTTGGGCAAATTCTACCAGGGATGCTACAGCTATTTCCAAAGAGAGAAAGTTGTTGGGTAAGTACATTAGTAGAGGATTCAGGATAAGAACCGAATTTCTTTTTGTCAATAATATATCAACAATTAAAATAAAACACAAACAAGATGTGGAAATGTATCAAAAATAGTAATCCAACTTGATCTAAATTTTGTCTATTTCTTATTTCATTTCATTGGTTCATTCTGGCCTAATTAATTTCAATATAGAGACAGTGAACACTTTCCATGAAACAGCTGCTGTTGGAGTCCTTGATAGCTAGAAAATTCTGCATAAAATATGTGTGCCAGAAGTGCACTAAGAATTTGTGTTTGCCATGGCACATCCACCTGCTGTACACAACACATGCCAGTCTCTTCAGTATTCACTGGGAATGCAAAAGGAATGAAATGCAGAATCTAACTATGACATATGATTATCACTTTCTCTCTCTCTCTTTTGTTTTGTTTTGTTTGTTATACATCCTATTACATTATTTCTTGATAGTGTCAGTGACTATAGACAGAGAAATTGTTCCAAGGTCCCCATTTTCTAACCACAAGTTATCAGCAGCTAACTTTGCACTAGGTGAATTATTCATATCATCAATATTGGAATACCAAACTTTCCAGTTTCCTGAGATAAGTACTTCTAATGCTCTGGTCATAGTTTCTGGCATATAATTCAGCAAAAGAAATCTGGTCTTTGAAATTCTGTTATTGCATGGAAAACAGGACCTATATGGAGCCACTACAAATGAGACAGATTGCGTAAAATTTGCATACCGATAAAGCTCTTTGCATCTGCATGGTCCCTCTGTGAATAACTGTTACAATATATAGCACCCAGTCTGTGTGTAGGTCAGTAAAGAGACATTGAATCTGCCTAGAAAAAAACAGATTTACCAATCAACCAACTAGCGAACACTATCCTATTTGGTTTCCAGACAAAACCCACACCTGAGGAACTGTTTACTACTCTATAGCTAAGCATTTGAGCTTTACATAATTATTATTATTATATGAATTTTTCCTTTGTCCATTTGGGCAGATCTCTATTTGGTCATACTCAGCTGAGAAATAACAGCTCTCAGAAACTAGAGTAAATTAACAACAATAAATTCCAGGAAGAAGTTGCAATCACTTTGGCAGTATGGTAGAAAAGCAATACAGAGTTCAGTTATTCAGTCATAGCATTTAGGCACAAACTTGTGTTATGAACCACAGTGTATCAGAACGTGCATGAAGGAATTTGAGATGTGATCTGCTCACTCTCTCGAGTTCCTGTCTTTGGTGAAGTAAGTTAAGATATCAACAGAAGGCAAATGATTTGATTTTGTTTTCCTTGTCTTATTTATTCCAAGATCTCATCTTGAAAGTTTGCAGGAAGTGGTAACTGTATTTTAGCTGTATTTCGGTATGCTTCTCTGAGGAGCCACCTTAATTTGCCGTTTGTACTACAGTAGGAAACAACCTTGACACAGTCTGGTAGCACAGCTGTTTTCAGGGATTTCCAGCACTTCATTATGCAAATATTTGTGCAAAAGAGGTAATGCAAGTCATTCTGGTCACTAGTTTCATTCCATCGTTTGTGTTTTATGCTAATGCCAGACAGTTGTGGGCAGAGCTGTGTCTTTCCTTAAGGTATGTTGGCCACAAACTTGAGAACAAAGTTCAGTGTACATTTAATTCCCACGTGAGAACAGTTCTGATGCACTTCAGTAGGAAACTTCAGTCTGGATGGCTTGAGTTCCTAGGCTGGCTTTTTCCTTTGTCTATTTCAGCAGGCCAAACATCTTTTTGTAAAGAAGGTATTATTAGTTAAGTAATTAATTAATGCACATTATCACCCTTTCTCACATTATCTTGATTTTAATTGTACTAACATCACTTTAATTTCATTGGTACAAAGTCATGCAATATACCTACCTACCTACAGCTACTATGAACTCTAGTATTTACCCTTCTCATCCTCCCTTCATGAAATTCCTTAAAAGATCCATTGCCACTGTTGTCAACATTGTTGTTGTTGTTTTGTTTTTCTAGAAGCTAATATGATCTTAATATATATCTCTTACTATCAATTTAAAATAGTTTTTTTTTTTCTTTCATTAAGAACAGGAAGCTTAAATAGATAATGTAGGAGATTTTGGTTAAACAGCAAATTTGTTAATTAAACATTTATTTTTTTCACTATTTTGAGTATCCGTCACATGATTTTTATCTAAACTTGTAGAACAACATGAACAGACATGCTGGATAGGCATAAAGAACTATACCTCCAAGAGAATACAATCTGAAAAGTTTTTGTTAGTCCAGAAAACGTGTTCTATTTTCTGACTGCTTTCTAACTGGCAAGCCAAATGAAATTAACAGTTTTAATGGATATCCTACAGTACAATTAGTATCTTTTTTCTTGTTTATTATTTTATTACCATATGTCACTAATATTTCACATCTCTAATGGAAAAAAAAAATCTGTTGTGCAAATTGTTGTCTTTGCAAAAGGAGATTGTACAACTATAAAAATGAAGTAGAAATCAGCAAATATTTTTCCAGTTACATATATATTTTTGTGACTGTATCTCACACACCCAATATTGCTTTTGTTTTTTTTTTTTTCCTTTAGATTTTATTTTTCATCTCTCAAATGTGCTGTTTTTTCTTGCTATAAAAGGTCAGCATCTGGAAAGAGGACCCAAAGTGATTTGAACACTAAGTACATGATTTCTAAGAACCTTGGCATACATTTATCTTCAACTGTTTGACATACATTATGAAACCACTTGTCTGTGACCTTTTTCATGTAACTTAAAGGCTAAAATGTACTTGTTTCCCAGTTCTCTTTCCCAATTGGCAAACTCTAATGAGGACAGAAGATAGAACAAAATGAATCCATTTTTACAAGGCATTAACAAGGAATGAGGGCTAGAACAAATGTAATCATTTAGTACAACAACTTTTCTCTTGTGATCACAGATGCTTTTAGGAGACACTAAAGAAAGCATTTTGCAAAGCTCAGTGATTGCACTGATGTTCAAGTTCATTTAGGCACAAGGGAAAAGCCTTGCAATGAAGTACAGAAATTCTAAAATCATAAGCGCTTTCTGACAGGATGACCTTCACAATCTGACAAACTATTTCAGGAGTTAGAGACTCCAAGAGTGAACAGCAGAAATCATCAGAAACTACTAGGAATTGCACCTTGTCAAGGCAATGTGGCATTCTGACCTTCTGACTCATTGATCCCAACAAGCCTGGACACTCAGAGAAGTGATGAAAACCACCAGTAGCCACTCTGAATTGTAGCAGGCCAATACAACATGACAATTTGACCTTCTGATTTGGGAATTCCTACAACCCCTGCAGAGGGGATTCTATATTATAAGCAAAATGAATGCTCACATTTGGTTGACATTTAAAGGCAGACAGGAAGCAGGGATACAGAATTGCTCCCTTTGAGCACTTACATTTAGAAATAGAGGACCTGCTTTTTCTTATCACAGTTAACTAGAACAGCTCTTTCACTGTTACAAAATTTATCTCTGTTACTGGAGACTAGCACCTCACATGTTGAAATCTATGAACTGCAAAATGAGCCTCAGAAGAATTAACTCCTGGGAAATTTATTCAGTTCTAAATAAAACTAATATATTAGCAATATATGAATGTAATACATAAAACTCTACTTTATGACATGATACATATATGAAGTTCTACTTCCAGTTCTGATTGGAAAAAGTTATTATAAACATTCTATTGATTTTCATTAATAAGCAAAAGCAATAAAAATCTCCTTACAAACAGTTTTAAACTCTGTGTGGTCCTCTGTTTACAAAGATCTTGAACTAGCAAGCACACAAAACACGGTACTTGCTGCACTAAAATTATGGACGAAAGGCAAAAATCACACACACCTTAGACTTTATAACCTTTTTTTTCAGTAAAGTTATGATTTGTTTTAGCTCTGGTCACATCTTGCATTCAAAAATGAAATTCATAAAGATAGTACTCATTCAAGATCGCAATGTGAAATGAAAACATCACTGGTAACAATACCAGGAGGGATTGGGTAGAGCAACAAGCTGTAAAAGTGCCAGGAAAGTTTGACTTTAATATTCAGGCATAGTATGTTATCATGTATGGAGTACTAAGAGTAGAGTGCATAATAGTAGCTTGAATGGATACTATTCTTTTTGATTGATGTCAACAATTACTGCTTGCTAACAGCTGTTCAATTTCAAAGAAATCTGAGAATAAGTTCTATAGTTTACATGACCACAATCACTGATGCTCATGATAGATGAATTAATGCAAACAGATTTGCCTATAACATACATGTTGATTTTACAACTGGCAGTGTTAAATATCACTAGATACCTGAGGTTTTGTGTCCAAAAAGACTTCTGGAAAGAAGATCCCTCAAAAAACACCTAATGGAAATAGGTAATGAGATGTAGAATCTTAGTTCCTGAAAAAGGAAAGGACTTTTTACCTTTGTCCTAGGCTGAGTGAAAAATATGGCTCAAAATGGAAAAGCAATAACTGTGAACAGCCAAGAAGTACTTCATGTACTGTGTGGAATAAGAAGTAGATTAATACAGAGAGATCTTCCAAGAAGGGACCAAAACCTCATTCTTTATGGAAATGGTTTCATTGTTCAGGGCAGGTGCAGAATTTTCACAAAAAAAGGGATAAGGAACAATTTAATTCTACAGACACAGAGTCATTCCATTTTATCAGCTGGTATATGGTACACAAGACACCAGACTGTTAGTCTTAGACAGGCAAATATATTTTTTTTCTGCTTAATTTCTTGTTTAAATGAAATACTATGTCACAAATGTGCTGCAGCTTTAAATATTCTATATTTCATTAAGTCATAAATTCCTACTTATCTATGCTACCAAAAAAAAAATTCACTAAGAATGGGAAAAAAAAAAACAACACACCTTTGATTTACTTCATATGATCCAAATCACAAATGAATACACGATTTCAAAAGTACAAAGCTGTTTTAAAGCTAGGGAAATGTTGTATGATTTTTTGAAATTTACTGACAGAAGCATAAAAGGTATTTGAGATAATTCATTCCAAAATAAAAAATAAATCTGCAGTCGCCAGAGAGTTCTGCAACGAATAAAGGCTTCTGCATTGTTCTAAACTATCTATATCCTTTTTTCTTCTTTTTTTTTCTTTTAATCGTATTGAATTAAAAATATAAACGAGAAATTTAGCGGCAATGTAGTGATAAATGGGATGTTCAAGAGGAGTTGGCAGAATTTGTTTCCTTGACCTCAGTGCTGCCTTTAGTTATTCAATTCAAAAGGGCTCCAGTGCAATGGCAAGAAACAATTGGAAAGTGCCAGAGCATTTACACTGTGTGTTATGTATATGAATTAAATAGACAATACTTATTTCTGTAGAATTTCTTTTAGAACATTTTTGATTGAAAAACTTCAACTATGTTTTTCACTAAGTGAAATTACTGGAGAAGTCTGTCTTGACAAGCTTTTTTTCTTTACCTTCTCTACTTTTTTCCTTTTTTTTTTTCCCCCCTGTACAATTTTAAATGCATTTACTATCCCCTTTTCAAGTCAGTGAAGGACGACTAACAACTGCTAACAGAATTCCATAAACAATAAATTAGCTTTAGATTAAGCTTGCTTCCATTTTTTTTTTTTTTTTTAAAGCCAGTGATAAAAACTGCATGGAGCTCAATGAGTGCTAAAATTAAATAAAAGCTATCTTTCATGCTTAGTGCACAAAAAAAAGGGAACTGAAATGCACTTTTCAAAAAGGTTTCAGGAGAACACTGCTTGAAAATGAGACACTTTCTTTGAAGGACAGAATCTTATTATATGGTAAAATGCTCCAGAAGAGGGGATATCTGAAAGTTTATTTGTGGCAAATGATATATAACCTAATAGACCAATCTGTAACGAGATGTCTTTGCTTTTAATCACTTATAGGAGTAGACAGTAATTCAGGTTCAAGGGACAGCTAGTCTATTTTATGATAAGAGCTAGGCCATCTGAGGTAAGATCAGGTTGCTCAGGGCTCTATCCAGAGGTTCTGGAAACCTCCATGAACAGAGAGTGCATAGCTTCTGTGGACTGCATGACTTTTTTTTCCCCCCCAATTAGAATAAATTAGTATGATGGCCAACAGGGCAGAAACTAAAATGTCATCCTTCTCTCTTTCCCCATTTCACCACACTCTGCCTCCTATTTTCTAAGAGTTTTGTGATTAGTCCATAATATTTCATCTCCGCAGTTCATTTCTCTTCAGCCTTTTCCCTTGCTCCAATGTGTGTTCTCGCTATGGACAGCAGGCTTTCTGGAGAAAAACACTTCAGTATGTGTCTTGCATGACTTACAGTGAAAAGAGTTTATGGTAATCTGTGCTGTCCTTGGGTTGCAGGGAAATACCTGCCCCCCTTCACTAGCAAACCTCTGCCATCTATAATGAATACAAGGTTATCATGCTAACAAGATCATTTGTAAGATTCAAACTGTATTTTTCTTAACCACTCAACTATTAAATCAACTATTAAGCCTAACTATTAAATACAGATTTCCCAATATCAGTAACTGTCTTCAATTCTGCCCCAAAAATATATTCTAACAGAAATGTTACCTATTGTTTTTTGCTATAGGTGTCACATTTCTACTGATGACACGACTTTGTTTTAACTGTTTGAAATTATAACATCCACTGCTTTTCTCCTCTCTACCTCTACCTGTCCATTTGGCTTCTTTAGGTTTGTAGTCAAAACCAAAGAAATGAAGCTTCCGAACAAATTTATATGTAATCATTGACGTATAGATAACTAAAATTATTTTGGAATTTTTCAATCATATTGTATAATCAATGGATATACAGAGTGTGTGTGTGTGTCCATCCGTCCTGGAGCTTGGCTGTGTGTGTGTGTGTGTGTGTGTGTGTGTGTGTGTGTGTGTCTGTGTGTCTCCCCGTCCGTCCAGGAGCTTGGCTAATATATTTTATATTGGAGTAATGAGACAAAGTTTTTTATATTATATTTATATATATATTTTTTTATATTGGAGTAATGAGAGAAATTGCCTTCACCTGTGCTCCCGTGGCTGACTCATCGCTTGCCTCAGGTGATTAATCAGAGGTTCAGGCCATGATTCAGCAGCCCTATACACATTGCTTTTCATAATATTTTTTTATTATTATTAAAAAAAAAAAAAAAAGCAAAATCTCTGTATTGGAGAAGAAGAACATTTTCAAGACTTTTTGAAAATTTGTTTTCCCCTTTTTATCAGTTCTGTTTCCTATAATTTTCCATGAAGTACGTTACCTTTGATTTTCTAACAGGATAAGTGGGTTATTCTACTTGTGTGAAATGTGATTCAACACTGGATCCATATGCCAATAGTATTTTCAAATACAGAACTCTTTACATAAAATAGCAGTCTAGATTTATGTGCACCTATTTCTCTGAAGTAGAACTGTTACCAAATATTTATTTAAAAAACAGCATAATCAAGTAATGCAGTAGAATGCAGAGTTGGATGTTGCAGATATGTAGAAGGATATATCCACTATAACCTTGCTAACTATATGTCACTGGTTAAAATTTTCATTTGGCTGGATATGCTGATCTCTCCACAGAAGATGAAGTAACTATTTTGGTTTAAAGAAGTAGTATTGGCTTCTGTAGTAATTTTTGTTTTGTTTTGTGGTCAAGGGAACACCGCCAGAAAATCAACAAAGCACATAAAGAAGAATTAAAACAAACAACAACAACGACAACAAATAAAATTTTGGAGCTTCTGAAGAAAAGAGATCATTCACTGGGGAATTTTTCAGAAACCTGTGAAGATGAGACATACACATTAAAATAATAAGCTAAGAATCCTTATTTGAAGAATAAAAATTCACAGTCAATTTCTAAGGACTCCTATGTATAAAACTAGTTGAATAAAACCATTAATTCCTTTCAACATGGTTTTTGGTTTTTCATTTTGTTTTTGTTTTTGTTTTTGTTTTTACATATTATTTAGAGTGAGAAGGGTTTTCATATTATTTAAAAAGAAATATTGCTCTACGTTGTATTATAGACAAAAGTGCTTGAACATCAGAAGTATAATAGTTCAGTATTCAAAAGTGGTAACATTTTAACTCATTGTTTACTTTGAGTGAATATTCCTCAGAATGCTTGGGAATTTATTTAGTAGTGCCCTTATGTTCCAGTTAATTTTCTTTCAAGTTGCTGGTATAGAGCTGTGTTTACAATTTAGGATGAGAATAATGTTGATAGCACATCAATGTTTTAGTTTTGTAGAGTAGTGCAACAAAATGCCAAGGACATTTCATGTCCTTGTGCTGTTCTGACAGCGAGGATCTGGGACTGCACAGGGAGCTGGAAGGTGAAAGAACCAGGGCAGCTGATCCAGACTAGCCAAAGCAATGTCCCATACCATATGGTGCGGTGCTCAGCAATAAAGCTAGGGGAGATGGCTAGGGAGCTGCCATTACTTGGGAACTCTCTGGGCATTGGTCAGAAGGTGGTGAGTAACTGGACTGTACATCACTTCATTTATTTGTTGTTGTTGCTGTTATTTTCCCACTGTTTTATCCCTCCCTCCTTCCCTCCATTATTTCCTTCCTCCCTCCCTCCCTCCCTTTTTTTCTCCCTCCTTCCCTCCTTCCCTCCTTTATTTCCTCCCTCCCTCTCTTTCTTCCTTTCTTCCTTCCTTTCTTTCTTTTCTTTCATCTATCCTTACCTCAACTCATGAATTCTTGTGCTTCACTTTTCAATTTTCTCCCCCATTCCACTGTGGGAGGAAATGAACAACTGGCTGCATGGCATTTTGCTGTCTATCAGTTTAAACCACATACTTTTTAAATTTGTTATTATATTCATTTAATGCTTGTTGGTCTATACATTAGTTTATTTCTTCACGATATTGATTTATTTACCTTCAGAGTTTCCTTGTTCACTCTCAAGGTTTTTTTTATGTAATCTCCCTATTGTTGTTTATCAACTCTGAGGGTTGGCCTCAGGTTGTTTATGGTTTTATCAGATTGTGTATAGAATATGCTCATGCTACACCAACCCTGAACATAATCTGGTTGGAGAATACCAAACAGTCATTAAAATAAGATAACTAAAAAGGACAAAAAGAGCTGAAAATCTCCCTTTGATCTTCCACTGCTTTCTCAGAATTATACACTTAATAACTCTCTGACAGATTTTCTTTTTCCAATACAGCAAGCTGCTTAGAATAATCTCAATGAAATTGAGATACAGTATTGTATTTCAATTTTTTAATTTTACATTTAAAAAAATTACAAAACAAACAAACAAGCACATTCCATATAAATAAAGCTTGCTACTCAAAATTTTAAAATGCATCCAAAACTTTATATTTTAAGAGAAAAAAACATTTTGGATAACTTAAGCATATTTTAGAAACAACAGTGACAGAAAATGTACTTGTCTTATTTATCTTCTCAAATCTGTGAAAATGTCCAGAAGTATAATAAAAGAAACAGACTTCCTATCTTGAGTGAGAAAAAATTGTTGCTACTAAATTTCATTTTATTTATTTATTTAAATTCCTTCTCATATTATTCTCACTCTAAACCTGTCAAAAAATCATCTACAAGAAATTCCTTCACTATGGATGTATAGAACTTGTAGCAAAAAATAATCCTCTGAATTCATTCTCAACTTCACCATATGGTGGTTTCAGTTACAATGTAGCTGACTTTATAAAGAAATTTCTTTTCAAGGCTAACTGTAATAGTAACTCATTTTAATCAATAGCATACCCTGGACCTAGATGCAGTTTCAGCCCTTGAAAGTTGTGCTAGTGGAATACAATAGATATTTGGGGATATAAAATGTTTTTGTGACATTATTTTTGTTCTATACTTTGATTTTATACAAGGCAAAAAGAAAATTATTTTCTCTCAAAAACCACTGCTTTACTACTTTCATTTCTGAAAAAGGTTACTGTTTTTAGAATATATGAAAATACTAATATTCTAAAAATAGAATATTCTTGAATTGAACATAAAACTTATTCTCTCTGATTACGGAGCTCTTACAACTGTCATGAATAAAAAAAAAAGAATTTATAAAGAAAACATCCAACTCTTTGTGCTGATTTTACGCTGCAAATCCTCTATAAGCACTGATGATAACCCCTTTATTGCCGATCATGATTAGTTTTATTACAAAAATAAAACAATGAATTAAAATTATTAAACGATGATTTTGTAAGGTTTAAATAAAATTGGACATTATTTTAGGAAAACAATATGTAATAGATTTCTGGAATTAAAACTCTAACCCTTTCACAAACATCTTCAATTTCATAATAGATGTGTGTTCTTATGGAATGTGAATAAATTACAGCTAAGATTTAAGGACATGCATCTGAGGGCTTCTTAAGTGCACTAAATTCTGTACATATATAAAAAATTAAATTCTCCATTCTTTGCTTCCTGCACCACTTCTACTGCATGCATGTAATGGAAAGTAAGATGGATTGATGGCTTTAGTATGGGAGTAGTTTACACATGGAGCTTATATTCCGTCCCCTCCCATCTCATCTCAAACTTTCAGCTCCTACAACATAAGTCTCTTTCAGCCTTCCCCAGATGTATTTTCTTTTTTTTTTTTTTTTTTCCCTAGCATATTAATTATATTTTACTCTTTTTTACAGCTTGGTTACTTTTAATCTTTTTCAGAAAGAAAATACAAAGCAATAAAGGAAATAATGTCTACTCACCAAAATGCTAATGCCTTTTGCCTAACATTCTCTTTCTCTCTCAAAAACAAACAAACAAACAAACAAAAAACCAAAAATCTGTAGAGAACTTTGCTCAGTAGAAATATAATCATGTATTGCTTCTTTTAGCACATTTAGGAATAGTAGTGATATCTGAGATTCTATATTTAAGCTTATCATTTTCTGGTAAGCCTCACTTACAGAGGAGGGGCTTAAAAGTAGACCTTAGATTTTTAATAAATTTGATCTTAATTCATATATTAAACTAGCAAAAGCAAAATCAATTTGATAATTTCCTTCAGTTTCCCTGGTACTGTCTTGTTGAGGATTTTGTCATAAGGTGACAGAAGTACTGGTACTCTTGCCTCATAAATCAAGATCTGTCTGGAATGCTGCTTTTTGCAAGACAATATGACTTCACATGAGGCATCACTCTTTATTTTACTTACTGAAGCTTGAGAAAATAATGCTCTTCTTGAAAACTAATTCACATTGTTCACAATACATCAGACCTTGTAATAAACAAGTTGCCCTTCAAATGCTGAAAGCTTCCTCATTAAAATCTAAAATCACTTTCCTCTCTCTCTCAACTAAGACCCAACCTGAATCATAATGCTTCACTTGCTGCAGTTAATAATCCACTGATTAAAAAGTGATGTGAGACACTTATGCAATCCCCAACACATGAATCATCTGGTTTTTGTATCTGTGTGACACACTGAGTTTGAGGGAGAAGGGGAAAGAAGAGAGTTTATCATAAATCTAAAATAATTATTTTCTACAAATAGGAAATAATTAGATGTCTCCTTGTGATCCTTCTTGTTTGAAAATTCTTTATTATTATTTGGACAAGAGAAAAGAAAAAAATAAAAACCTAAATAAGCTTGGCCCCCTTCATCCCTCTGTTTTTAAGCCAAGGAATAATTGATAACTGTCAATTTTCTGCTGTAAAATGAGTAAGTACTCTGCTTTTACTCTGCTCTTCTGTAAAAAATTAGATGTCTCTGCAATTGTCCTAAAATTTAACCACCTGGAGGCACCTTTAAATGTGTGAGTGTATTTATTTCAGTGAAAATATTCACTTCAAAATTAAAGTTCTGGTCTTGCCTTTGGCATCTGGCAGCTTGAAGTCTCTCTTTTCTAAACACCACAGAGAACCATAAAGTAGGAATTCCTCAAACCACCTCACTTGAAGGAATCAATCCAGTAAGTGTCACAAGGTGACACATGCCTTATGTATTGTGGTCACACTCCAGAGACTGCCAGCTCACCTCTGAAAGATCAGTGAGAGATATATTTATAGTGGGTCCTGAAGTACACAGATGTAAATCTCAATTTTAAATCTTGTGTCTTGAGGGATATTCTCTCCTTAAAAAGGAACAAATTCTGTAAGGAAAATTAGCCCTACAAACCATCTTTTTTTTAAATGTTATTTTGTATATTTTTCCCTGTATAATTCTTAATGTTTTATAAGTATGTGCGTTAAATGTTGACTATGCTAATAAAACCTTCGCTCTGCTAAGGGGTGGTAACTGTGTGCATTAACCCCAGATTGATCTTTAACATTCTGAAACACTCTGAAAATTCTGGCCTTTGCTGGGAAAAAGGAATAATGAAATACAGAAAAAAAAAGCTGTTGACTTTGTTTCAACATGTTTTAGCTCCATTACACAAAAGATCTTGTTGTACTTTAAACTGACAAATGCTTTGTAATGCAGTGAAAATTTTGGCAGGTGTAATTATCATTCTTGAATAGGAACAAATGAGGCAATAATTACTTCAAGGGACAAGAGAACTGAACTTCAGTGAAGATAATCTTGATTTAAAAAAAAAAAAAAGGTAATAATAATCAATACACAGCTTTAGAAATTGTAATCTATACTTAAGAAATCACAAATAGACAAGGGCTTCTATTGATTACTCACCGAGGTGTTCAATATTATTGACTTAAAATGGTATCAAAATGAGCACTTTTATTTTTGGTTCAGAAAAAATGGAATCCCTGTGTGCTCTGAAACACAGCTGAAAAGATTCCTCTCTGGAACAGAGTTAGAATTACATGCTATATATGATGAGTTCATCTCAATTATACTACAACTGAGTGAAGTCTGGAATGCAGACAAGACCTGTGTGGGGTATTCTGAAGTTCAAGGATTGAACCATTCAATTTACTGGAGATAATGAAATGTGTCATAATCATTCCCACTGCAAATGCTCATGTGGAGAGGATTTTTCATTGATGACAAACATATGGACTGACAAAGGGAGCAGGTGTGAAATTGACTTAGTTAAAGCACAGCTTTAAATCTAGGCTAACTTCCCTTTCATATGTCATAGTCGTTGCAGTTCTGACCTAAAAATTCACACAGTATTTATGGTCACTAATAGTCATCATAATCATACTTAGTGCTTGCACAGAACTTCATGTTTTCAAAGCCTTGTACCAGTTTGTGTTTCCATCCTATTTCTGTATGGCCTTGCAATTGATGCACAGGACAAGCATCAAAATTATATGCATATCTCAGACGCTCTGTATATTTATCATTTTGTGTGAGAAGGAAGAGTGAGGTGAAAGTAAGAAGGAAAACTTATACTGTTGAACAACTAAGATTCAGGAACAGCAGGAGTATTTGGACTTAAAAGTCTTCCCCTAGGAAAGAACTAGAATGCAATATTGGATCATGGCACATCTTACCATGCATATTTGTAGAGGATACAAAGATGGAGAGGAGAAAACAGTGATATGAAGAGAGAGGTATATCACAATGCTAGTAGTAGAACTGAATAGTGAATATAGGAAGTCTTGAATGTCAAATATGGAAAACAGAAGCTTAAATATGCTCAGAGAGATTTTCTATAAAAGAAAATCTGGCAAAAAGAAAATCTGGCATAGGCAGTATGGCACTGAATGTCTTTTTTCTGCTTCCTAGTCTTTGGTGTTAAAGTTAATTTTTGTACTGATGGACAAAAGGAAGTGTGAAAGGAAATCTCTTTCTCCAGAAAAAAAGAAAGTGGGTGGGTGGGGAGGAGGGGGGAGCAGGACATATGTAAAATACTTGGTTCAAAAATTGAATGCTAGTAAAACAGCTAAAGAGGTAGATATATGAAAAAGAAAGAGAAAGAGAAGTTAAAAAAAAAAAAAAAGCTCAAGACAACTAGAAGTATGGGATAAAATACAAATCTGAAATAGAAGAGAGATGGGAGGGTTAGAGAGAAGCTGGAGAGAAATGAAGCACAGGTCATCTTTACTTCTACTCTGTACACTAACGATCAAAAAAATCAGACAAAAAAGGTAATAAATTGTGAAAATATAGCAAAATATGGTATGTAACCATCAACACCAGAACATTACATTTATGTTTTTATTAAATACTTTAGGACATTTATTTTCAATTCAGATCCTGGCAAAAGGTTTTTACTCTGTAGTTATCTTCACAGGCAAAAAATCCCAAATTATGTTTTGAACAGTTTTCTCCCCAGAGGACTCAATCACTTCTGGTATGTTTGATATGACAACACAGGTTCTAATTTTCAGAGTTCTTCTTTTATGATTTTATTTCTCCCTTTGTTTTGTATGATAATATTGCGTCAAACTTACAAAACAAGTACCCAGTCATGATAGACATCTGTTGCACCAGTAGGAATGCATTTCAGTAACCTGCAAAGCATGTCCTCAGCCTTGAAAGAAAGATGTGTTCTGCGCATTAAACTACTTCTGTCCATTTAAGTGTGCCACAGTTATTAAATTTTTCAGTCAGTGAATTATGGACATTGAACACTGCATCCCACTCCACTGTTACAGTAGGTAATTCATGTGCATATAGTCAGAGAAGGGTAAGAAAAAATTGATTCTTTGCATATTTAAAAGTGAAATATGTTCTGCTTGCTGAGGTAGAAGAATAAAATACATCTTGCAGAGCCGTCAGAGCAGCACAGACCCCATTCAGTGACTACAGCAGCTGGACATAGTCCACTAAGAGATAGCCAACTGGCAGAAGGCACTATTTTAAACATAGAGAGGGCCACAGTTCCATCAGGAAGCCATGGCATGAACAGCTGACAGATCTTGTCCCTCTGTCCTACAAAGGGAGCCCAATCTGCAAGGAAAGCTGGGTTAGCTGACAGCCTGGGGGCTATGCATCCTGTTCTGATTGCACCTCTAGCAGTGGTGGGTGAGACGTTGATGTTTCTGAACAGAACAATCTGCACAGTTGCCTTTGAACTGACCCTAGGAATAGCCCTATAGGAAGGTGAATGGAAAAGATATTTTAGCTCTGATCTTGCCTTAGGAGGCCGACCTTTGTGTACAACTTCCCCAGTGTGATTCACTCATTCTGACATAATACACTTTCCTGCTACTGTCATTGTCATGGTTCTTAGAAAGCAATGGTATTAGAGTTAATTTTCATATGTTTGTTAAATATCTAGTGAAGGAAATATCCTCTTCCACCTACACCATAAAAGTGAGACCTCTGCCTAACACTGCACCTGAGCCAAGTGCAAAATGCTTCACAGCTGTGACACAGAATACAACTTTTAAATATTAACGGAACAATCTAAGAGATAAAAATCTCTTTATAAATCTGAGAGATATTTTAAAAATAATAAGTACAAATAATAACATTCCACAAGATAATTTAATAGCTTTCAGCCTTTTAAAAATGAATTAGGAAATGTCATACAGTGAAATTTATTATCAGTCTTGATCTTACAGAACAAGCAGATTCTGCCAGTGTCTACATAGTGTCCATATCTCTTACAGAGGATTTTACAAAATATTAAAGGTGGCTTACGCATATGATTTAAAAAAAAAAAAAAAGTAAATATTATATATAAAAGCTGAATGAATGTCATTAGAAGTGCTATTTTTTTTTTTCAGAAAAGCAGTGAACGATGATTCCTGCCACCTATTATAAATGCCCCTAAAACCAAAGAAACAAATGAAGAAAACATAAAAATGCAAGATTTAGCCAAACTCCTTAATGTTTTCTCAAATTGGAGATGCAAATTCACTTCAGAACCCCATTTATGTTCATCTTTGTTTAAGAACAGTCCTCAGTAACTGGAAAAGAACTTCAAGAGCCATTATAGACAAGTCATCTTAAGAGATGTTAAGCCTGAGACCACATCCTCCAGCCTCCAGTGGCTTCTTGCCCAGCTGCTGGGACCTTAGGCCTCTGCACAGGCTGGGCGCATGCTGTCCCTTTTGCAGTAGCAAAGCAGAGCACCTGTCCCAGGGACAGACATGCAATCACAAGTGGGACAATGACATGGCCAGTCAGTCACACAGACTGTCTCAGAGAAGGTTCCCTCCAATAGCATCCACACATAGGGCCCATATAAAAATATAGACATAAACAGCCCTATTCACTCTTCCTTTTATGCTGGCAGAAACAGCAGGTCCCTGGTTCAGGCACCCTGGTTCAGGCACATGCTCGACATCTCCAGGCTTACCAGAACACACACATTTGTGTTTAGCCCAAGAACTGGCACGGTCCTCTGTCCATCTGGCACCTCTTTACCCATCTCAATTCCTCCTGCACACACGTAGTACTCACACACTCATCACTCATACACACTTCATGCACATTCACAGCCACCCTCTTTTATAGCCTTTTTTGCCTCCTCTCCATTTGTGAATCTAGATCGAAGACCAAGTATCACAGACCTGCAAAGGCAAACCAGATGTTTTTTCAGTGCATTCCTCTCCTCTCCCTTCTCTAAGTTACTCAAGCTGATCTCAGATTTTGCTCAAGCTGATCTCAGATTTTGCTCAAACTGATCTCAGATTTTGCTCCTAGTAGCTAAATTACAATCACACACTGCTCACAAGAGTATCTTCACTTATTTTAATTGAGTATAGTAGAATCATAAAATGGTTTAGATTGGAAGGGACCTTTAAGATCATCTAGTTCCAACCTCCCTGCTTATAGGCAAGAACAAAGGTGTTAATGAGTAGTTAATGTTTCAAGTTTGTTTCTTTGAAATTGTTTAATGTGCGTGTGAGACAAGGGCACATGTGGAGTGAGTGAGGTAGGAAGAGGAATGAAAGATCAGTTTAGTCCAGGGAATAATGAGGTCATATGAAAATACAAATGCTATTATACATTCCAATATATTCATATGATGCTCAAAATAGTGCTTCTCATCATAATATTTCAAAATAGAAACATAATAAAGAAGCAAAGGGCAACATAATAAAGAAGCAAAGACCCTGAAATATTGAGTTAAGCCAACCACAGAAAAATCAAATCGCTTGAAGGCCTTGAGGTAACTTGCATCTCTAATATTCTGCGTGTACCAAAACACACTATGTCTCTGGAGTTTCCTCCCACTTCAGTATGATTCTACTATTGTGATTTATTTGTTTTTCCTTAATAGTTCTCTAGGCAATGATACCAGTGGTATATTTTTTCTCAGATAACTGAATTCACTTCAAATTTTACCTTCAGAGGCCTTTGAGGAATCCCATGAATATATAAAAAGGAGGCTCCTGAGAAAAAACACTATAGTCTAAAAAGTGATACAGTTTTCCTGGGCAGATTTCATTTACGTAAATCAGAAAAGTCCAGTTGAAATCAATTTCATCAGCCAACTTTGTTTTCTTCCTGTTGTTTTTTCTTTTTATTCTTTTTTTTTTTTTCTCTCTGAAGTTGGGCTACAAATGAAATCCAGTTCTGAGATTTTGTTTATGTCACCTTCCATAGTGTCTTATGGATCTTTTATATAAAATAAGAAAATCAACAACATTGAAGGAAGTAATAAACATAGGAAAATTCCCTCCCCGCAGGCCTAACACATTTGTATTTATTTGAAAACTGTATTTCAGTGTCTGATCTCAGCAGGTGAATAGGGAGATGAGCTGAAATTGACTAAGGCCACCTCATAACAAAAGGTCAGCTCAGAATTTTTCTGCTAATAAAATTTGCCAATAAGAATTGTACCACAGTTAAACCTTACTGCCTTACTGTCTTAAAACAAATAAACAAACAAACAAACAAACAAAAAACTGTGAAAGAATAACTTTGTGCTGAATAGACAGAATCCTCTGTAGCAGTTAGAAGGGCATTTGAAGGGAATGCACAAATCTGTTTGGATAAAAAGATGACAGAGGTCATTTCTAAATTTAGTTTTTCTTTTAGAAAATAACAATGTCCTCTAATGCAAATAAAAAAATAAGTAAAACCCCTTACAGACCTTACGTGACTGGGCATGCATTTTTCTCTTATACAATACTACATGTTCACAACCAGCTATTTCTTTTTTTCTTTTTTCTTTTTGGTTTGGTTGTTTTCCTGAGGAAAAATATAAAAGTTTTCTTTCTGATGTTTCATTGGTATCCATTCTTAAGGATTGCATAAGGCCAACTAGGAGGTCTGAGATAGAACTTCTTGAAGTCAGTGGAAAAATTCCAATTGTTGTAAACTTTGTGTTATGTCCTAAGGTGGAATGAATCGCTGAACAAACAGTCTGATATCTTTTTGTACATTTGAAAACTTTTTGAGCAATTAGTTCTCAAATGTCCCTAATCTGGAGCAATATTTTACAAGTTTCAATATATCTTAAACAGACACTTAGCCTTGATAAGCACATCTCCACTAAAAACACCAAGGTGCTACTGATTTAAAGTTTGCCTTTACCTTCAATAGGTTTAGATAATAATAAGGAACCTTTTAATTAATTTGTTGTCTTTCGTCACATAATAGTAATCTGTTAATATAATTGGTATCCATAACCCAACTCTTTTTGCAAGGAAGTTTTGTGAAGATTACTTTTGAGTTGTAGTGTCTTACGAGGAGTCACTCAAGGAACAAAGATTGTTTAGTATGGAGGAAGATCAGGGGAGACCTTATTACTCTCTATAGTGACCTGGAAGGAGATTGTAGTGAGGTGGGGTTCGGCCACTTATCCTGTATAACCAATGACAGTACTAGAGGGAATGGCCTCAAGTTGCACCACAGGATATTCAGGTTGGACATTAGGAAAAATATTTTCTCTGAAAGAGTGGTGAGGCACTGGAACAGGCTGCTCAGGTAGGTGATGGAGTCACTGTCCCTGGAGGCATTCAAGAAACGTTTAGATATTATACTAAAGGACATATTTTAGTGGAGAAATATTAATGGTAAGTGGATGGTTGGTCTAGATGATCTTGGACATCTTTTCCAACCTTGATGATTCTATGACTACGATTCTAAGTGTCTTTTTATGGACCAGGATTAAGGGAACAGTGCTGCAAAAATGTAAAGTCTCTGTCAGAACTCAAGTTTTCTCTGTTTTCTCCGGAGCTCAACTTGTGTAAACAATTTTTTTCTGTTGGCTTCCCTTCCAGATCTCGTAACAGTGAAAACATCAGATATTTAAAAAACATAAATGATTTTTTTCATTTTTTTTTCAGTCCAGGGTTATTCTATATTCCTGGTTTCTCTTCATCAAACAAGTCAGAAGTAAAACTCAAACTATGCTTTGCTATCAGTGTACAGTTACAACTGAAAATAAGAATGAGAGCAAGTATGCTGAGAAATCGGTCATGTGAGGGACTAAGAAACAAAGAAGTATGTAGAGAGAATACTCATTTTCTGTCTTCTCTCCCTTCTCACAAACATACCTTTCTTTAGTACACTCACTTTTGTAAGGGCCATAGTCATCTATAGGTTAGCTTAAGTTCCAGCATCACTGAGGTATTTACTCAGCACTGAAAGGATTCAGCGAAGTGAAGCTGTGTCTATTATACAAACCATCTTGCGCTGGAGTGAATATTACTTCTGTACACTGGTCTGACTCCACACATTAAACCCATGTAAGGGTTGCAGCAAAGGAGAAGCAGTGCAATAGACTCTCTACTGTACCTCGAAGTAGTCTTAGAGGTGCATAAGATGATATCAGAGTAGTAAGCTTTTATGAAATCCTCCCTCCTACTGAGGAGTTGTATCAAAGCCTCCTGTACCACTAAGGGCGAAATCAGAGACACAAGTATTCACTCTGATTCTAAACTCCCTATACAGGAATTCATCTCCTTATAACACACTATGGCTCTAAAACTCTATCCACAAAGCTAACAGTTGTGGCAGAATGTATAAAGAACTATTCTGCTCTTTTCCTTATCTCAGGCAGAAACCTGTCTCAGGGTCAGGGGTTTTGTGAGCTGAACATGTTCTTGGCAGCACTAAAGATCAGCACTAAAGATTCTCCTTCCACAGGGAGAATAATTCACAATCAGACAGCTGCAGACAGATACATTACAGATTATTGACATATGGTGCTACCACTGAAAGCCATTTCTTAGAGCCATAAATTAGCCTTTAGTGATTAGGGGAAAACGCTTCAACAAGAACAAACAAATTAAAAAAAAACATGCCAATACTAAAACAAATCAAAATTAATTCACATAAATTAATTCTATTTTATTTTAAAAATATTAATTTTCATAACTTGACATACATATTTTACTTAATATTTCTGTATGTGTCTATAACATCTGTATGTCTATATATAAAGAGATATATATATAACTATATACTATATAACTATAGATATATAATACTCTTAAAATTTCTGTATGTGTCTATAGTTTAATTATGACTTAATTTATGATATCTGATGTTCTGTGCAGTACCCCCAGACCTTGAGCCTTCCTATAAGGGTCCTTATTCATGTATTCTCTACCTTTCACATTTCTCAGGCTAATTGATTACAATGCCTGACAGTCTGATGATCTGTTTTGAAGTCAGAAAGAAGAACCCACAACTGTTTTTGTTTGTTTCATTTCTAGAATCATAGAACTATAGAATCACAGAACAGCTTCGGCTGGAAGAGACCTAAATGATCATTAAGCTCTATGCCATTCCACATTTTCACTGGAAACCTTGGCACACAAAAAACACATACTGTAATGAAATATATTAATAAGGCAAAGATGCAAAATATGATCAATGCAGAGAACATGGAAAGATTGTACCGAAATAATTGCAAGACAATATGACATCATGCAAAATCAAATGAATGGAAATGGAACCAAGTGATCCCTATTCTACGCATGCTCATACAAATTCCCTTAAATGATGTTATAAGGTGTTAAATGATCAGATGAACAGGAAAGCATCTTAACTAGGGTCTTATAATATCTATCAGAAGAAACTCAGTAATTTTTCTAAGTGAGAAAGTCCAGTTCGGACGAACTTTTCTCTTAAATATAGAGAAAGGATTTTTGGCATGGTTTAACTTTTTTCTCACAATAACTTAGAAAACTAATTTATACTTTGAAGCCACAATAATGCCCTTGCCTGTACAATCATAAGAAATATAAGCTTCCAAATCCACATCTCCCTTTTATTTTTCAGCACTGTTAATATTCTTTGCAGGTCATCCAAACTGTACCAAGCAGTTGAGGAGAAAAAGGAATATTTTATTTCAAATTTTTAATAGAGAGAGCATTTGGAATTTATTACTGTGATATAACAGCAATTTCCCTGTATCCTAATTCTTAACAACATTTCCAGAAAGAACTAGGCCTTTAACTTTTTTTTTTTTAGTTTTTTTTCCCAATCATTTATATCTGATATTGTTTTTTATTTGTACAACAGTGCTTAGCAATCCTGTTATTTATCAATTAAAAATATCAACAGAGATTTTTAAAACATTCCACATTTTGGAAAAGCATTTTGGGATACATTTTGGAACAACTGCGATATTAGGCGGCAAAAAGTGTGAAATGTAAAAGATATGCTAGTTTTTATTTCCATATAATGCTGAACAAAATTTGGCATTGTGCTGTCACGGATATGAAATAAAGTCACAAAATGCAGCATCAACATTTTACCGTAAAAATATTCCATGATCACAGAAGCATACGACTTCACATCATCTCATAAAGCATTATGCAAAATAATCTTATTATGTCAGCTGGTGATTGGTACATTTTATGTCAGAGACAGAAGCAGCTACTGAGCAGTAAAGGATTAATAAGCTTTTTTAAAGGAAATGATTGGGAAATTTAAAAATGTTTAAACAGAAAGAAGAATCTTTATTCATATGTAAACTGGAGAGAATTATCCGTCAGCACTCTAGAGGAGTGCCAAACTGCTTATTGAAAATTTTCTGAGTTTTTTCATGTTTTTCTTTGTTTTATATAGCCTTAATGCATATTCTTGTGGGTTTTTTTTGTTTTGTTTTGTTTTGTTTTCTTGCTTTCTAGTATCTTTAACCAATTAAAATTTCCATAGAACAGTTAAACTTACCCGATTTTATTTGCTCAGTACAGGAACTAACACTAAAATATCAAGAATGCAGACAAAATGAACTGTAATTTCATTGAATTAAGTGGTGCAATTCAGTTTGAGAGAGTGATCAATAGAATTTGGTCCTTTTGACATAAAAGAATGCATTTTCCTATAGCATTCAAAGTTTTAGTAGATTGCAGCAGAGCACTGAGTGTTAAACAGTTAAAAAATCTCCGCAATTTACAGTACGATAAACTGCTGATATAACTTCACTACTATCATAGGAAGAGTAATTTAGGATAATGATACATCATGTTACTGAAAAGTCAGTATCTACTTTATCTACCGTGTATATTAAACTACTCAATGCAAGCCTATTTAACATTGCTGATTATATGGTAGAATTGGGAATAGCCCAGATAACTTCATGAAGTTTCATCTACTCACATTTTTTTATTTTTATGATAATGCAGACAAAGTAAATATTAGTATTTGTTTTTAAATAAATTTGTATTTTTATTTTAAATGTACGTTTTCACATTTAATTTCTTTACATTTTTTCTTCATTAAAAAATCTAAAAATACCCTTTACTGATCAAGAAAATACCAGCACCACCTCAGGGCTGGCTACAAGCTAGCATGATTTCTGTCAGTTTCTGATCTATCATTTTCAGACATTTTAATTCTTCCTAGAATGTTCCTAGTTTTTCTGTATATCTATATATCTAGCAGCTTGTTTTCCAAATTGAGCTATGAATTAAGCAATGTCTAATCATGACGTCATAAAATAGAACAAAATAGAAAGGTGACAAAAAGTTCCAGTTTATGACTCTAAAATCTGATAGATTATTCTATACCATGAAACATCTAGATTTTGTATTCATTTATTGTGGAAATCCACTTAACACTGCTTTGAAATCTTTACTTAATACATCATCTATCCTAGACAAATGCATATTAGCATTGATTCTAAAATTACTCATAATTTAAGTTTTCTGGTTTTTACTATACAATATAGTAAACTTTATTTAAACTGGTTGAAAGTTAAAAAAATTTCTAACAGTCTCATTTTTATATTTTAAATAATAAAAGCTTTAAAACTTCTTTCATTGTATACAGAAATCTTTCTGCTTCATGTCACTGTGCACTCTTCTGTTGAAAGATAACTAATATCAACTACTGAAAAAAGAATTGTGACAATTAATTAAAATCTGGATCTTTTGTATAATTATAGTTATACATTTAATCTCCATTATTTCAGAAGACATTTTTTCTATTGTGTATACTTAGAGAAAATATGCTTCATAGGCAAGAAAACAGAAATTACATATGGTTGAAAAAATTATATACAAGCCATTTTTTCAGCTGAGGTAAATCATTGTCTTAATGAGACCTGTACAGTTTCCTGTATTATATACCCACATTGCTTTTCCTAACCTTTCCTTGTTTTATCCTTGTATAGTGTATGTGTTATTATGAATAAAATACAGACCCTGTCAGAAAATCTGGTACAGTCCATGAGAAAAGCCTAAATTGATTTTGGTAGGATTTGGACCCTATTACATCTTTTCCTTCAAACCTCGTTAGACAGTTTTCCTTTCTTCAGTCTATTCTGTCCAGTTCTACTCCTGTCAGTACAAAATGTTAGACTACCGAAGATGTGTAGCCATGAGATTCCAAAACTTTTTTTTTTTTGTCACATGCTCTAAACCATGCAAATTATTTGCTTCAGATAATTATACCCTTCTTCTACTAATGATGGACTACATAGAGCTACTATTGTAAGTCTATTTTGGGTCACAGACTTTCTCTAAATCTAATACTCCTGAGCTGTGTTAGAGGCTATATAGAGCCTGCAAATGTATTCTGTGCACACACACACAATCAAGTCCTTCACAGAATTTTCTCTTTGGCTCTCAGCATTTTATTTATCTATGCTTGTGTTTAAAATGTTAGGGAGTGTTCATTTAAGTAATTCTTCAGCATAAATTGGGTTCCCCTTACTTTCCTGAATACTATTCCATTAATTTCATGATATAAAGAAAACAACAAAACAAACAAAACAAAACAAAACACTGTCACCAAACAGATGCACAGAAAAACCTTATGCTGTTAAATGATTTTAAAATATTTTCTCTCTAATATAACATTGATTTTTTTTTAGAAGATAAATAATTATTTATTTAGAAAGTGGAAATAAAAAGTCACATTCAAAGACCAAGAAAGTCATTTATTTTTATTATGATTCTCAGTTACATTTACTTCTGAGTTATTTTAATTCATACAAGTATTATGTATATATAAATGATTATTCCAAAATAATTTATTAGACATTCCTAAGATATATTTCTGTTCCTCAATTATGGATCTACATGTGGTCCGTAATTTCACCAACTCATTTGGTTGTACGATTTCTGCAATTTGTTGCCAAAGGACAATGCAAGAACGAAAAAAGCATTTAACACATTACCATTGTGTTTTGCCAAACAATAGAATATTGTTATGGGTGTAAGATAACTATGGACTCACATAGAAAATAAGTCCTCTGTTAAGTAGGTAGTGAGTGGTACTTTGAATTATCTGTCTATGTGGATTCTTTCAGTGTGAATGAAGAATACATTTGTAAAAATGACTGACTCTAAGGTTATTTTTTCAGTCTATGCTTGGTATTTCCACACTGGAAGTGAGCTTTTATTAACAGTAATATATCAGTTTAGGTATGCAGGAAAATCCTCTGAGGTTATGTGAATTTGAGAGTGAATCATCGAAGTGGATATTACATACTGAGTTCCTTTGCCCTATAAATGATTGGGAATGAGCTGAAATAATTTTCTGCAATTGATTAGTTTTCTTCAGCTTTTCTTCCTTGCCAGCCACCTTTTCTTTAGCATTGTCTATCTGTATATCCAGATCTTTACATATATATAATCTCTCCTGATGTTTGTTTGTTAATACATTCCTGCAAATGTATGTCTGTGTATTCCTACTGAGTTTTGAGATTTTAGCTGCAACCCTATATGTTTTAATTATGGAGTATTTAGGTTGACATATCTAGTGCAGTGTCAGCCAGAGAGCTCCAGGGACACTTTTTTTCTGAGAGAGGTGACCTACTATCACAGTCTGATGACAGCTATTACTAAAACTTCTTCAGTATGTCATTATTTTTTTTTAATTTATTTTAAAGGTTTGGGGACATTTTTTTGTAAGCCAGTCGCATCTTTCCTACTGTCTCTCAGGAATTTGTCTTTCCTTTATTTGTATATTTTTATTTATTTATATTTTAATATTTTTATTTTTTATTGTATTACTTTAGTATAATGAGACTGTGACAATTCAAATCTTACTCCAGGCATCAAACAGAGTCCTGTAACATGACATCTTTTTGCAGTGTTAGCCAGCAGCAATGCTATTTTTCTGTCCAACAGGAGGTGTTCTAATGATACACAGCAGTAGCACTAGTTGGAGCACAATTGGCAGCCAATGTAGCATCAGCCAAGTCAGTTCAAATTAAGTGTGGATGATGAATCAGTAGAACTGTACAGATTATGAGACTGGGAAACAAAAGAGTTTGTGTGACCACCTCTTTCTGACATTGTTTCTCCTTCTTCCATTATGTTTGACTTCCTAAAGCTAACCATATAAACTTCAGGCTACTTGGTGGCAAGATAGAACTTAGCTGGGATATAAGGCATATAAAAAATTGGAGAAACATGTGAAACATTTAAATTACAAGCTTGAATGTTTCCAGATGAAGCTCAGCTGTAAATGAATATTCAGACAATGTGCTACTCAGAGTGTTTAGCTTGCCTAGTGTTTAGTATCTCAGGAAAGAAAAATGAGATCTTTCGAAGATGATTCACCTCTGACAGCTCTTTCAGCACATGTATGCATCCCATGTGGGCCTATAGATTTGTATGTGTTGATTTGGTCTAGATGCTCTCTGATCAGATCCTTTCAACTAATCAGAAGTCTTCCTTTTCCCATATTCTCTCTCTTACCTCCAGAGTCTGGGATTCCAGCAGGCTAGTCTTAGCATTAAGGACTTCAGCAAAGAAAGCATTCAGAATCTCTGCCTTCTTCAGCATCCCCTGTTACCTTTGTACCCACCTCATTTAGTAGGGGACCCACATTTCTGTTAGTCTTCCTTTTAATGTTGACATACTTAAAAAAACCTTTCTTGTTATCCTTTACCTCCTCAGCAAGATTGAATTCCAGGATGGTCCTAGCCTTCCTCATTGCATACCTACAGGATCTGACAGCATTCCTTAATTCTTCCCAGGTGGACAGGTCATTTCATGGACCTTCCTCTTTCCTTTTAGTTTATCCTGAGTTCCATGAGTTCCTTTCTCATCCATGCAGGCCTCTTGCCATCTTTCCGTGATTCCTTACTTTTAGGGTACACGAATCTTGAGCTTGAAGAAGAAGTGTCTAAGTGTCAAAAATTCATTAATTCACTGTCTAAAGCTCTTGTATATGTCTCCCTAGTATCCCAAAATTTTTCATTACGTTGGCATATAGATTGCAGAGTTGAATAACAAAGATTCTCGGAAGAGTTTTTATTAGATATTTAGCAAATACAACAAAATGATTTTTCAGTTATGTAATGCATCCTTCTTTTAACCAGGGAAACCACAAATACAGTTATATTTTGGACGTTCTTCTACTGATGTAACATACAAAAAAATGCATTAGGTCATCCATATCAAATTATATCATTAGTATTGCACACCTAGAATTAAAGACATTAATAAATTTTAATAAACAGTTATCAGCTGTATAATACAGATTTTGCTAATCTCAGGAAATCATAGAATAATAGAATATTTGAGCTGAAAGGGACCCACGAAAATCATCAAGTTCATCTCCTGGCTTCATGTAGGGCAATCTGGTAATTAAACATGTAACTAAGAGTGTTCTCCAAATTTTTATTGAACATCATCAACATGGGGCTTTCACTAGTACCCTGGGCAGCCTGTTCCAGGGCCCGACCACCCTCTGATGCAGCACCTGTCCCTAGCCCCCAGCTGCCCCTCGCCTGACACAGCTCCACGCTGTTCCCTCCAGCCTTGTCACTGCCACAGAGAGTAGAGCTCAGCGCTGCCCCACCACTCCTCGTGAGGAGCTGGAGCTGCCATCAAGCCTCTCAGCTCCTCCACTCTGGGCTGAACAAACCCAGGGACCTCAGTCTTCCCTCCTATGTTTTGCCCTCCAGACCCTTCACCATCTTCATAGCACCACTTTTTTGGACACTGAAAATTTTATGTCCTTCTTATATTGTAGCATCTGAATCTACACACAGTACTCAAGGTGAGGCTGCATCAATGCTGAGTATAGTGGGACCACTTAACTATACTATGCTTAATGTACTGTAGGATAAGACTTACATGTGGCTTATAAAATAAAGTGACATACCAAGTTTTAATTTTTTTTTCTGCTATTTGCTTGAATTGAGTATGCAGTGTAGCAAAGTATACTCAGGTTAATATTTTTGTAATTAGTAAATATATGCAAAGTGGAAAAAATACGCTGTTGGATTTCCCAGAAAATGTGTACTCAGTTACAGCTTTTGCTGTTGCAATAACAAAAATACAAATGAAAAACGATGATTTACCTCAAGCTTTGAGTATGTTCCTTATTTTTATTTTGCTTGGGCTCAAAACATAGAGGTACAACTTTGATAATCAAAGTTAAAAATGTTTTAAGTAAGTTTGAAGACCCAGTGTAACTATACAAAACCTACTGTTTAAAATCTTTACAAGCTGCATTTGATTGAAGCAAAAGGTGTCCATTCTTAATTTTTTTGCTCTTCAAACACATATTTTCTCTCTGTAGAGTGTTTTTTTCTTCCCTTCTGCTCATTTTTTTTCCCCTCTCTATCCAGAGGAAGGAATCTCATTATTGTTTATAAATATCTAGAGTGTGGGAGGCAAGTGGATGGGGATGGAATCTTTTCAGTGGTAAGCAGTGATAGAACAAAGGGTAGTGGGCAAAAACTGGAACACAAGGTGTTCCATAATAACACAAGGAAAAACTTTTTTACTGTGAGAGTAACAGAGCACTGGAACAGGCTGCCTGGAGATATTCAAAACCTGTCTGAACACTTTCCTATTGCGACCTGATGTAGAGAACCTGCTTTAGCATTGAAGTTAGACTAGATGTTCTCCAGGGGGTCCCTTCCAACCTCTTCAGTTCTGTGATTCTGTGAAAAGTGCCAGTAGAAAGAATCCTCAACTGAAGGTTTCTTAAATATTATGTAGGTGCTTTTCTTTCAAATGTATTATTTTCTTCTTCAGTGAGACAATATATACAAGCATATGGTTCTCATCAATTCATGCTGAAGAATCCTTGTACAGCATAACAGGACTGTTTATTTTATATGAGCATTTACAAAGTAAAAAGAGATGTTAGGTTTTATAGAGTCACGAAGGATATAAGATAACTGAAGAAAATTAGGCAATAATGAATGTAAAGTTAGTCAATGTGACTCTTGAAAAATATGAGTAAAAACCTTAAAGTCACCAAATATTTTAAGATGAAATGTAGAGATTTTCTAGTGTACAAAATGAATTTTCTGGCCAAGGACACAATAAAGACAGAAGACTACTGAAGTTGAAGCCCTTAGTGTTTCATGTGTGAAACCTATTTTAAGGGTCCTAGCTACACAGCTGTTGGCTACCAATATATTTGTTACTAATATGGGTACTGGAAAAGCAAATCTTGGTTTTCAGCTAATGAAGACTTAAAATGACAATAGAAATATCACAGGAGGTGTAATTAAGACTTCTTGGCTACAGTATAGCAGCTTCCAAGTGTGTTTTGCTTCAGTTTTGGAGAAAGGAGAAGGATGTTTTAATTCTGTGATATGAAAACTTGAAAAAAAAAAGTAGAGTCTTTTTTTGTTTCCATTTTTGTTTTGTGGAATTATTTTATTTTATTTTATTTTATTTTGAGAGAGAGAGAGAGAGAATAAACTTTACAGTTATTCACAAGGGTCAGTTCCCCATATATCAGTTCTTATCCCAGGTAGCCTTATGACAGCATTTATCTTTGAAAATCAGTTCTTTAATTTCTGATTATGCCTAACACATTCTATTTTTTTACCAATGCTTTTGAAGGGGGAAGACCTACAGTTTTTTTTCAGCATCTAGCGTGTCTTTTCTTTTGGAGTTATGCATAACAGACATAGTCTTGGTGACTTGCCATAGCAGATTCAGTAATGTTGTTTACATTGGAAATGTTCTAGTATATTCTGTTTATATACTTAACTAGGAACTCGTGGTGCTGTGCTCACTCTGGTAAAATCTTATGATTTTCTTAGTCGAACACTTTATATGTTTTACCTAGTATGACAGCTCTGGCTAGAAGTGGTGAATGTTGATCAGATTACTGTTTTTGTATTACATGAGCCATACATTGTATTTTTATAAACTTAAAAAAATGTAGATATTTAGAAGATATTGTTTCAGCATTTCTTTCTTATTTATTTAATTTATTTATTTATCTATTTATTTATTTCAGTGCCCAAACAAAATTACAAGCAACTATATTGAACACATAGATATCAAGAAAATTGGTTTCCATGGGAACTTTATCCACATGACAGTTTTCAAATGCTTTTCTACTTTCTAGGTGACATTCCAGTAATTCTAACAGTATTAATATTGCAAGTGGACATGAAATATATGGCATAAAATGATTTGTTTGTGTGTGTATGTGGACAGAACCTAAGCAAACAGCATATTGAGTGAACAGATTTTTCAGCTCTATGATTGTGGCTGTTTGCCTACACGTTGTAAACTATTCCCAAATATCTCATTTTGGGACACATTTGAATATCATTTGTTCTGCGTCTAAGTTTTAAGGACACATATACTTCTTGAAGAAAGAAAATCAGTTTCAGCATAAAGCATAATAAGTTCACTGTACATTTAGGTATTGCTTCATTATGAAGCATTCAAATCCAAAACCAATTTTCTTCCTTCAGGAGCAGGCTACATTAGGAGAGCTGCAGACTAATTGAGATAGCTACATGGCAACAAAGCTAGAAATCTGTACAGAAGCCTAGTAACTGATGAACCTTGCTGCCTTGATTAGCACATGAATTACAAAGCAGGTGTTAGCAGACTGTGCTAATGGGCTGCATAAAAGGTCAAGAGGGCTTAGCTATGTTTTTTCTTCATCAAATTATTGAATATTTATTTCATAGCTCTTCTGATTTTAATATGTTGGAGGAGGACTAGGTATCTCTGTAATGTGAAACGACTTTTTCCTTTTTCTCCTTCCTCTTTTTCATTTTTTTTCTGTCAGATAAAAGGTGTTTTTGGACAAAATTATGTAGTAACTTGTCAAAATGAAACTGTTTAACAGCAAAAAAGGACTAACACTCAAGCAATTCACTTTTTCTGTTAAATTTCTGCTAACATGTGTTTATATAGTTCAATTGTACATCTCAGTGTGTCTCTCTATAGCAAAGGGGATGGTATAATAGAGAACAAATCATACAGATATTATAAATATTTTTTTTCTGGTATAGGTACTTAATGGGCCAGTTATTTCGCTTTCATTTTAAGGAAAGCTATAATTTTCAGATCCTAATGTTGAAGTTAGTGTAATCATTGAATAACAAGGAAGAAATAACTGCCTTCCCTTTCCTCCCCTCTAAATGTGGAAGGCCTGACTGCCTCTGGTTTGCAGATACCGGTTTCTCCAAAAGATAAAAGTGTTTGAGCATCTATTTAAAGAAAAGAGACAAGTGCAATAAAATGCCTGCAAAAAATTAAGTTAATCAACATTTTTTTATTTTTTAAACATAATGGGCTAAATAGTTCTACAGTACACTAAAACATAGGGAAATAAAAGAGATACAAGGTAACAGTAATAAATGTAAGCAAAAGTTGGGGAAGTTCAACAAAGAGGAAAGCAACTAACTCATGGCAAAATGTTAGAGTTTTACTAAAGATCTAATTATTTAGAACACAAGACTGATATTTTCAACATCAGTTACCTTAATTTATCAACTACAAAGCCAGTGTTTTAAGAGTCAATTTCCATACATTTTTTTGCCCAAGTGTATCTGATTCTACTGTACATATCTGCCCGTAAATCCCAAGAATGAGGAAATCTATTAAATATTGTCTTCTAATTAGATGTCTCTAAATTACCTGCATGGATAGCAGTGAGCAACTATGTGCCTCCTGTTTCCATCTCTTTACAACTGTTGCAAAAGCAGAGCTGTAGAATTTGGAAAACATAAGAAGATCCTATAGCATTTTTCATTCCTATCATTTCACAAAATGAAATGACGATTTATTAAAAATATTTAAATAAAAACTCTCCTACTGAGTCACAAACCATTTGGATCGCTTCTCTTCAAAGACATCATTTTAGAATTGTTTTGATATTTAGACATCTAACAATGGCTCTCCAAGCAAAATTTTGTCTTTCTTCAATAGATCACTTTTAGTATTGTGTCCTCCTACAGAAATACTGAAAAAAGAAGACACATATATTCAGATATGAGATACATCTTCTGCACAGAAACAGCTCTTGTGCTTTTGGAAACCTTGAGGTCCTTTAGTGGGAATCACTTTTTAAGTGCCACTTCTCATGAACACAGGAACACGCAAACCCAAAATGCTGAAAAGTCATGCAGGCTGGTGTGAAGGCTGCCTTGGCTGAGCAGTGACCTTCGTTTAGAGCTTAGGTTGAAAAACACGGTGTATAGTGTTTTGGTAGCAAAGTCAGGAAACACAGGAGGAGTACGGAGATGCTGTTCACCATTACAGGGAAAAAAAAAAAGTGCACGTGGCCAAAGCTCATTTAGAGTTAAAACTGGACAGTACTGCGAGGGCAATAAAAAGGCTTTCAGTTGGATGGGGTCATAGGCAGTCTGATCTGCTGGGTGACAGCCCTGCCCATGGCAGGGGGGTTGGAACTGAGTGGGCTTTGAGGTCCCTTCTAACTCAAGCCAATCTATGATACTATGATAATTCTATGCATTTTACATTATTTGAAATGTTATTTGGAAATTATGCCTGTATCCATTGGTGCCTCTTCTGTTTCACTGTGAAGTTCTGAAGTATTTTAAAATAAATTCCAACAAAAATGTCTTTGGTCCATAAACATGTAGATCTATGTACTACCAGGTTTGAAAAACAAGTAATTTAGATTTTCTCAGGCAAATCTCTGTTGTGTTTGTTTTTGTTTTTAAAAACTCCAATATTAGCTAGCATTCTTACAACTGTGTATATGAATTTTTAATCTACTCAACATATATGCACAGATATTACCGTTTTCATACCTGCACTTTCTTCTTTTGGCACAGACCTCTGAAAAAGTCACTTCCAAAGCAACTCTTTCCCATAGTGCATTCTCTCTTGCTCTATGTTGCATGCCTTACTACTACTGCCTGGTACTAAGTGAATATATCAGAGTCTCTATGGCATCTATCAGATGCAGTTTGATTGCACAGAACTTTTTCCTTTTCACTGCTGAATCAGGTCAACTGCAGAACAGCAGCAGAGTGATTGTGTGATTGACATTCCTGCTTTTGGGAAACTAATAGACATGAAAATGCATCGGCAGAGGAAGCTCCAATTAATTTGACAGAGAAACAACAGAAGCTTTGTTATTAAAAAGAACTGAGGACCCATTTAATTTTATGACACATATCTTAATAGCCAGATTAATAAGTACAATCTCAGAACTAATCTTTGGAAATAATAAACTATCAGTAAGAAATACTGATTAGAGAAGGATTTTGCTTCAAGCTTACAAATATAGCATTTACCCCTAGGAGTTCATTTAGGATGATCTTGAAGAAACTGCACAGAGAAGGTTACAACATCAAATGGAGTTACAGAAAAGTTGAAGCCATTTTGGACTTAGAAAGC
Organism: Meleagris gallopavo; assembly: GCF_905368555.1. Lineage (NCBI taxonomy): Eukaryota > Metazoa > Chordata > Aves > Galliformes > Phasianidae > Meleagris > Meleagris gallopavo. The sequence continues at coordinate 41,083,174 of NC_139406.1, forward strand.
AAGTTTGTTACTTAGTTTTAGAAGGTGAAAAAGGACAAAGCTACAGTGAGCCAGTCCCTAAAGCTTTGCTTAAAAAAAAATTTACACTTATGAGTCATCCATTGCCTCAGCAATTCTAATACTGACAAGTTCTACAGCAATGACTTGCAGCAAAGGCAACCACAAACAAACTAGCTTTAATTTATCCAATGGGATGCAGTCTAAACAGAACAGATGAAACTATATTTTTAGCTCTCTTATTGTTGTTGTTTATTTTATTTAGCTTTAAAAGTCTAGCCCTTCCTTGTGTCTGCCATTAGCTAATTTAAACTAATTTCTGTCTGTGCTCAAGTAATATGTCCTTATAGCCCTGCAACACAGGGCTGTGGGTATCTTCACACATTGTTTTTAGTAATAATGAGGTCTAATTTCACAGGCTGCAAATATGGTAGCTGAACTTCAAGGTAGAAATAATCTGGCTTTTATGAAGCATTCTGAGATATGCTGAGATGTATAGGCTTAATAGGTAGACATATTGCTTCCATGAAAGCCATAGGAATTAAAAATTGGTAACTAATTACTAAAGTAACCTGAGACCATACAACTTTGCCCTCATTAGTGGAATGATGACAATATATTTGAGTGCAGTTGATGGAAGACTTTAGCCATTCAGGCATGCGAAAAGCAATACATTATGAAAACAAATATTTCTTTGAAGCAGAGATCATGCTTTTCAATGCAGAAATAGTGGACAGAAAAGGAAAAAATCTAGATGAATGAAGTAATAGACTCTCATTTTTAAATGTGTGTCTTTCAAAAAATGATGATAATTATTATTTTGGGAACTGTTAGGTATTTTGCACTTCAAATTCCGTCTCCTTATTTATAGAATTTTTATCTAGGTCATATACTTCCAATCTTTGATATATCCATAGCATGTGATATATTTTAAACTATTTTCTTTCAGTTGAGTGATGTAATCTATAGTATTTGACTTGTACTAGCTTCCACAAATTTCTCAGCAAAACTGAAGTCTATGGCCTATTAAAATAGACACTCTGTACTTCAGTTTGCTATATGCTCTATACATTAGCAAATTAAAGTGCCTAGTACTGCAGTTTGAATCACATAGAATTCTGTTCTTTAGGAAGTATTACTTTTCAGAAAGGGTGGTCAGGCACTGGAATGGACTGCCCAGGGAGATGGTGGAGTCACCGACCCTGGGGGTGTTCAAGGAAAGACTGGATGTTGTGTTGGGGGACATGGTATAGTGGGAGCTATAGGTAATAGGTGAACGGTTGGACTGGATGATCTTTTAGGTGTTTTCCAACCTTGGTGATTCTATGATTCTATGATTCTACAAAATCTTTATTTTGATGGGAATTCACAGCTTTAAATTCTTTGGTTAATCAGAAGAAGAGTTTTATAAGGTTATGAAACCTTAAAAGTATCACAAATTATGAGGAAAATCAGAGTGTATGTGTGCATTTGGCAGCTGTCTCAAGTATAATTACATTTTTGGAAAGGTCTCCAAAAGGTTAAGGTGGTTTTACTTTCTATCAAAACCAGCAACTCTCATATAGATAAACAGGCTTATAATCAAATATATGAAACATGAAGAATAAAATGACTCTTGAGGTCATTGAGCACAATGTGGACATTGTGGGAAATAAATAAAAATGCTATTTTTGACTGAGTAGTTATGAGTCCAAACAACTCCCAGTGTGATCTATTTTGAAAAAAAAAAAAAAAAAAAATTAATAGAAACATGCTTAATAGCTACCACTATTTAGTAATTTTTATACCAGGCCTACTGTTATGTTGTACAGTCAGCTCAAGCACTCAAAATATCCCCACAATGTAAAAGACAAGCTAGGTCATAATATATATATATATACTGCGGTGAAGACCTGTATTCATTTAAATAAACAAGCACTTATACATAAAAAAAAAAAAAAAAACATTTACCAGAATTCTATTTCATGACAAATTCTTTTCAGAGAGGTTTAAACCTAAAATGAGAATAATTTTAACTTATGATACATTTATGATACATTTATTAATAGGTAAAACATGCCTTTTCAGCTGAATCTTGTATTGTGTTTTCAGTTAACTGAAAAATAATAAACATTTTCAAAATCCCTGTGCATTTTTTTTTTGATTCTTCTCTGCAGCACAAGGTTTTGTCCTTTGCCATGGGGGAGAGAGGTCTTTTAAAGTCAGACTGAATGAGCATTATTTTCACACCTTTGCGGAAAAAAAATCCTAAGATGCTTTTAATCAACTGCAATTATATAGTTGGGTAAAGAATCAAAAACCAATTAGTAAGTGTTTCAGTAAAATCTACTATCTATTGTGACAAGATATAGTAGACATTATAAATTCCCTTACTATCTTTTTTTTTATATGTATTTTCCCTATGTATGTCAAAAATTTCTGGTACTCCTGTTTATATAATCACAAATTAAATTAGCAATTTTCAGCTTAATTCTCAGAGGTAACTTTTTCATATGATTACAATGATAGAAGCAACTTATTGGCATGAATACCAAGTACAGCTATTTGTATTTCATATCTATGTAGAAAAAGTACACTGAATGATAAAAAAAAAAATAAATCATTGTCTTTATCTTACTCCAATGACTTTTAAATACTCACTCCTGTCATTCTGCTCCAAATTTCTGCAATCTGATGCACCTAGCCTGTTTAATGTGTAGATGTAACCTCTTGATGTCCAAAGAGAGTTTTTTGCTTGAAAGAATATGATCTTATGAGAATGACGTATCTTTGATGCAAATTAATTGTAGGATATGTAAAGAAATGTGTTGTACAGGATAGGGAAAAAAAGAAGGGTGATGTTTATCCTTCTTTAAAGTTACTTCCAGGAAAAATGAGTGTACGTTAATGAAATAGAGTGGGAGTTTGCATATTTAGGTTTCCACCAAAAAATCTAGGAATGTACTGAACACAGAAAGCAGGAACACTTAACTTTTCTCAAAACTATTTTTTCAGCATGCTACAAAAATCATCTAACACCCAACAAGTCTATCTCTTATGAGTTATTAAATGAACAGCAAAATCAGAACTTTCTCATCTCAGGTCTGTATGCAATGCAAAGGAAGTGCAATTTTGTAATATTTAGTCCCGTTACAGTGGGATTATTTGGAAATCTGGATTTGGAAACATTTGCAATAATAAATACGAGATTGCAAATATCAGAGTTGAAATGAGGATCTGGGGAACTACAGGCCCATTAGCCTGACCTCAGTGCTGGGAAAGGTTATGGAACAGATCATCCCCTCAAGATCACACGGCATTTGTGGGACACCTGGGGGATCATGCCCAGTCAGCATGGTTTCATGAAAATTATTTTCTGCTTGACCAACTTGATCTCCTATGATAGAGTGACTTTCCTGGTGAGTGAGGGAAAAGGCTGTTAATATAGTCTATTTAGACTTCAGCAAAGACTTTGACAGTATCTCCCACACTATTCTGGAGAAGCTGGCAGCTCATGGATTGGACAGGTGCACACTTTGCTGGGTAAAGAACAGGCTGGATGGCCAGGCGAACAGAGTGGTGTTGAATGGAGTTAAATCCAGGCGGCATCCAATCCACAGGGATTGGTACCGGGGCCTGTCCTGTTCAATATATGTATTGATTAACTGGATAAGGGGATTGTGTGCACCCTCAATAAGTTTGTAGATGACACCAAGTTGGGAGTCAGTGTTGATCTCCCTGCAGTAAGAAGGCCCTATAGAGGGATCTAGACAGGCTGAATAGCTGGGCTGAGGGCCAGGGGAGGAAATACAAGGCCAAGTGCTGAGTCCTACACTTTGACCACATAATCCCAGACATAGTTGCAGGTTTGGGGCAGAGTGGCTGGAAGACTGTATGGAAGAAATTGACCTGGAGGTGTTAGTTGATGCTTGGCTTGAATAGGAGCCAACAGTGTGCCCAGGTGGCTAAGAAGGCCAATAGCATCCTAACTTGTATCAAAAACAGTGTTACCAGCAGGAGCAAGAAATTGATTATCCCTCTGTACTCAGCACTGATGGGGCTACACTTTGAATACTGTGCTCAGTTTTGAGCCACTCACTACAGAAAGACATTGAGACCCCGGAGCATGTCCAGAGAAGAAACAAAACTAGGGAGGTATCTAGCACAAGTCTTATGAGAGAACTGGGATCATTTTGTCTGGTGAAGAGAAGGCTCAGGGGACACCTTATTGCTCTCTACAGCTACCTGAAGGGAGGTTGTGGTTGTCCTGTTCTCCCATGTAACTAGCAGTAGGACTAGAGGGAACAGCCTCAAGTTGCACCAGGGAAGATTCAGGCTGAATGTTAGGAAGAATTTCTTTCCTGAAGGCATGGCCAGGTGCTGTAACAGGCTGTCCAGGGAGGTGTTCGAGTCATCGTAACTGGAGGTGTTCAAGAAACATTTAGATGTCATACTAAGAAACATGGTTTAGTGGGAAATATTCATGATAGGAGGATGATTGGACTGGATGATCTTGGAGGTCTTTTCCAACCTGGTGATTCTATGATTCTATGAAAGTTATACCTTAATTCAGTTTATAACATCTTCATACAGATTGCAATAAGTTCAGCAATTAGTGATTATCTTCACAATGTTGAGCAAAGTAGAATCTATCTTATCCCTCTATTATGCATTTTGTCAGCTGTATGAATATATCTTCCACAAGGAAGATACACAGCCCACTGCAGTCCCAAAGTGAATGCATACTAAAAATGATGAGTTATCAAAAGCGATCTGTCCTTACACCTTATGTGCTTGGATAGCTGTGCATAAAAAGTAGTTGTAATTCTATCCCTTCATACATAATTGAGTTTTTAAAGGCTCTCAAATGTTCCACCTGATGGTTTTCTGTTGCTGTTCATTGCTAGTACCTGGCAGCAACTGCAGGTGCTTTATCTGTAGAAGCCTTATGTTATATATCTTAACTGGATCTTGCCTTTTCCCTACTGTCAGTTGAACATCCTATATTGGGCAAAAGCTTCCATGACCTCTGATAGGTTTTTACAGTAAATTACTCATCAATAACCTAAAAAATGACCACTGAAGCAATAATTCCCAAAGCATCTTGCCAATCTTGAATTAATTCTCAGAGGCTGAGGGCAGCATAACTCTAAAGCAGCAATTAATTATCATTGTCTCAGCAGATACATTGGTGAATGATGTGCTGTTTCTTATCAGCAGTTCCCTACAGAAAACTACAAAGGTAAACCACTCTACATTTGTATTTTTATCCTTCAGTCGAAACTTTTTTTGTTACAAGTACTGCCCCACCAATCTGATTTAATTAAATTTTTAACCACTCATAGCTGGAGTGACATCATAGACTGAGCAATATCAGTGAAAAGTCCCACATAGCAAAGTCTGTCAGCCAAAAGCATAGGCTAACTATATAGTTTCAATGACAGACATCTGTGTCAGTGGGCAAATGTTATAACAACTTGTAAACAGATGTTACCTCAATTATAATCTTTTTATCTCTTTTTGTGAAAGCTGCAAATACAATTGTACGTGGTGCTTGTGGTCTTGAAGGACCTGGATGAAGATATACAGATAAATATGTATCTAAACATAGATTGCTTAAAGAGATATATGATGCAAACATCAGCATGTTTTATGATGAAGCAAAAAGGCACACTTAAAGCATTTGAAATACCCCATATAATTTAGTTTAAGGAACAGGGATCAGTCTCTGGTCTGGATGTATAAAGCAGTACAAAGGAAGTCCTTGGGTCAGTCTAAGACCACAGACTATTTGGAATCCACATAAAATTTGACATTACCTGTTAACAATTCCACAAATTGTGTTTTATGAGAAATCCTTAAGTATAGAAAACATAATTGAAACTGATACATTTATTGAACCTTGATGAAAAGAGAGAAATTCTGATCATGTCTCTTCTGTAAGATGTACTTTGTTGTGTATACAATTTAAAAAGCTATTTAATTCAACATAGTTTTTTTTTTTGTGCTGTTTTGTCAAATTTTTTTTAATTTATTTATTTATTTATTGTCAGTATGCAGTTACAGATATAATGTTAGTGAATCTGTAATATTTCATTCTTTCAGTTTGAATTTAATATGTAGAACCAGAGTATGATTAAACCAGAGAAGGTCCCAGTAGAACATTACAGAAAACCCACATGCCTTGAAAATTTTGTTCTCGGAAAAGAAGTATCCTCCAGAGAAACTACACTTCTTGCCAGGAAAGAAGAAGAAAGCTGTATTCTGTGCCAAGAGAATGATGTCTCCTTTTTACACTTCCTGTTATATTACCTACCATTGCCTACCTACTCTTTGAATTGGAATTCATTTCTTTAGACAGACAACCGGAGGGATCTGGGCTTGAAAATATAGTAATAATTAATATCGTCAGTATTGAAATGCCATTTTCATTTCCTTCCTCCTGTACTCGGGGGTTAACTACATTCATTAACTATGGAGAATGTCTTTGCTTTCCCACATCCTGTTCTTCTGTATCTTGCAGGAGCTGGATGAGTTTATAGTTATTACATCATGTTTGCTATTTCCAGTATCAAGATGAGATTTCATTTCCTGGCAGGCCATTTTATGGGAATTGTTGTCATTCAAGATGTAAAAGATTGTTTTCTTCCTTATCTTTTACTGCCACATGCCAAAACAAAATGATCTACCTCTTACTAATTCCATTTCCCCACCTTCTTATGAAATTCTAGAATGATCATAAGTTCACTTCTTTGTCATTTCAAATTCTCTTTTATTTCCATAACCAAAATTCAATGGTTCTTTATGGGATCAAAGCTATGAAATTCATCCTTATGATTCATCTCAGATCTGTTGTCAGACCTAGATCAATTTTTACTCTATTGGCTGTTTAAATAATTAAAAATAACTGTTATTTCTACTTTATTTAGAAGAACTTAGTAGTCTTAGTAGTTCTGAGATCACTAATGAGATATTGATAAAATTAGGCTAACTATCTCAAATACAACTCCATTATCTAATTTATAATACATGGATTCCAAGCCATTGCTGCTCTGAAACCTAATTTTCATGTTGCAGAAAAGACTGTGCATTGAGTTTATAGTACAGATGACATGCTTCTACCAGGTGTCAAATGCTGTGAGTTTCTTTTTTTATGCTCTTACGTAGTCCTGAATTAAATCTTTCATTAACTGGGATGTTGAATAAGTTTAGTCTTTCTACATGGACAGAAATTCTATTTATTTAATGTTATTAGATTAAATGCCTTACACAGGTATTTAGAAAAACACTGATTGTATATAAACACCTTATGTGTTATGGCTGTCTATAGTAGTTTTGGCTGGGACAGAATTACTTTTCTTCCTAGTAACTTGTTTCATTCTGTGCTTTTGATTGTTGAACAAAACAGCATATTGATAGCAGAGAGACAATTTAGTTATTGTCGTGAAGTGTTCACACTGCATTGTGTCTTTCTTTATTTCTCACTCCAGAGGCACAAGAGATTGGAAAGAAAAATGGGCAGAAAAACTGACAAAAAATTACCAAAGGGATATTCCATGCCATAGAACTTCATCCTTAGCAATAAAATTGGGGTGTGGGAAGTTTGTCAGGACTAGCTGTTTCTGGACATTGGTCAGCAGATGGTGAGCAATTGCTTTTTGCATCACTTGTTTTTCTTTGCCTCATTTTATTTTTCTACTTTTTTTTTTTTTCTCTGTTACTGTTTCTTTTTTACTTTTTTAATCTGCCTTTTACCTCAACTCATGAACTATCTCACTTTTATTGCTCATATTTCCTCACGTGTTGTACTGAGAGGGGATTTTTAGCAAGTGACTGGGTGGTGCTTAGCTGCCTACTGTTGTTAAGGCACAACAGTACCTTAGATATTCAATCCAGTTTAGATAAATAGTTTTTCAATACAAGATTTTGAGATTCTAAAATAGAAATACTTCCATTATACCATTTGTTTTATTAACAATTTTGTTAATAAATTTTAATTTCATCACTTTTCATAAAATGTAATAAGTTAGGTTTCTGGAAGTTATTCTTGTGCTTAGTTACATATAACTTCTGTTTAAGAATGTTTAAGGTACTTTTCCTGAAGCAGAGTGTTCTGGCAATAAAATTTGCCCCCGTCATCATATCTTCTTTCATTAGTGCATGGTAAGAATCATAAGGATATGCAGAAGGAGAGTGACTACTCTTTTTAGAAAACCTTTTCCAATGCAACAAGGTATAGTAAGAAAGGAAGGCAGAGATGGGAACCATATGTGGTCCGTCATGACATATGAGAATGTGGGAATGTTTATTCCAGCAGGGTTATCTGATGAAGGACATCTATATTGAGAAGCACAACCAGATATAAAATTCCCAGTGGAGTGCCACTCCAGGTGCCTTTTCCAGGTCTTCTACTCCAACCATGCGGCTGGAGCAGTGTGTGTTCCCAAATCAGTCAGCTATTTGAGGCATGAACATAAGCAAGGTGAGTAAGAGGTTTCACACTAACAGCTGGAGCACAGCCATGGGTCACAGATCATGTGTCTGGTGCTGGCTGCTGAGTGGTTTGTCTCTTCCTCAAACATGTTGTGTATGGAGTGCATGCGTGTGTTTACTAAAAAGCTGTGAACTGGATTAGTGAGTGAGTAGTGGGGGCCTTAGATCTGGGCTAAGTCATCAGGCAGGCAGTGTATCTGTGTGCTGTTACGCACAAGGGGACTTGTGAATGTGATGGTTATGAAGGATGAGTGTGTGAGTGGTGCAATTGCATAGTGAACCAGATGGCAAGTGATGGTTATGACATGGTAAGAGGGTGCAGGATCTAGGCAGCAGTGCTGGATGGGCAGAACGGTTGTGTGAGTACTCACGGGATCTAAAAATGTGCATGTGCCTGTGAATCTGGACAGTGTTCTGTGTCTGTATCAGTGAACTTTGGTCTGTAGTAGTCTGAGAGTAGGAAGGGGACTCTGCTCTCTGTATCTATTTTACATGAGTCCTCTGAGAAAGTGGTGCTGAAGGCAGCTATTGGCTGGGGCAGCCTATGTGACCTGACATCTATATTCTGTCACTGCCTGACTGTTTTTGGGTCTCTGTGTTAAGTGCTCAGTGCTAAACTTGAAACTTGAATTGGGGAAAGCAGCAAGCATATGCCCCAGCCTCAACAATCCACAGGTCAGACAGGAGCAGCCCTGGTGTGGATCAGATAGAGGAGGAGGCAGCCACATTCTTTATGTCACTTAGCAAAAATTAGATCTTGTTACACACCTATGACTAATTCCTTTTCTTTTTTTTTTTAAGTTATAGTTCATTAAGATTATGCATGCATAAAAGCCTAAATCTGATACTTAAACCACATCAAGGAATTGTACCCACATTTTCTTTGTTGCTTTATGAATGTTATTCTTAAAAAAAAGGAAAACATTGAAAGTACGTTTTCCTCCTTTAACATCAAGGCCATTGTTGTTAAGGGATAATGTATTTAAGCTGAAAATTCCTAGTGATACAGACTTTTAATGAAAAGCTTGACAACTGTTTAACTTTAATAGTGATACTAAGTGATTATTATAATGACACTGCAAAAATGTGATCAAAGCCAATCACTGATACTTTTCCAAGGTCATATACCTCCAAACTACAAAATTGTTAAATTGCTAGCTATTAAGCTCAATCTCATCCTTGTTTCTGTGCCCAGAGAGAAAAATCTAGCATTGTGATGAACAACTCAAACTATGCCAGAAACGCTCATCTGCACCAGCAATTCTCCTTTTCCAGGGGCATCTTTTCAGTTTTAAAGAGTACTTATGATGACAGTAATGATTCTGGTGCATCTCTGATTCAGAGATTATGAAAAGACTTGCATTAAATGTAATAAACCACTACTTACTATTTGCTTCACATCCTCTGCTACATATTATCAGTATATTTTTGCCTTGGATAATCATAGACATAGATGCTTAAAAATCTAACTGTATTCACAGTTCACTTCATAGCAGAGCAAGGAGTGTGGTTAATACATTAAAATTTGATTTCTTTTGGAGACAAAGCGCATTCTAGACTTCCCTTAAAAGAACTAAGAATGTTATCTGCTGTTTCCATGGAGTAGTTTAGGGTGGAACAAACCCATTTATTGACTGGGGTTGTTACTGCTGAGTTCCAATGACTGTAACATGAAGTGTCACAGTGCCAGATCCTGAGAACTCTAGAAGTTTGTGTCACCTCAGAGAAAATAGGATGGAAGTTAATTCCAAATTAGCATACTTTAAGAAGTTTTGTGCTTCACGGGATAAGTACATCTTGTCTTGATGATCATTCCTCATCAAAATGGAAATGTAACATTCCATTGTGATAATGAAGAAGCCTTAGTATGAGACTGTAGGTTTTTCAGGACCAGTACGTATGTAGATATACCTACATACCTATATCTTTGTTTATATTGCTATGTGCAAACATACACTTCACATAAATCCATACAATATTGATGTTTATACATCTCTGTTTTATTTTAAAAGAAACATTTGTGTGGGAAAAACACAATAATAGAAGACTTATGGAATGGGTAAGTTAATGCATAAAACACTGATTAGGATAATTACAATATCAAACTATAAAAATCAATATATTTTACAGTTTTGCTTTTAAAAGATCTTGTAAAACCTGCATAAATTCAACAGGCTTCTAAGATATACAAATATCTTAAACATATGAGTTTGATTATTGAAAATGTTGATAATTCATAGTCTTTAGAATACCATACAAATTTACCCTTGCATATCCTAGCTTTTCTCATTATTGTTCATCACCTGTGGGAGAATATGAATTAAGCAAAATATAAGAATGACATAGCATGAGGGAAATGCTTGTTATATTTCATAAATATTTTTATGTTCATCTTTTCTTTAACCTCCAAACAAGTTAGTGGTCTTACTATTAAATTGAATCACTTTGAATGAAGTTAAGAGAAAAGGTATAACACATCTCATCCCTTGAGGGTCAAATCCTCAGGTAGCGTGAAATGGAATAGATTTACTGACAAAAAATACTAACGCTGTATGTATTCATAAAAATGAATGTTTCATTTATTAAATTAGCTCCATAATCTTGATTATAGAATAATGTATAAATTTGTACAGGTTTGTGAGATTTGGCTATGTATCACAATTACTCCTGAAAGCACTAGTATATTGTTGTGAGTTTTCAGAAAATTCTGGCTGACCTGATGGAAAAAAAGCTGTCAATTTTCTTTAAACCTAGGCATTTATAACCCTAAATATTTACTTAGAGGAATGTGACCAAAGACCTTTTTTCATCTCTCTAGGAGACTGTACTATTATCCCAGCAACAGACTGGGAAGACATGTCAAGTGCCTGATTTAAAGAGGATGAAAAGAGCTCTTTCTCTTGATCTCCAAAAACCACCTCAGAATGCTGTTGTTTCTGAGGGCATAAAGATGCATCTGGATTTATCTGGCATCATGTTAATATACTGACATACATAGGCCAACTTGGTAGACTATTACAGTCTACGTATTTACCAGTGTATATATGAGTGATATATGAGAAAAAGTGATGAAGAGGGAATTAAATTTGTTAATATTGATTATTATAATCAATTGTTCCATCATTCCGTTGATACCACTTCCTATTTCTTTTATATTTGAAGGTATACAAGAGTCTTATAAAAGGACACAAAGTATGTGTGTGTACAGAAAATGAACACAGATAAGATAGGCTATTAAGATATTTTTATCTAAGTAAATTCTAAACAAGTATAATATGGATTTAAAGATAATTCAAAAATATAAATAAAATTAACTGCATATGGAAGACTTCTGTCACACTGTACACTTGAACAGTGTAACATAGGTTTTGAAAGAAGGCTTGAAACTAATCAAGAAGGCCGGATGTGAGTGAATTGGGAAGTATTTTGAGGATCCCCTCTTAGAACATCCAGAAACATCAAGTACTTGATTTGGTCCATGTTGTAGACTAGGGCAAAACTTAGGTTGGGCAGATTGCAATAAAAATGATGGATACTTTATAGGAAACACATAACAAGTAGCAAAATAACTTGGTGTCAGGGTGGCTATTCTGATTCAAAGCCAAGTCCAGTTACCTATTAATGTTCATAGCTTGCTTTCCAATTAGATAGTACTTAAAAGTCAGTCGTGCTATGTTCCTTCTGACTTTTTAGGTGCCTGCCTCTGATTAAACATAAAACTGTTTCCAGGTATTTTTTTTTAACATATATTCTTCTTGTGAACAAAGATATTTATAGGTATTTAACATGCATTTCAATGTGATGTGGCATTTACAACTAGAGTTATGTTAAAACTAGATTAAAAGGATTGCATGACTGAATATGGTAGAATGGTCTGACCCTGACATTTTCAATCTGAAAGTAATATTAGAAGAACAGAGTGGTTAAAAAAGATTTAGAATGATAAAGCAAGATTTAAAAATACAAAGAAATTTAAAAGGGAAATGAAATAAGAAAGAAAGTTACGAGAGGTGTGATAATGTTTAAGCCAAGGAAAAGCTGGGGAGGGTCAAAACACATAAAACAAAAATTGACAGATGTACACAGACATGGATGAATACTTGTAGATGACCATACATGTTTTCAAGTTTTGTCTTTTTTAAACTGATTATTATAGACTACCCCTTGTTGTCAAAAAATGAAATTTATAAACATTTTCCATTTCTATCAAAGCACTTATCTGTGTGTCTAAATGCACTACAAAGCCTTATGAGCATGATAATACTGTAAAATTTTTAAAAATGGAAGAAACAAAAAGGTAATATACATGTAAAATTTTTAATTGTCAGAGAGTTATATACCGATGTGATTGTATTAAATATGAATTCTGTAAACTAAGACAATTTTAAACTGAATTTACATAACTTCAAGTATGTTAATTTTATCATTATTGAACTGAATCCGCACTTTAAAATTAGTTTGCTTGGAAAGGAAAGGAAATTTCTAACTCAAGGATTCAGTTTTATACTGAATTTGGGGTCTGCCAATAGCCGTCGTCATGCAATTATCTATGTTAGCTGGATCATGGAATATTCTCCTAATTTCATGTTCTTTAAGATGTAAAAAATATCTTTTAACCTTATGTCTAAGGCAATTAATCCTTTGGGAAAAAAAAGTCTTTTCATGGTTTTGAGTCAGTGAGAATTGAGTAAGAATAATCAAAATGCAAAAAAAATGTTTTAAACTTAATTTAAAGCCTACTTATTGAATTAATCAATGGAATACTTGAAAGGAA